>NW_027362764.1:55615819-55933319 GCF_046119375.1 Phyllobates terribilis
CACAGCACGCCTGCAACATTCTTCCCCACACAGCACGCCAGCAGCATTCCCGCAACATTCTTCACCACACAGCATGCCCGCAACAGTGACCCACACATCACGCCCGCAACATTCTTCCCCACACAGCACGCCCGCAACAGTGACCCACACAGCACGCCCGCAACAACGTTCTATAAAGCATGTCCACCACATACTCCTATACAGAATACCCACAACAGTCTCGAATAGCGCATGACCTAAAAAGCCCCTTACTGGCAAACATTGGTGACGGTGGCACCTTCGTCGCTCTATAAGTAATCAACCATGTTGGATAGGAGATTACTTCTTTTAAGATGACAACTGCTTTAACCTTTTGGCACGATAGATAATAGATAGACAACAGATAGATATTAGGATTGAAAGATAGATAGGATCAGAATTTTTTCCATGGTCTTTGCTGCGGTATTACACATTGTGACAGTGTCACGGGTTTACCGCGACAGAAACTAGCCAAAAGACCGCACCGTCTGAGTTCACATCACAAAACTGCTCAGCTTAGAGTTTCTGTAGCTTCCTTCTTGGAAGTTCTCAGCTGTGCACCATCAGCCACTTCCCTCTCCTATATAGTGTCTGCTCTGGCAATCTGGATTGCCAGTGTTAAGTCTTGTACTGCCTGGTGAGGAGTGGAGGATTCGGTGTTCGGTAGAGGCATTTAAGGAGAATTTTTCTGTGACTGTTGCTTGGTGTTTTGGTTCTGTGCATAGTCACTTCCTCTTCTATTTTTGTTTACCCTCCTAATCTCTTTGGTGTTTTCCCTCTGTTGTCTGTGAGTGCATATTTGCATGTTTGGTATTTTCATTTGTCCCTGTATGTCCTTCCTTGTTTGTCTGGTTTGTGTATAAACATACACTATTCCTCCCCACTTCCCTAGGTGATGGAGGGGACAGATAAGGGCTGATTCAGGAGAACAGCAAGGTACATGGCCCCAGCATCTTCACCATCAGAAGTAACCTGGGGAGCAAGGGTAGCTAGGGCGCCCTTAGTGTTAGGGATAGAGTAGGTGCCATTGGTCCCGACTTGTCAGACAAAAGCATCGTTACAGATAGTGTGTTACCATATGGCCATACAGTAGCATATTGGAGCCCCCAATATTATGTACCTTATACAGCTGTAGTGCTTGAATGTACTCGCTGCCTTCTGACACTCCAGGCACAGCTGGATGGCTCCGGGGTAGTCTTCCTCCTACAAATACATGATATAGGGCCATCATTACATATTAGGTGAGCTAAAAGGGTATTCCAGCCAAAACATGTTATCACCAACCCACTGGATAAGTCACTAATTATCACCAAAAGTGGGGAACTTGCATCCTTCATTACCCCTGAGAGGCAAACCCACCACCATGACAGGATGAATGGAGCAGCAGGTTGCATAGGTGTCATTCAAGCCTATGACCCCAAAAGTACCAAAGCATCTCAGTGGGTGGAAGTGGCAGGGCACATGTGCAGCTGGCTCTTTTAATTAGCTCTTGCAGACATGGACAAAAAGGGGACTCCAAAAAGCATGTCGAGGGTTACAAAAATAAAACCGCAAAATCTAAGAGACAAAACATGCTCCCCTCCTCCGGCTACTACTGCTGTGAGCAATCATGGACCAGCAAAGCCACGTGGCATCCTCACAGCACCGGTCTGAGATGAGTCACAGCAGTCAACAGGCAGGTGGCTCTATGGTCAGCGCAAGTCTACAACGCGGGAGGGGGGCGGGACGGGGGAGAGGGGGCCGGAGCGCAGGAGAGGGGCCGGAGCGCAGGAGAGGGGCCGGAGCGCAAGAGAGGGGCCGGAGCGCAAGAGAGGGGCCGGAGCGCAGGAGAGGGGCCGGAGCGCAAGAGAGGGGCCGGAGCGCAAGAGAGGGGCCGGAGTGCAAGAGAGGGGCCGGAGCGCAAGAGAGGGGCCGGAGCGCAAGAGAGGGGCCGGAGCGCAAGAGAGGGGCCGGAGCGCAAGAGAGGGGCCGGAGCGCAAGAGAGGGGCCGGAGCGCAGGAGAGGGGCCGGAGCGCAGGAGAGGGGCCGGAGCGCAGGAGAGGGGCCGGAGCGCAGGAGAGGGGCCGGAGCGCAGGAGAGGGGCCGGAGCGCAGGAGAGGGGCCGGAGCGCAGGAGAGGGGCCGGAACGCAGGAGAGGGACCGGAAAGCTGAAAACAGATGTCAGGAACATTTTCTTACGTAAATACGTGCATTTTGCAAAGAATAACTTTTGAAATACGATTTTATAAATTTTGAACCGAATGGCTTCTAGAGCCTGTACATATCACTGTACATTCATGTCCAACTGGTCATCAATTACAATAAAAAGCAATATCTTTACTTTAACGGAGGCAGAAAATGCAAGATCACATCACTGAAAATAGGTGATAGTCACAGCTCACCTCCTTCCCCTTCTCCTTTCACAATGACCTTTGCTCTGGTTAAAAGCATGCCCATAACATCCCCCCATCACAGCACGACTAGACGCCCTCCCGCAGGGGACGGCCCGCGACGCCCCCTCCTGCAGGGGACGGCCCGCGACGCCCCCTCCTGCAGGGGACGGCCCGCGACGCCCCCTCCAAATGCGTTAAACAGATACATGATGGCTGTCTCCAAAACCATGTACTGAAAATTGAATTAAAAACTATCTACAATTGGAAAAGAAAGACGACTGATTTAATTTAGGTAACATATCGCCCCCCACCACCATCGCCCCCACTTCATGACATGTGCATACTAATATCAAGCAAGTATATACTCCAGAATGCAAGTTAAGCAGAAAAAGCAACAGCGATCCATCTCCCATGTCAGTAAATAATTGCTTGCACGGGGAGCGCACCTCTGAGTCCTCTGCGGGAGCCGTGAGCACCGACGATGGCGATCTGTATGACATCTACGCGGTGCTATCGGACACAACTAATTAATCTCATCCATTTAGTTGCAAATGAGATCGGGATGAATGGAAATCCACCTACCTCCAGCATTTCACTCAGACGGACGTCCGTTCTTTGCTGGAAAAGTAGAAAGAAATGATTAATTAGCTGTTGATAAATGCAGAAATAATACGATCGGCACGGTCGTCTTTACCAGTGTTTTTATAGTCCTCAGAGACTTCAGCAGACCGATCAATAGCTGCCGCTTCCTCTGGTTGGCCAGTAGCCCCAGGCTGGCTTGCGTGAAGCCTTCTTTTGCAGTATTTAGGGATCTGTGGAGGAAAAAAAGAAGTTATGTCAATGAAGAACTAATTTGGAGGCCATCAGTACAGCGGCCGCGCAGCTTCACCCATTAACAGACCGTCTAGGTAAAAATAACACCTGGAAAATCAGTCCGATGGGACCCAAATGACCTAAAAAAATCGAGCGCTCTGACACCCTGCACCTGCACGACTCCGCTCCATTCAGTCTGCCGGAGAGCGGGACTGATCGGCTTTCCACTACAGCTCCATAGAGGCCAAACAGAGCGGAGTCGCTCGCGCATGCGCAGCCAACACTCAATTCCGAGAGGTCTCGTTCTCGGGATCAGTGGGAGTCCCGGTGGTCAGATTCCCACAGCTTAATCCTCAAAATATCACCTATCCAGTGCATAGATGAAACCTTTCAAAAATTGAAAATAGTCCTTTAAGGACCGACCTACTTTGGGCTTTTGGTAGCCAGGGTTTTTTTTATTTTATTATTTTCTATTTTTTTTCACTATTTTGTCTTTGAGTTGCAGAACTTTTGTGCTGCTGCTCTCAGAAGGCCATGACTTGCGGGCTTACTTTTCAGTTTTCAGTAGAAGGGCTGGCTTTTTTTGCAGGATGGGGTTAGGATTTTTTTTTTTTTGCGCCATTTTGGGGGACAAATAAAATATTGTTTGACTTTATAAAAAAAAAAAAGAATTGTTTTTGGTTGTGTGGTTTTCAGTTTTTTTAAAAAAAAAAAAATCAAACAATATTTTATTTGTTCCCCAAAAAACATTCTCTCCTTTATTTTTACTTTTTTTTTTTTTTTTTTTTTAAGTCTTGCAGGATGTTTTTTAAATCTAGTAGGCAGATCCCTTTGTCTGACCCCCTGTTGCTTGAATTCTGTCTCCTCGAAGGCAGATGTCAAGGAGAAGAAGGATCGGGCATGCTGAAGGAGGAAAAGGAAGGATCGGGCATGCTGAAGGAGGAAAAGTAAGATCGGCCATTGCTGAAGGAGGAAAAGAAGGATCGGCCATGCTGAAGGAGGAAAAGGAGGAAAAGAAGGATCGGCCATGCTGAAGGAGGAAAAGGAGGAAAAGAAGGATCGGCCATGCTGAAGGAGGAAAAGAAGGATCGGCCATGCTGAAGGAGGAAAAGAAGGATCGGCCATGCTGAAGGAGGAAAAGGAGGAAAAGAAGGATCGGCCATGCTGAAGGAGGAAAAGGAGGAAAAGAAGGATCGGCCATGCTGAAGGAGGAAAAGAAGGATCGGCCATGCTGAAGGAGGAAAAGAAGGATCGGCCATGCTGAAGGAGGAAAAGAAGGATCGGCCATGCTGAAGGAGGAAAAGGAGGAAAAGAAGGATCGGCCATGCTGAAGGAGGAAAAGAAGGATCGGGCATGCTGAAGGAGGAAAAGAAGGATCGGCCATGCTGAAGGAGGAAAAGAAGGATCGGGCATGCTGAAGGAGGAAAAGGAAGGATCGGGCATGCTGAAGGAGGAAAAGGAAGGATCAGGCATGCTGAAGGAGGAAAAGGAAGGATCGGGCATGCTGAAGGAGGAAAAGTAAGATCGGCCATGCTGAAGGAGGAAAAGGAGGAAAAGAAGGATCGGCCATGCTGAAGGAGGAAAAGAAGGATCGGGTATGCTGAAGGAGGAAAAGTAAGATCGGCCATGCTGAAGGAGGAAAAGAAGGATCGGCCATGCTGAAGGAGGAAAAGAAGGATCGGCCATGCTGAAGGAGGAAAAGAAGGATCGGGCATGCTGAAGGAGGAAAAGAAGGATCGGGCATGCTGAAGGAGGAAAAGGAAGGATCGGGCATGCTGAAGGAGGAAAAGTAAGATCGGCCATGCTGAAGGAGGAAAAGGAAGAAAAGAAGGAAAAGAAGGATCGGCCATGCTGAAGGAGGAAAAGAAGGATCGGGCATGCTGAAGGAGGAAAAGAAGGATCGGTCATGCTGAAGGAGGAAAAGTAGGATCGGCCATGCTGAAGGAGGAAAAGAAGGATCGGCCATGCTGAAGGAGGAAAAGATGGATCGGCCATGCTGAAGGAGGAAAAGAAGGATCGGCCATGCTGAAGGAGGAAAAGAAGGATCGGGCATGCTGAAGGAGGAAAAGATGGATCGGGCATGCTGAAGGAGGAAAAGAAGGATCGGCCATGCTGAAGGAGGAAAAGAAGGATCGGCCATGCTGAAGGAGGAAAAGAAGGATCGGGCATGCTGAAGGAGGAAAAGAAGGATCGGCCAAGCTGAAGGAGGAAAAGAAGGATCGGGCACGCTGAAGGAGGAAAAGAAGGATCGGGCACGCTGAAGGAGGAAAAGAAGGATCGGGCACGCTGAAGGAGGAAAAGAAGGATCGGGCATGCTGAAGGAGGAAAAGAAGGATCGGGCATGCTGAAGGAGGAAAAGAAGGATCGGGCATGCTGAAGGAGGAAAAGAAGGATCGGGCATGCTGAAGTAGGAAAAGAAGGATCAGCATGCTGAAGTAGGAAAAGAAGGATCGGGCATGCTGAAGTAGGATAAGAAGGATCGGCCATGCTGAAGGAGGAAAAGATGGATCAGGCATGCTGAAGGAGGAAAAGAAGGATCGGCCATGCTGAAGGAGGAAAAGAAGGATCGGCCATGCTGAAGGAGGAAAAGATGGATCGGGCATGCTGAAGGAGGAAAAGAAGGATCGGCCATGCTGAAGGAGGAAAAGAAGGATCGGGCATGCTGAAGGGGGAAAAGAAGGATCGGGCATGCTGAAGGAGGAAAAGAAGGATCGGGCATGCTGAAGGAGGAAAAGAAGGATCGGGCATGCTGAAGGAGGAAAAGAAGGATCAGGCATGCTGAAGTAGGAAAAGAAGGATCGGCCAAGCTGAAGGAGGAAAAGAAGGATCGGCCAAGCTGAAGGAGGAAAAGAAGGATCGGCATTGCTGAAGGAGGAAAAGAAGGATCGGCCATGCTGAAGAAGGAAAAGGAGGAAAAGAAGGATCAGCCATGCTGAAGGAGGAACATAGGATAGGGCATGCTGAAGGAGGTAAAGAAGAATAGGGCTTGCTGAAGGAGGAAATGTAGGATCGGGCACGCTGAAGGAGAAGTTGTTGACCACGCATTCGTTCATTCACACGGATTTAGTCCAAAAATTCAAATTATATATAAGTTAAGTCGATTCTAAATGTAAACAGGAATGTTTTCAATCACTGACGGAAAGCAGAGGTTTTGAGAATGGGATAAAAAAACAAACCACGTATATCATAAAGGTGCAGCGAGAGCCTCGGCTACTCACTATCCTGCGCTGGTGCCGGGCATCACCTCTGGCATCATAATCGGGGAGAATTAGTGCCAGTCATGGTGACAGATTCCCTTTAAGAAGCAGACTTTCTACCTGAGCCGGCTGCTGGCAATTTCAGCTCAGTTACTTGTGAGAAAATATTGAATTTCTTGTCTGAAGTGAGAAAATATGAAAAGAAATCTATATTTCTACGGCTCAGAGGAGGGCACTGCGGTAATTACAGTAACAGTTATCACCACGAGCGGTTCTGGCCGACACCTGCGGGCAGCACTGACAGCGCCGCTACATTATCTACTAACAGGAGCAAAAATGATAAAATAGGCGCAATGGGAACAATGTAACTGGCGGCACTAGTCAGTCAGCCGGATGTTACTGAACGGTCGCTAATCGCTGAAGGGCCGTCCATACACAAATGCAGGCGTACAAACTGAAGGATGGCGGGCTGGAGCATTTCACAAAGGAAAAAACAAAATAAGTCAGAGGCTAATGAGAGAGAGAAACAGGAAGGAGGCAGGGGCTATGCTGCAACATTACAGATGACAAAGACCACGTGCAAGAGGAGACACAGAGGAGGCAGGGGCTATGCTGCAACATTACAGATGACAAAGACCATGTGCAAGAGGAGACACAGAGGAGGCAGGGGCTATGCTGAAAAAGACACAGAGGAGGCAGGGGCTATGCTGAAAAAGACACAGAGGAGGCAGGGGCTATGCTGAAAAAGACACAGAGGAGGCAGGGGCTATGCTGAAAAAGACACAGAGGAGGCAGGGGCTATGCTGAAAAAGACACAGAGGAGGCAGGGGCTATGCTGAAAAAGACACAGAGGAGGCAGGGGCTATGCTGAAAAAGACACAGAGGAGGCAGGGGCTATGCTGAAAAAGACACAGAGGAGGCAGGGGCTATGCTGAAAAAGACACAGAGGAGGCAGGGGCTATGCTGAAAAAGACACAGAGGAGGCAGGGGCTATGCTGAAAAAGACACAGAGGAGGCAGGGGCTATGCTGAAAAACACAGAGGAGGCAGGGGCTATGCTGAAAAAGACACAGAGGAGGCAGGGGCTATGCTGAAAAAGACACAGAGGAGGCAGGGGCTATGCTGAAAAAGACACAGAGGAGGCAGGGGCTATGCTGAAAAACACAGAGGAGGCAGGGGCTACGCTGGAAAAGACACAGAGGAGGCAGGGACTATGCTGGAAAAGACACAGAGGAGGCAGGGGCTATGCTGGAAAAGACACAGAGGAGGCAGGGGTAATGCTGAAAAAGACACAGAGGAGACAGGGGCTTTGCTGAAAGACACAGGAGGCAGGGGCTATGCTGAAAAAGACACAGAGGAAGCAGGGGCTATGCTGAAAAAGACACAGGAGGTAGGGGCTATGCTGAAAAAGACACAGAAGAGGCAGGGGCTATGCTGAAAAAGATACAGAGGAGGCAGGGGCTATGCTGGAAAAGATAGGAGGCAGGGGCTATGCTGGAAAAGACAGAGGAGGCAGGGGCTATGCTGAAAAAGAGAGGAGGCAGGGGCTATGCTGAAAAAGACACAGAGGAGGCAGGGGCTATGCTGAAAAAGACACAGAGGAGGCAGGGGCTATGCTGAAAAAGACACAGAGGAGGCAGGGGCTATGCTGGAAAAGAGAGGAGGCAGGGGTTACACTGAAAAAGACACAGAGGAGGCAGGGGCTATGCTGAAAAAGACACAGAGGAGGCAGGGGCTATGCTGGAAAAGACAGGAGGCAGGGGTTACACTGAAAAAGACACAGAGGAGGCAGGGGCTATGCTGAAAAAGACACAGAGAAGGCAGGGGCTATGCTGGAAAAGACAGGAGGCAGGGGTTACGCTGAAAAAGACACAGAGGAGGCAGGGGCTATGCTGTAAAAGACAGGAGGCAGGGGCTACGCTGAAAAAGACAGAGGAGGCAAGGGTAATGCTGAAAAAGACACAGAGGAGGAGGGTGCTATCCTGAAAAAGACAGGAGGCAGGGGCTATGCTGAAAAAGACACAGGAGGCAGTCGCTATCCTGAAAAAGACAGAGGAGGCAGTGGCTATGCTGAAAAAGACAGAGGAGGCAGTGGCTATGCTGAAAATGACACAGAGGAGGCAGGTGCTATGCTGGAAAAGACACAGAGGAGGCAGGGGCTATGTTGGAAAAGACACAGAGGAGGCAGGGGCTATGCTGAAAAAGACACAGAGGAGGCAGGGGCTATGCTGAAAAAGACACAGAGGAGGCAGGGGCTATGCTGAAAAAGACACAGAGGAGGCAGGGGCTATGCTGAAAAAGACAAAGAGGAGGCAGGTGCTACGCTGAAACAGGAGGCACAGGTTATGCTAGAATATGGTTATATGAAGTTTCGCCTCCAGCAGTTCGCCGCTATCATTTCGCCCCCTGGAAGATTCGCTCCCGGAGTTTTAGAAACGTTTTGGAAAATGTCTTGTTAAAATTGCGGGCAAAATGCTCTGACACTATAATGCAATCAGTTGTGGGGTTTACAGATGGAAACAGTTGATTTCACATGTCACAAAAGTGCAGCACTCTGTACAGTACTTTGGTGACATGTGGATTGATGACGGAAGGGAATTTATGAACCACAAGGACAAACTGGCGAAACATCCAAACACAAAATTCTGGGGGCAAAACAGGGTACAAACATCCAGGGGCGAACTGCTGGTGGCAAAACATCCAGGGGTGAAATGTGAGGGGGACAAAACATCCTGGGGGCCAAATGCGCGGGGGCGAAATGTACTCGGTGGGCAAACTGCTGGGGGCGAAACATCAAATTCCCACAGACAGAGGAGGCACAGGCTATGCTAGAATATACAGAGAGGATGCACAGGCTATGCTAGAATATACAGACAGAGAGGAGGCACAGACTATGCTAGAATATACAGACAGAGAGGAGGCACAGGCTATGCTAGAATATACAGACAGAGAGGAGGCACAGGCTATGCTAGAATATACAGACAGAGAGGAGGCACAGGCTATGCTAGAATATACAGACAGAGAGGAGGCACAGGCTATGCTAGAATATACAGACAGAGAGGAGGCACAGACTATGCTAGAATATACAGACAGAGAGGAGGCACAGGCTATGCTAGAATATACAGACAGAGAGGAGGCACAGGCTATGCTAGAATATACAGACAGAGAGGAGGCACAGGCTATGCTAGAATATACAGGCAGAGAGGAGGCACAGGCTATGCTAGAATATACAGACAGAGAGGAGGCACAGGCTATGCTAGAATATACAGACAGAGAGGAGGCACAGGCTATGCTAGAATATACAGACAGAGAGGAGGCACAGACTATGCTAGAATGTACAGACAGAGAGGAGGCACAGGCTATGCTATAATATACAGACAGAGAGGAGGCACAGGCTATGCTAGAATATACAGAAAGGATGCACAGGCTGTGCTACAATATACAGACAGAGAGGAGGCACAGACTATGCTAGAATATACAGGCAGAGAGGAGGCACAGGCTATGCTAGAATATACAGACAGAGAGGAGGCACAGACTATGCTAGAATATACAGACAGAGAGGAAGCACAGGCTATGCTAGAATATACAGTCAGAGAGGAGGCACAGGCTATGCTAGAATATACAGAGAGGATGCACAGGCTGTGCTACAATATACAGACAGAGAGGAGGCACAGACTATGCTAGAATGTACAGACAGAGAGGAGGCACAGGCTATGCTAGAATATACAGACAGAGAGGAGGCACAGGCTATGCTAGAATATACAGAGAGGATGCACAGGCTGTGCTACAATATACAGACAGAGAGGAGGCACAGACTATGCTAGAATATACAGGCAGAGAGGAGGCACAGGCTATGCTAGAATATACAGAGAGGATGCACAGGCTGTGCTACAATATACAGACAGAGAGGAGGCACAGGCTATGCTAGAATATACAGACAGAGAGGAGGCACAGACTATGCTAGAATATACAGACAGAGAGGAGGCACAGGCTATGCTAGAATATACAGACAGAGAGGAGGCACAGGCTATGCTAGAATATACAGAGAGGATGCACAGGCTGTGCTACAATATACAGACAGAGAGGAGGCACAGACTATGCTAGAATATACAGGCAGAGAGGAGGCACAGGCTATGCTAGAATATACAGACAGAGAGGAGGAACAGACTATGCTAGAATATACAGACAGAGAGGAGGCACAGGCTATGCTAGAATATACAGACAGAGAGGAGGCACAGGCTATGCTAGAATATACAGACAGAGAGGAGGCACAGACTATGCTAGAATATACAGACAGAGAGGAGGCACAAGCTATGCTAGAATATATAGACAGAGAGGAGGCACAGCCTATGCTAGAATATACAGACAGAGAGGAGGCACAGGCTATGCTAGAATATACAGACAGAGAGGAGGCAGAGACTATGCTAGAATATACAGACAAAGAGGAGGCACAAGCTATGCTAGAATATACAGACAGAGAGGAAGCACAGGCTATGCTAGAATATACAGAGAGGAGGCACAGACTATGCTAGAATATACAGACAGAGAGGATGCACAGGCTATGCTAGAATATACAGACAGAGAGGAGGCACAGGCTATGCTAGAATATACAGACAGAGGAGGCACAGGCTATGCTAGAATATACAGACAGAGAGGATGCACAGGCTATGCTAGAATATACAGACAGAGAGGAGGCACAGGCTATGCTAGAATATACAGACAGAGGAGGCACAGGCTATGCTAGAATATACAGGCAGAGAGGAGGCACAGGCTATGCTAGAATATACAGACAGAGAGGAGGCACAGGATATGCTAGAATATACAGACAGAGAGGATGCACAGGCTATGCTAGAATATACAGACAGAGAGGAGGCACAGACTATGCTAGAATATACAGAGAGGAGGCACAGACTATGCTAGAATATACAGACAGAGAGGATGCACAGGCTATGCTAGAATATACAGACAGAGAGGAGGCACAGGCTATGCTAGAATATACAGACAGAGGAGGCACAGGCTATGCTAGAATATACAGGCAGAGAGGAGGCACAGGCTATGCTAGAATATACAGACAGAGAGGAGGCACAGGCTATGCTAGAATATACAGACAAAGAGGAGGCAGAGACTCTGCTAGAATATACAGACAGAGAGGAGGCACAGGCTATGCTAGAATATACAGACAGAGAGGAGGCACAGGCTATGCTAGAATATACAGACAGAGAGGAGGCAGAGACTATGCTAGAATATACAGACAGAGAGAAGGCACAGACTATGCTAGAATATACAGACAGAGAGGAGGCACAGCCTATGCTAGAATATACAGGCAGAGAGGAGGCAAAGGCTATGCTAGAATATACAGGCAGAGAGGAGGCACAGGCTATGCTAGAATATACAGACAGAGAGGAGGCACAGGCTATGCTAGAATATACAGACAGAGAGGAGGCACAGACTATGCTAGAATATACAGACAGAGAGGAGGCACAGGCTATGCTAGAATATACAGGCAGAGAGGAAGCACAGGCTATGCTAGAATATACAGACAGAGAGGAGGCACAGACTATGCTAGAATATACAGACAGAGAGGAAGCACAGGCTATGCTAGAATATACAGACAGAGAGGAGGCACAGACTATGCTAGAATATACAGAGAGGAGGCACAGACTATGCTAGAATATACAGACAGAGAGGAGGCACAGGCTATGCTAGAATATACAGACAGAGAAGAGGCACAGACTATGCTAGAATATACAGACAGAGAGGAGGCACAGACTATGCTAGAATATACAGACAGAGAGGAGGCACAGGCTATGCTAGAATATACAGAGAGGATGCACAGGCTGTGCTACAATATACAGACAGAGAGGAGGCACAGACTATGCTAGAATATACAGGCAGAGAGGAGGCACAGGCTATGCTAGAATATACAGACAGAGAGGAGGAACAGACTATGCTAGAATATACAGACAGAGAGGAGGCACAGGCTATGCTAGAATATACAGACAGAGAGGAGGCACAGGCTATGCTAGAATATACAGACAGAGAGGAGGCACAGACTATGCTAGAATATACAGACAGAGAGGAGGCACAAGCTATGCTAGAATATATAGACAGAGAGGAGGCACAGCCTATGCTAGAATATACAGACAGAGAGGAGGCACAGGCTATGCTAGAATATACAGACAGAGAGGAGGCAGAGACTATGCTAGAATATACAGACAAAGAGGAGGCACAAGCTATGCTAGAATATACAGACAGAGAGGAAGCACAGGCTATGCTAGAATATACAGACAGAGAGGAGGCACAGGCTATGCTAGAATATACAGACAGAGGAGGCACAGGCTATGCTAGAATATACAGGCAGAGAGGAGGCACAGGCTATGCTAGAATATACAGACAGAGAGGAGGCACAGGCTATGCTAGAATATACAGACAAAGAGGAGGCAGAGACTCTGCTAGAATATACAGACAGAGAGGAGGCACAGGCTATGCTAGAATATACAGACAGAGAGGAGGCACAGGCTATGCTAGAATATACAGACAGAGAGGAGGCAGAGACTATGCTAGAATATACAGACAGAGAGAAGGCACAGACTATGCTAGAATATACAGACAGAGAGGAGGCACAGCCTATGCTAGAATATACAGGCAGAGAGGAGGCAAAGGCTATGCTAGAATATACAGGCAGAGAGGAGGCACAGGCTATGCTAGAATATACAGACAGAGAGGAGGCACAGGCTATGCTAGAATATACAGACAGAGAGGAGGCACAGACTATGCTAGAATATACAGACAGAGAGGAGGCACAGGCTATGCTAGAATATACAGGCAGAGAGGAAGCACAGGCTATGCTAGAATATACAGACAGAGAGGAGGCACAGACTATGCTAGAATATACAGACAGAGAGGAGGCACAGGCTATGCTAGAATATACAGACAGAGAGGAAGCACAGGCTATGCTAGAATATACAGACAGAGAGGAGGCACAGACTATGCTAGAATATACAGACAGAGAGGAGGCACAGGCTATGCTAGAATATACAGACAGAGAAGAGGCACAGACTATGCTAGAATATACAGACAGAGAAGAGGCACAGACTATGCTAGAATATACAGACAGAGAGGAAGCACAGGCTATGCTAGAATATACAGACAGAGAGGAGGCACAGACTATGCTAGAATATACAGACAGAGAGGAGGCACAGACTATGCTAGAATATACAGACAGAGAGGATGCACAGGCTATGCTAGAATATACAGACAGAGAGGAGACACAGGCTATGCTAGAATATACAGACAGAGAGGAGACACAGGCTATGCTAGAATATACAGACAGAGAGGAGGCACAGGCTATGCTAGAATATACAGAGAGGAGGCACAGGCTATGCTAGAATATACAGACAGAGAGGAGGCAGAGACTATGCTAGAATATACAGACAGAGAGGAGGCACAGGCTATGCTAGAATATACAGACAGAGAGGAGGCACAGGCTATGCTAGAATATACAGACAGAGAGGAGGCACAGGCTATGCTAGAATATACAGACAGAGAGGAGGCACAGGCTATGCTAGAATATACAGACAGAGAGGAGGCACAGGCTATGCTAGAATATACAGACAGAGAGGAGGCACAGGCTATGCTAGAATATACAGACAGAGAGGAGGCACAGGCTATGCTAGAATATACAGACAGAGAGGATGCACAGGCTATGCTAGAATATACAGACAGAGAGGAGGCACAGGCTATGCTAGAATATACAGACAGAGAGGAGGCACAGGCTATGCTAGAATATACAGAGAGGAGGCACAGGCTATGCTAGAATATACAGACAGAGAGGAGGCACAGGCTATGCTAGAATATACAGAGAGGAGGCACAGCCTATGCTAGAATATACAGGCAGAGAGGAGGCACAGCCTATGCTAGAATATACAGACAGAGAGGAGGCACAGACTATGCTAGAACATACAGACAGAGAGGAGACACAGGCTATGCTAGAATTAACAGACAAGAGAGGAGGCACAGACTATGCTAGAATATACAGACAGAGAGGAGGCACAGGCTATGCTAGAATATACAGACAGAGAGGAGGCACAGGCTATGCTAGAATATACAGACAGAGAGGAGGCACAGGCTATGCTAGAATATACAGACAGAGAGGATGCACAGGCTATGCTAGAATATACAGACAGAGAGGAGGCACAGGCTATGCTAGAATATACAGACAGAGAGGAGGCACAGGCTATGCTAGAATATACAGACAGAGAGGAGGCACAGGCTATGCTAGAATATACAGACAGAGAGGAGGCACAGGCTATGCTAGAATATACAGACAGAGAGGAGGCACAGACTATGCTAGAATATACAGACAGAGAGGAGGCACAGGCTATGCTAGAATATACAGACAGAGAGGAGGCACAGGCTATGCTAGAATATACAGAGAGGAGGCACAGGCTATGCTAGAATATACAGACAGAGGAGACACAGGCTATGCTAGAATATACAGACAGAGAGGAGGCAGAGACTATGCTAGAATATACAGAAAGAGAGGAGGCAGAGACTATGCTAGAATATACAGACAGAGAGGAGGCAGAGACTATGCTAGAATATACAGACAGAGAGGAAGCACAGGCTATGCTAGAATATACAGACAGAGAGGAGGCACAGGCTATGCTAGAATATACAGACAGAGAGGAGGCACAGGCTATGCTAGAATATACAGAGAGGACGCACAGGCTGTGCTACAATATACAGACAGAGAGGAGGCACAGACTATGCTAGAATGTACAGACAGAGAGGAGGCACAGGCTATGCTAGAATATACAGACAGAGAGGAGGCACAGGCTATGCTAGAATATACAGGCAGAGAGGAGGCACAGGCTATGCTAGAATATACAGACAGAGAGGAGGCACAGACTATGCTAGAATGTACACACAGAGAGGAGGCACAGGCTATGCTAGAATATACAGACAGAGAGGAGGCACAGGCTATGCTAGAATATACAGAGAGGATGCACAGGCTGTGCTACAATATACAGACAGAGAGGAGGCACAGACTATGCTAGAATATACAGGCAGAGAGGAGGCACAGGCTATGCTAGAATATACAGAGAGGATGCACAGGCTGTGCTACAATATACAGACAGAGAGGAGGCACAGACTATGCTAGAATATACAGACAGAGGAGGCACAGGCTATGCTAGAATATACAGACAGAGAGGAGGCACAGGCTATGCTAGAATATACAGACAGAGAGGAGGCACAGACTATGCTAGAATATACAGACAGAGAGGAGGCACAGGCTATGCTAGAATATACAGACAGAGAGGAGGCACAGGCTATGCTAGAATATACAGAGAGGATGCACAGGCTGTGCTACAATATACAGACAGAGAGGAGGCACAGACTATGCTAGAATATACAGGCAGAGAGGAGGCACAGGCTATGCTAGAATATACAGACAGAGAGGAGGCACAGACTATGCTAGAATATACAGACAGAGAGGAGGCACAGGCTATGCTAGAATATACAGACAGAGAGGAGGCACAGGCTATGCTAGAATATACAGACAGAGAGGAGGCACAGGCTATGCTAGAATATACAGACAGAGAGGAGGCAGAGACTATGCTAGAATATACAGACAGAGAGGAGGCACAAGCTATGCTAGAATATACAGACAGAGAGGAGGCACAGCCTATGCTAGAATATACAGACAGAGAGGAGGCACAGGCTATGCTAGAATATACAGACAGAGAGGAGGCAGAGACTATGCTAGAATATACAGACAGAGAGGAGGCACAAGCTATGCTAGAATATACAGACAGAGAGGAGGCACAGGCTATGCTAGAATATACAGACAGAGAGGAAACACAGGCTATGCTAGAATATACAGACAGAGAGGAGGCACAGACTATGCTAGAATATACAGACAGAGAGGAGGCACAGACTATGCTAGAATATACAGACAGAGAGGATGCACAGGCTATGCTAGAATATACAGACAGAGAGGAGGCACAGGCTATGCTAGAATATACAGACAGAGGAGGCACAGGCTATGCTAGAATATACAGGCAGAGAGGAGGCACAGGCTATGCTAGAATATACAGACAGAGAGGAGGCACAGGCTATGCTAGAATATACAGACAGAGAGGAGGCAGAGACTATGCTAGAATATACAGACAGAGAGAAGGCACAGACTATGCTAGAATATACAGACAGAGAGGAGGCACAGACTATGCTAGAATATACAGACAGAGAGGAGGCACAGGCTATGCTAGAATATACAGGCAGAGAGGAAGCACAGGCTATGCTAGAATATACAGGCAGAGAGGAGGCACAGACTATGCTAGAATATACAGACAGAGAGGAGGCACAGGCTATGCTAGAATATACAGACAGAGAGGAGGCACAGGCTATGCTAGAATATACAGACAGAGGAGGCACAGGCTATGCTAGAATATACAGACAGAGAGGAGGCACAGGCTATGCTAGAATATACAGGCAGAGAGGAGGCACAGGCTATGCTAGAATATACAGACAGAGAGGAGGCACAGGCTATGCTAGAATATACAGACAGAGAGGAGGCACAGGCTATGCTAGAATATACAGACAGAGAGGAGGCACAGACTATGCTAGAATGTACAGACAGAGAGGAGGCACAGGCTATGCTAGAATATACAGACAGAGAGGAGGCAAAGGCTATGCTAGAATATACAGAGAGGATGCACAGGCTGTGCTACAATATACAGACAGAGAGGAGGCACAGACTATGCTAGAATATACAGACAGAGAGGAGGCACAGGCTATGCTAGAATATACAGACAGAGAGGAGGCACAGGCTATGCTAGAATATACAGACATAGAGGAGGCACAGACTATGCTAGAAAGTACAGACAGAGAGGAGGCACAGGCTATGCTAGAATATACAGACAGAGAGGAGGCACAGGCTATGCTAGAATATACAGAGAGGATGCACAGGCTGTGCTACAATATACAGACAGAGAGGAGGCACAGACTATGCTAGAATATACAGGCAGAGAGGAGGCACAGGCTATGCTAGAATATACAGACAGAGAGGAGGCACAGACTATGCTAGAATATACAGACAGAGAGGAAGCACAGGCTATGCTAGAATATACAGACAGAGAGGAGGCACAGGCTATGCTAGAATATACAGACAGAGAGGAGGCACAGGCTATGCTAGAATGTACAGACAGAGAGGAGGCACAGGCTATGCTAGAATATACAGACAGAGAGGAGGCACAGGCTATGCTAGAATATACAGAGAGGATGCACAGGCTGTGCTACAATATACAGACAGAGAGGAGGCACAGACTATGCTAGAATATACAGGCAGAGAGGAGGCACAGGCTATGCTAGAATATACAGACAGAGAGGAGGCACAGACTATGCTAGAATGTACAGACAGAGAGGAGGCACAGGCTATGCTAGAATATACAGACAGAGAGGAGGCACAGGCTATGCTAGAATATACAGAGAGGATGCACAGGCTGTGCTACAATATACAGACAGAGAGGAGGCACAGACTATGCTAGAATATACAGGCAGAGAGGAGGCACAGGCTATGCTAGAATATACAGAGAGGATGCACAGGCTGTGCTACAATATACAGACAGAGAGGAGGCACAGACTATGCTAGAATATACAGACAGAGAGGAGGCACAGGCTATGCTAGAATATACAGACAGAGAGGAGGCACAGGCTATGCTAGAATATACAGACAGAGAGGAGGCACAGACTATGCTAGAATATACAGACAGAGAGGAGGCACAGGCTATGCTAGAATATACAGAGGGAGAGGAGGCACAGGCTATGCTAGAATATACAGAGAGGATGCACAGGCTGTGCTACAATATACAGACAGAGAGGAGGCACAGACTATGCTAGAATATACAGGCAGAGAGGAGGCACAGGCTATGCTAGAATATAAAGACAGAGAGGAGGCACAGACTATGCTAGAATATACAGACAGAGAGGAGGCACAGGCTATGCTAGAATATACAGACAGAGAGGAGGCACAGGCTATGCTAGAATATACAGACAGAGAGGAGGCACAGGCTATGCTAGAATATACAGACAGAGAGGAGGCAGAGACTATGCTAGAATATACAGACAGAGAGGAGGCACAAGCTATGCTAGAATATACAGACAGAGAGGAGGCACAGCCTATGCTAGAATATACAGACAGAGAGGAGGCACAGGCTATGCTAGAATATACAGACAGAGAGGAGGCAGAGACTATGCTAGAATATACAGACAAAGAGGAGGCACAAGCTATGCTAGAATATACAGACAGAGAGGAGGCACAGGCTATGCTAGAATATACAGACAGAGAGGAGGCACAGGCTATGCTAGAATATACAGACAGAGAGGAAGCACAGGCTATGCTAGAATATACAGACAGAGAGGAGGCACAGACTATGCTAGAATATACAGACAGAGAGGAGGCACAGACTATGCTAGAATATACAGACAGAGAGGATGCACAGGCTATGCTAGAATATACAGACAGAGAGGAGGCACAGGCTATGCTAGAATATACAGACAGAGGAGGCACAGGCTATGCTAGAATATACAGGCAGAGAGGAGGCACAGGCTATGCTAGAATATACAGACAGAGAGGAGGCACAGGCTATGCTAGAATATACAAAGAGGAGGCAGAGACTATGCTAGAATATACAGACAGAGAGGAGGCACAGGCTATGCTAGAATATACAGACAGAGAAGAGGCACAGGCTATGCTAGAATATACAGACAGAGAGGAGGCAGTGACTATGCTAGAATATACAGACAGAGAGAAGGCACAGACTATGCTAGAATATAGAGACAGAGAGGAGGCACAGCCTATGCTAGAATATACAGGCAGAGAGGAGGCAAAGGCTATGCTAGAATATACAGGCAGAGAGGAGGCACAGGCTATGCTAGAATATACAGACAGGGAGGAGGCACAGGCTATGCTAGAATATACAGACAGAGAGGAGGCACAGACTATGCTAGAATATACAGACAGAGAGGAGGCACAGGCTATGCTAGAATATACAGGCAGAGAGGAAGCACAGGCTATGCTAGAATATACAGACAGAGAGGAGGCACAGACTATGCTAGAATATACAGACAGAGAGGAGGCACAGGCTATGCTAGAATATACAGACAGAGAGGAGGCAGAGACTATGCTAGAATATACAGAGAGAGGAGGCACAGGCTATGCTAGAATATACAGACAGAGAGGAGGCACAGACTATGCTAGAATATACAGACAGAGAGGAGGCACAGGCTATGCTAGAATATACAGACAGAGAGGAGGCACAGGCTATGCTAGAATATACAGACAGAGAAGAGGCACAGACTATGCTAGAATATACAGACAGAGAGGAAGCACAGGCTATGCTAGAATATACAGACAGAGAGGAGGCACAGACTATGCTAGAATATACAGACAGAGAGGAGGCACAGACTATGCTAGAATATACAGACAGAGAGGAGGCACAGGCTATGCTAGAATATACAGACAGAGAGGAGGCACAGGCTATGCTAGAATATACAGACAGAGAAGAGGCACAGACTATGCTAGAATATACAGACAGAGAGGAAGCACAGGCTATGCTAGAATATACAGACAGAGAGGAAGCACAGGCTATGCTAGAATATACAGACAGAGAGGAGGCACAGACTATGCTAGAATATACAGACAGAGAGGAGGCACAGGCTATGCTAGAATATACAGACAGAGAAGAGGCACAGACTATGCTAGAATATACAGACAGAGAGGAAGCACAGGCTATGCTAGAATATACAGACAGAGAGGAGGCACAGACTATGCTAGAATATACAGACAGAGAGGAGGCACAGACTATGCTAGAATATACAGACAGAGAGTATGCACAGGCTATGCTAGAATATACAGACAGAGAGGAGACACAGGCTATGCTAGAATATACAGACAGAGAGGAGACACAGGCTATGCTAGAATATACAGACAGAGAGGAGGCACAGGCTATGCTAGAATATACAGAGAGGAGGCACAGGCTATGCTAGAATATACAGACAGAGAGGAGGCAGAGACTATGCTAGAATATACAGACAGAGAGGAGGCACAGGCTATGCTAGAATATACAGACAGAGAGGAGGCACAGGCTATGCTAGAATATACAGACAGAGAGGAGGCACAGGCTATGCTAGAATATACAGACAGAGAGGAGGCACAGGCTATGCTAGAATATACAGACAGAGAGGAGGCACAGGCTATGCTAGAATATACAGACAGAGAGGAGGCACAGGCTATGCTAGAATATACAGACAGAGAGGAGGCACAGGCTATGCTAGAATATACAGAGAGGAGGCACAGGCTATGCTAGAATATACAGACAGAGAGGAGGCACAGGCTATGCTAGAATATACAGACAGAGAGGAGGCACAGACTATGCTAGAACATACAGACAGAGAGGAGACACAGGCTATGCTAGAATATACAGACAAGAGAGGAGGCACAGACTATGCTAGAATATACAGACAGAGAGGAGGCACAGGCTATGCTAGAATATACAGACAGAGAGGAGGCACAGGCTATGCTAGAATATACAGACAGAGAGGAGGCACAGGCTATGCTAGAATATACAGACAGAGAGGAGGCACAGGCTATGCTAGAATATACAGACAGAGGAGGCACAGACTATGCTAGAATATACAGACAGAGAGGAGGCACAGGCTATGCTAGAATATACAGACAGAGAGGAGGCACAGGCTATGCTAGAATATACAGACAGAGAGGAGGCACAGGCTATGCTAGAATATACAGACAGAGAAAAGGCACAGACTATGCTAGAATATACAGACAGAGAGGAGGCACAGGCTATGCTAGAATATACAGACAGAGAGGAGGCACAGGCTATGCTAGAATATACAGACAGAGAGGAGGCACAGACTATGCTAGAATATACAGACAGAGAGGAGACACAGGCTATGCTAGAATATACAGACAGAGAGGAGACACAGGCTATGCTAGAATATACAGACAGAGAGGAGGCACAGGCTATGCTAGAATATACAGACAGAGAGGAGGCACAGGCTATGCTAGAATATACAGACAGAGAGGAGGCACAGGCTATGCTAGAATATACAGAGAGGAGGCACAGGCTATGCTAGAATATACAGACAGAGAGGAGGCACAGGCTATGCTAGAATATACAGACAGAGAGGAGGCACAGGCTATGCTAGAATATACAGAGAGGAGGCACAGGCTATGCTAGAATATACAGACAGAGAGGAGACACAGGCTATGCTAGAATATACAGACAGAGAGGAGGCAGAGACTATGCTAGAATATACAGACAGAGAGGAGGCAGAGACTATGCTAGAATATACAGACAGAGAGGAAGCACAGGCTATGCTAGAATATACAGGCAGAGAGGAGGCACAGGCTATGCTAGAATATACAGACAGAGAGGAGGCACAGACTATGCTAGAATATACAGACAGAGAGGAAGCACAGGCTATGCTAGAATATACAGACAGAGAGGAGGCACAGGCTATGCTAGAATATATAGAGAGGATGCACAGGCTGTGCTACAATATACAGACAGAGAGGAGGCACAGACTATGCTAGAATGTACAGACAGAGGAGGCACAGGCTATGCTAGAATATACAGACAGAGAGGAGGCACAGGCTATGCTAGAATATACAGAGAGGATGCACAGGCTGTGCTACAATATACAGACAGAGAGGAGGCACAGACTATGCTAGAATATACAGGCAGAGAGGAGGCACAGGCTATGCTAGAATATACAGACAGAGAGGAGGCACAGACTATGCTAGAATGTACAGACAGAGAGGAGGCACAGGCTATGCTAGAATATACAGACAGAGAGGAGGCACAGGCTATGCTAGAATATACAGAGAGGATGCACAGGCTGTGCTACAATATACAGACAGAGAGGAGGCACAGACTATGCTAGAATATACAGGCAGAGAGGAAGCACAGGCTATGCTAGAATATACAGAGAGGATGCACAGGCTGTGCTACAATATACAGACAGAGAGGAGGCACAGACTATGCTAGAATATACAGACAGAGAGGAGGCAGAGGCTATGCTAGAATATACAGACAGAGAGGAGGCACAGGCTATGCTAGAATATACAGACAGAGAGGAGGCACAGACTATGCTAGAATATACAGACAGAGAGGAGGCACAGGCTATGCTAGAATATACAGAGGGAGAGGAGGCACAGGCTATGCTAGAATATACAGAGAGGATGCACAGGCTGTGCTACAATATACAGACAGAGAGGAGGCACAGACTATGCTAGAATATACAGACAGAGAGGAGGCACAGACTATGCTAGAATATACAGACAGAGAGGAGGCACAGACTATGCTAGAATATACAGACAGAGAGGAGGCACAGGCTATGCTAGAATATACAGACAGAGAGGAGCCACAGACTATGCTAGAATATACAGACAGAGAGGAGGCACAGGCTATGCTAGAATATACAGACAGAGAGGAGGCACAGGCTATGCTAGAATATACAGACAGAGAGGAGGCACAGGCTATGCTAGAATATACAGACAGAGAGGAGGCACAGACTATGCTAGAATATACAGACAGAGAGGAGGCACAGACTATGCTAGAATATACAGACAGAGAGGAGGCACAGGCTATGCTAGAATATACAGACAGAGAGAAGGCACAGGCTATGCTAGAATGTACAGACAGAGAGGAGGCACAGGCTATGCTAGAATATACAGACAGAGAGGAGGCACAGGCTATGCTAGAATATACAGACAGAGAGGAGGCACAGGCTATGCTAGAATATACAGACAGAGAGGAGCCACAGACTATGCTAGAATATACAGACAGAGAGGAGGCACAGGCTATGCTAGAATATACAGACAGAGAGGAGGCACAGACTATGCTAGAATATACAGACAGAGAGGAGGCACAGGCTATGCTAGAATATACAGACAGAGAGGAGGCACAGACTATGCTAGAATATACAGACAGAGAGGAGGCACAGGGGAGTTGGGCCAAAAATTGGCAAATGGGGTTCAATGCCAATAAATGTAAGGTCATGCACATGGGAAAGAAAAACAGCAGTCACCCATACATATTAAATGGGAAACCGTTGGGGAAATCTGACATGGAGAAGGACCTGGGCGTCTTGGTTAATAGCAAATTAAATTGGAGTGCCCAGTGTCAGGCAGCAGCTGCGAAGGCAAATAGAGTCATGGCATGCATCAGAAGAGGAATAGGGGCATATGATGAGAACATTGTTCTTCCTGTGTATAAAGCGCTGGTAAGGCCGCACTTAGAATATTGTGCACAGTTCTGGGCTCCGGTGCTCAGGAAAGACATATTGGAGCTAGAGAGGGTACAAAGGAGGGCGACTAAGGTAATAAAGGGAATGGAGGGACTAGAATACCCAGAGAGGTTGTCAAAATTAGGCCTATTTACATTGGAAAAGAGAAGGCTTAGGGGAGACCTCATAAACATGTATAAATACATCAGGGGGCAGTACAGAGATCTCTCCCATGACCTGTTTATACCAAGGATGGTGACAAAGACGAGGGGGCACACTATGCGTCTGGAGGAAAGGAGGTTCCTGCACCAGCATAGAAGGGGATTCTTTACGGTCAGAGCCGTGAGACTCTGGAACTCTCTGGGAGAGGAAGTGGTGATGTCCAACTCACTTAATGAGTTCAAGAGAGGCCTGGACGCATTTCTTGAGAACAATAAAATTACATCTTATGCTTAGTTAATTAATCCAGGGATTTCATCTGACTGCCAGATTGGTGTCGGGAAGTGAATTTTTCCTCAATGATGTAAATTGGCCTATACCGCATGGGTTTTTTTTTGCCTTCCCCTGGATCAACGCTGCGGAATAGCTGCAGTGCACAAGAAATAGGCTGAACTGGATGGACGCTTGTCTTTTTTCGGCCTTATAAACTATGTTACTATGCTACAATATACAGACAGAGAGGAGGCACAGGCTATGCTAGAATATACAGACAGAGAGGAGGCACAGCCTATGCTAGAATATACAGACAGAGAGGAGGCACAGGCTATGCTACAATATACAGACAGAGAGGAGGCACAGGCTATGCTACAATATACAGACAGAGAGGAGGCACAGGCTATGCTAGAATATACAGACAGAGAGGAGGCACAGGCTATGCTAGAATATACAAACAGAGAGGAGGCACAGGCTATGCTACAATATACAGACAGAGTGGAGGCACAGACTATGCTAGAATATACAGACAGAGAGGAGGCACAGACTATGCTAGAATATACAGACAGAGAGGAGGCACAGACTATGCTAGAATATACAGACAGAGAGGAGGCACAGGCTATGCTAGAATATACAGGCAGAGAGGAAGCACAGGCTATGCTAGAATATACAGACAGAGAGGAGGCACAGACTATGCTAGAATATACAGACAGAGAGGAGGCACAGGCTATGCTAGAATATACAGACAGAGAGGAAGCACAGGCTATGCTAGAATATACAGACAGAGAGGAGGCACAGACTATGCTAGAATATACAGACAGAGAGGAGGCACAGGCTATGCTAGAATATACAGACAGAGAGGAGACACAGGCTATGCTAGAATATACAGACAGAGAGGAGGCACAGACTATGCTAGAATATAGAGACAGAGAGGAGGCACAGACTATGCTAGAATATACAGACAGAGAGGATGCACAGGCTATGCTAGAATATACAGACAGAGAGGAGACACAGGTTATGCTAGAATATACAGACAGAGAGGAGACACAGGCTATGCTAGAATATACAGACAGAGAGGAGGCACAGACTATGCTAGAATATACAGACAGAGAGGAGGCACAGGCTATGCTAGAATATACAGACAGAGAGGAGGCACAGGCTATGCTAGAATATACAGACAGAGAGGAGGCACAGGCTATGCTAGAATATACAGACAGAGAGGAGGCACAGGCTATGCTAGAATATACAGACAGAGAGGAGGCACAGGTTATGCTAGAATATACAGAGAGGAGGCACAGGATATGCTAGAATATACAGAGAGGAGGCACAGGCTATGCTAGAATATATAGAGAGGAGGCACAGCCTATGCTAGAATATACAGGCAGAGAGGAGGCACAGCCTATGCTAGAATATACAGACAGAGAGGAGGCACAGACTATGCTAGAACATACAGACAGAGAGGAGACACAGGCTATGCTAGAATATACAGACAGAGAGGATGCACAAGCTATGGTAGAATATACAGACAGAGAGGATGCACAGGCTATGCTAGAATATACAGACAGAGAGGAGGCATAGGCTATGCTAGAATATACAGACAGAGAGGAGGCACAGCCTATGCTAGAATATACAGACAGAGAGAAGGCACAGCCTATGCTAGAATATACAGACAGAGAGGAGGCAAAGACTATGCTAGAATATACAGACAGAGAGGAGGCACAGGCTATGCTAGAATATACAGACAGAGAGGAGGCACAGGCTATGCTAGAATATACAGACAGAGAGGAGGCACAGACTATGCTAGAATATACAGACAGAGAGGAGGCACAGGCTATGCTAGAATATACAGACAGAGAGGAGGCACAGGCTATGCTAGAATATACAGACAGAGAGGAGGCACAGGCTATGGTAGAATATACAGACAGAGAGGATGCACAGGCTATGTTAGAATATACAGACAGAGAGGAGACATAGGCTATGCTAGAATATACAGACAGAGAGGAGGCACAGGCTATGCTAGAATATACAGACAGAGAGGAGGCACAGCCTATGCTAGAATATACAGACAGAGAGGAGGCACAGAATATGCTAGAATATACAGACAGAGAGGAGGCACAGACTATGCTAGAATATACAGACAGAGAGGAGGCAGAGACTATGCTAGAATAGACAGACAGAGAGGAGGCACAGGCTATGCTAGAATATACAGACAGAGAGGAGACACAGCCTATGCTAGAATATACAGACAGAGAGGAGGCACAGACTATGCTAGAATATACAGACAGAGAGGAGGCACAGACTATGCTAGAATATACAGACAGAGAGGAGGCACAGACTATGCTAGAATATACAGACAGAGAGGAGGCACAGACTATGCTAGAATATACAGACAGAGAGGAGGCACAGGCTATGCTAGAATATACAGACAGAGAGGAGACACAGGCTATGCTAGAATATACAGACAGAGAGAAGGCACAGGCTATGCTAGAATATACAGACAGAGAGGAGGCACAGGCTATGCTAGAATATACAGACAGAGAGGAGGCACAGGCTATGCTAGCATGTAAGGACAGAGAGGAGGCACAGGCTATGCTAGAATATACAGACAGAGAGGAGGCACAGGCTATGCTAGAATATACAGACAGAGAGGAGGCACAGGCTATGCTAGAATATACAGACAGAGAGGAGGCACAGGCTATGCTAGAATATACAGACAGAGAGGAGGCACAGGCTATGCTAGAATATACAGACAGAGAGGAGGCACAGACTATGCTAGAATATACAGACAGAGAGGAGGCACAGGCTATGCTAGAATATACAGAGAGGAGGCACAGACTATGCTAGAATATACAGACAGAGAGGAGGCACAGACTATGCTAGAATATACAGACAGAGAGGAGGCACAGGGGAGTTGGGCCAAAAATTGGCAAATGGGGTTCAATGCCAATAAATGTAAGGTCATGCACATGGGAAAGAAAAACAGCAGTCACCCATACATATTAAATGGGAAACCGTTGGGGAAATCTGACATGGAGAAGGACCTGGGCGTCTTGGTTAATAGCAAATTAAATTGGAGTGCCCAGTGTCAGGCAGCAGCTGCGAAGGCAAATAGAGTCATGGCATGCATCAGAAGAGGAATAGGGGCATATGATGAGAACATTGTTCTTCCTCTGTATAAAGCGCTGGTAAGGCCGCACTTAGAATATTGTGCACAGTTCTGGGCTCCGGTGCTCAGGAAAGACATATTGGAGCTAGAGAGGGTACAAAGGAGGGCGACTAAGGTAATAAAGGGAATGGAGGGACTAGAATACCCAGAGAGGTTGTCAAAATTAGGCCTATTTACATTGGAAAAGAGACGGCTTAGGGGAGACCTCATAAACATGTATAAATACATCAGGGGGCAGTACAGAGATCTCTCCCATGACCTGTTTATACCAAGGATGGTGACAAAGATGAGGGGGCACACTATGCGTCTGGAGGAAAGGAGGTTCCTGCACCAGCATAGAAGGGGATTCTTTACGGTCAGAGCCGTGAGACTCTGGAACTCTCTGGGAGAGGAAGTGGTGATGTCCAACTCACTTAATGAGTTCAAGAGAGGCCTGGACGCATTTCTTGAGAACAATAAAATTACATCTTATGCTTAGTTAATTAATCCAGGGATTTCATCTGACTGCCAGATTGGTGTCGGGAAGTGAATTTTTCCTCAATGATGTAAATTGGCCTATACCGCATGGGTTTTTTTTTGCCTTCCCCTGGATCAACGCTGCGGAATAGCTGCAGTGCACAAGAAATAGGCTGAACTGGATGGACGCTCGTCTTTTTTCGGCCTTATAAACTATGTAACTATGCTACAATATACAGACAGAGAGGAGGCACAGGCTATGCTAGAATATACAGACAGAGAGGAGGCACAGGCTATGCTAGAATATACAGACAGAGAGGAGGCACAGGCTATGCTACAATATACAGACAGAGAGGAGGCACAGGCTATGCTACAATATACAGACAGAGAGGAGGCACAGGCTATGCTAGAATATACAGACAGAGACGAGGCACAGGCTATGCTAGAATATACAAACAGAGAGGAGGCACAGGCTATGCTACAATATACAGACAGAGTGGAGGCACAGACTATGCTAGAATATACAGACAGAGAGGAGGCACAGACTATGCTAGAATATACAGACAGAGAGGAGGCACAGGCTATGCTAGAATATACAGACAGAGAGGAGGCACAGGCTATGCTAGAATATACAGACAGAGAGGAGGCACAGGCTATGCTAGAATATACAAACAGAGAGGAGGCACAGGCTATGCTAGAATATACAGACAGAGAGGAGGCACAGGCTATGCTAGAATATACAGACAGAGAGGAGGCACCGACTATGCTAGAATATACAGACAGAGAGGAGGCACAGGCTATGCTAGAATATACAGAGAGGAGGCACAGGCTATGCTAGAATATACAAACAGAGGAGGCACAGGCTATGCTAGAATATACAAACAGAGAGGAGGCACAGACTATGCTAGAATATACAGACAGAGAGGAGGCATAGGCTATGCTAGAATATACAGAGAGGAGGCACAGCCTATGCTAGAATATACAGAGAGGAGGCACAGGCTATGCTAGAATATACAGACAGAGAGGAGGCACAGACTATGCTAGAATATACAGACAGAGAGGAGGCACAGACTATGCTAGAATATACAGACAGAGAGGAGGCACAGACTATGCTAGAATATACAGACAGAGAGGAGGCACAGACTATGCTAGAATATACAGACAGAGAGGAGGCACAGACTATGCTAGAATATACAGACAGAGAGGAGGCACAGGCTATGCTAGAATATACAGACAGAGAGGAGGCACAGGCTATGCTAGAATATACAGACAGAGAGGAGGCACAGACTATGCTAGAATATACAGACAGAGAGGAGGCACAGACTATGCTAGAATATACAGACAGAGAGGAGGCACAGGCTATGCTAGAATATACAGACAGAGAGGAGCCACAGACTATGCTAGAATATACAGACAGAGAGGAGGCACAGGCTATGCTAGAATATACAGACAGAGAGGAGGCACAGGCTATGCTAGAATATACAGACAGAGAGGAGGCACAGGCTATGCTAGAATATACAGACAGAGAGGAGGCACAGACTATGCTAGAATATACAGACAGAGAGGAGGCACAGACTATGCTAGAATATACAGACAGAGAGGAGGCACAGGCTATGCTAGAATATACAGACAGAGAGAAGGCACAGGCTATGCTAGAATGTACAGACAGAGGAGGCACAGGCTATGCTAGAATATACAGACAGAGAGGAGGCACAGGCTATGCTAGAATATACAGACAGAGAGGAGGCACAGGCTATGCTAGAATATACAGACAGAGAGGAGCCACAGACTATGCTAGAATATACAGACAGAGAGGAGGCACAGGCTATGCTAGAATATACAGACAAAGAGGAGGCACAGGCTATGCTAGAATATACAGACAGAGAGGAGGCACAGGCTATGCTAGAATATACAGACAGAGAGGAGGCACAGACTATGCTAGAATATACAGACAGAGAGGAGGCACAGGCTATGCTAGAATATACAGACAGAGAGGAGGCACAGACTATGCTAGAATATACAGACAGAGAGGAGGCACAGGGGAGTTGGGCCAAAAATTGGCAAATGGGGTTCAATGCCAATAAATGTAAGGTCATGCACATGGGAAAGAAAAACAGCAGTCACCCATACATATTAAATGGGAAACCGTTGGGGAAATCTGACATGGAGAAGGACCTGGGCGTCTTGGTTAATAGCAAATTAAATTGGAGTGCCCAGTGTCAGGCAGCAGCTGCGAAGGCAAATAGAGTCATGGCATGCATCAGAAGAGGAATAGGGGCATATGATGAGAACATTGTTCTTCCTGTGTATAAAGCGCTGGTAAGGCCGCACTTAGAATATTGTGCACAGTTCTGGGCTCCGGTGCTCAGGAAAGACATATTGGAGCTAGAGAGGGTACAAAGGAGGGCGACTAAGGTAATAAAGGGAATGGAGGGACTAGAATACCCAGAGAGGTTGTCAAAATTAGGCCTATTTACATTGGAAAAGAGAAGGCTTAGGGGAGACCTCATAAACATGTATAAATACATCAGGGGGCAGTACAGAGATCTCTCCCATGACCTGTTTATACCAAGGATGGTGACAAAGATGAGGGGGCACACTATGCGTCTGGAGGAAAGGAGGTTCCTGCACCAGCATAGAAGGGGATTCTTTACGGTCAGAGCCGTGAGACTCTGGAACTCTCTGGGAGAGGAAGTGGTGATGTCCAACTCACTTAATGAGTTCAAGAGAGGCCTGGACGCATTTCTTGAGAACAATAAAATTACATCTTATGCTTAGTTAATTAATCCAGGGATTTCATCTGACTGCCAGATTGGTGTCGGGAAGTGAATTTTTCCTCAATGATGTAAATTGGCCTATACCGCATGGGTTTTTTTTTTGCCTTCCCCTGGATCAACGCTGCGGAATAGCTGCAGTGCACAAGAAATAGGCTGAACTGGATGGACGCTTGTCTTTTTTCGGCCTTATAAACTATGTAACTATGCTACAATATACAGACAGAGAGGAGGCACAGGCTATGCTAGAATATACAGACAGAGAGGAGGCACAGGCTATGCTACAATATACAGACAGAGAGGAGGCACAGGCTATGCTACAATATACAGACAGAGAGGAGGCACAGACTATGCTAGAATATACAGACAGAGAGGAGGCACAGGCTATGCTACAATATACAGACAGAGGAGTCACAGACTATGCTAGAATATACAGACAGAGAGGAGGCACAGACTATGCTAGAATATACAGACAGAGAGGAGGCACAGGCTATGCTGGAATATACAGACAGAGAGGAGGCACAGGCTATGCTGGAATATACAGACAGAGAGGAGGCACAGGCTATGCTAGAATATACAGACAGAGAGGAGGCACAGGCTATGCTAGAATATACAGACAGAGAGGAGGCACAGACTATGCTACAATATACAGACAGAGAGGAGGCACAGGCTATGCTAGAATATACAGAGAGGAGGCACAGGCTATGCTAGAATATACAAACAGAGAGGAGGCACAGGCTATGCTAGAATATACAAACAGAGAGGAGGCACAGACTATGCTAGAATATACAGACAGAGAGGAGGCATAGGCTATGCTAGAATATACAGAGAGAGGAGGCACAGGCTATGCTAGAATATACAGAGAGGAGGCACAGGCTATGCTAGAATATACAAACATAGAGGAGGCACAGGCTATGCTAGAATATACAAACAGAGAGGAGGCACAGACTATGCTAGAATATACAAACAGAAAGGAGGCACAGGCTATGCTAGAATATACAAACAAGAGGAGGCACAGGCTATGCTAGAATATACAGACAGAGAGGAGGCATAGGCTATGCTAGAATATACAGACAGAGAGGAGGCACAGCCTATGCTAGAATATACAGAGAGGAGGCACAGGCTATGCTAGAATATACAAAAAGAGAGGAGGCACAGGCTATGCTAGAATATACAAACAGAGAGGAGGCACAGACTATGCTAGAATATACAGAGAGGAGGCACAGGCTATGCTAGAATATACAAACAGAGAGGAGGCACAGACTATGCTAGAATATACAGAGAGGAGGCACAGGCTATGCTAGAATATACAAACAGAGAGGAGGCAGAGACTATGCTAGAATATACAAACAGAGAGGAGGCAGAGACTATGTTAGAATATACAAACAGAGAGGAGGCACAGGCTATGCTAGAATATACAGAGAGGAGGCACAGGCTATGCTAGAATATACAGACAGAGAGGAGGCACAGACTATGCTAGAATATACAGACAGAGAGGAGGCACAGGCTATGCTACAATATACAGACAGAAAGGAGGCACAGACTATGCTAGAATATACAGACAGAGAGGAGGCACAGGCTATGCTACAATATACAGACAGAGAGGAGGCACAGACTATGCTAGAATATACAGAGAGAGAGGAGGCACAGGCTATGCTAAAATATACAGACAGAGAGGAGGCACAGACTATGCTAGAATATACAGACAGAGAGGAGGCACAGACTATGCTAGAATATACAGACAGAGAGGAGGCACAGGCTATGCTAGAATATACAGACAGAGAGGAGGCACAGGCTATGCTAGAATATACAGACAGAGAGGAGACACAGGCTATGCTAGAATATACAGACAGAGAGGAGACACAGCCTATGCTAGAATATACAGACAGAGAGGAGGCACAGGCTATGCTAGAATATACAGACAGAGAGGAGGCACAGGCTATGCTAGAATATACAGACAGAGAGGAGGCACAGACTATGCTAGAATATACAGACAGAGAGGAGGCACAGGCTATGCTAGAATATACAGACAGAGAGGAGGCACAGGCTATGCTAGAATATACAGACAGAGAGGATGTACAGGCTATGGTAGAATATACAGACAGAGAGGATGCACAGGCTATGCTAGAATATACAGACAGAGAGGAGTCATAGGCTATGCTAGAATGTACAGACAGAGGAGGCACAGGCTATGCTAGAATATACAGACAGAGAGGAGACACAGGCTATGCTAGAATATACAGAAAGAGAGGAGGCACAGGCTATGCTAGAATATACAGACAGAGAGGAGGCACAGCTTATGCTAGAATATACAGAGAGAGGAGGCACAGGCTATGCTAGAATATACAGACAGAGGATGCACAGGCTATGCTAGAATATACAGACAGAGAGGAGGCACAGGCTATGCTAGAATATACAGACAGAGAGGAGGCACAGGCTATGCTAGAATATACAGACAGAGGAGGCACAGGCTATGCTAGAATATACAGACAGAGAGGAGGCACAGACTATGCTAGAATATACAGACAGAGAGGAGGCACAGACTATGCTAGAATAAAAGGATAGAGAGAAGGCACAGGCTATGCTAGAATATACAGAGAGAGGAGGCACAGGCTATGCTAGAAAATACAGACAGAGAGGAGGCACAGGCTATGCTAGAAAATACAGACAGAGAGGAGGCACAGGCTATGCTAGAAAATACAGACAGAGAGGATGCACAGACTATGCTAGAATATACAGGCAGAGGGGATGCACAGGCTATGCTAGAATATACAGGCAGAGAGGAGGCACAGGCTATGCTAGAATATACAGACAGAGAGGAGGCACAGCCTATGCTAGAATATACAGACAGAGAGGAGGCACAGCCTATGCTAGAATATACAGACAGAGAGGAGGCACAGACTATGCTAGAATATACAGACAGAGAGGATGCACAGGCTATGCTAGAATATACAGACAGAAAGGAGGCACAGGCTATGCTAGAATATACAGACAGAGGAGGCACAGGCTATGCTAGAATATACAGACAGAGAGGAGGCACAGGCTATGCTAGAATATACAGACAGAGAGGAGGCACAGGTTATGCTAGAATATACAGAGAGGAGGCAGAGGCTATGCTAGAATATACACACAGAGAGGAGGCACAGGCTATGCTAGAATATACAGACAGAGAGGAGGCACAGGCTATGCTAGAATATACAGACAGAGAGGAGGCACAGACTATGCTAGAATATACAGACAGAGGATGCACAGGATATGCTAGAATATACAGAGAGAGGAGGCACAGGCTATGCTAGAATATACAGACAGAGAGGAGGCACAGGCTATGCTAGAATATACAGACAGAGGATGCACAGGCTATGGTAGAATATACAGACAGAGAGGATGCACAGGCTATGCTAGAATATACAGACAGAGAGGAGGCATAGGCTATGCTAGAATATACAGAGAGAGGAGGCACAGGCTATGCTAGAATATACAGACAGAGAGGAAGCATAGGCTATGCTAGAATATACAGACAGAGAGGAGGCATAGGCTATGCTAAAATATACAGACAGAGAGGAGGCACAGGCTATGCTAAAATATACAGACAGAGAGGAGGCACAGGCTATGCTAGAATATACAGACAGAGAGGAGGCACAGGCTATGCTAGAATATACAGACAGAGAGGAGGCATAGGCTATGCTAGAATATACAGACAGAGAGGAGGCATAGGCTATGCTAGAATATACAGACAGAGAGGAGGCATAGGCTATGCTAGAATATACAGACAGAGAGGAGGCACAGGCTATGCTAGAATATACAGGCAGAGAGGAGGCACAGACTATGCTAGAATATACAGACAGAGAGGAGGCACAGGCTATGCTAGAATATACAGACAGAGAGGATGCACAGGCTATGGTAGAATATACAGACAGAGAGGATGCACAGGCTATGCTAGAATATACAGACAGAGAGGAGGCATAGGCTATGCTAGAATATACAGACAGAGGAGGCAAAGGCTATGCTAGAATATACAGACAGAGAGGAGGCATAGGCTATGCTAGAATATACAGACAGAGAGGAGGCATAGGCTATGCTAGAATATACAGACAGAGAGGATGCACAGGCTATGCTAGAATATACAGACAGAGAGGAGGCACAGGCTATGCTAGAATATACAGGCAGAGAGGAGGCACAGGCTATGCTAGAATATACAGACAGAGAGGAGGCAGAGGCTATGCTAGAATATACAGACAGAGGAGGCACAGGCTATGCTAGAATATACAGACAGAGAGGAGGCATAGGCTATGCTAGAATATACAGACAGAGAGGAGGCACAGGCTATGCTAGAATATACAGACAGAGAGGAGGCACAGGCTATGCTAGAATATACAGACAGAGAGGACGCACAGGCTATGCTAAAATATACAGACAGAGAGGAGGCACAGGCTATGCTAGAATATACAGACAGAGAGGAGGCACAGGCTATGCTAGAATATACAGACAGAGAGGAGGCACAGGCTATGCTAGAATATACAGACAGAGAGGAGGCACAGGCTATGCTAAAATATACAGACAGAGAGGAGACACAGGCTATGCTAGAATATACAGACAGAGAGGAGGCACAGACTATGCTAGAATATACAGGTTTAGGAGGCACAGGCTATGCTAGAATATACAGACAGAGAGGAGGCACAGGCTATGCTAGAATATACAGACAGAGAGGAGGCACAGACTATGCTAGAACATACAGGTTTAGGAGGCACAGGCTATGCTAGAATATACAGACAGAGAGGAGGCACAGGCTATGCTAGAATATACAGGCAGAGAGGAGGCACAGGCTACGCTAGAATATACAGACAGAGAGGAGGCACAGGCTATGCTAGAATATACAGACAGAGAGGAGGCACAGACTATGCTAGAATATACAGACAGAGAGGAAGCACAGACTATGCTAGAATATACAGACAGAGGAGGCACAGACTATGCTAGAATATACAGACAGAGAGGAAGCACAGACTATGCTAGAATATACAGACAGAGGAGGCACAGGCTATGCTAGAATATGCAGACAGAGAGGAGGCACAGGTTATGCTAGAATATACAGACAGAGAGGAGGCACAGGCTATGCTAGAATATACAGACAGAGAGGAGGCACAGGCTATGCTAGAATATACAGACAGAGGAGGCACAGACTATGCTAGAATATACAGACAGAGGAGGCACAGGCTATGCTAGAATATACAGACAGAGAGGAGGCATAGGCTATGCTAGAATATACAGACAGAGAGGAGGCACAGACTATGCTAGAATATACAGACAGAGAGGAGGCACAGGCTATGCTAGAATATACAGACAGAGAGGAGGCACAGGCTATGCTAGAATATACAGACAGAGAGGAGGCACAGCCTATGCTAGAATATACAGACAGAGAGGAGACACAGGCTATGCTAGAATATACAGACAGAGAGGAGGCACAGACTATGCTAGAATATACAGACAGAGAGGAGGCACAGGCTATGCTAGAATATACAGACAGAGAGGAGGCACAGACTATGCTAGAATATACAGGCAGAGAGGAGGCACAGGCTATGCTAGAATATACAGACAGAGAGGAGGCACAGACTATGCTAGAATATACAGACAGAGAGGAGGCACAGGCTATGCTAGAATATACAGGCAGAGAGGAGGCACAGGCTATGCTAGAATATACAGACAGAGAGGAGGCACAGGCTATGCTAGAATATACAGACAGAGGAGGCACAGGCTATGCTAGAATATACAGACAGAGAGGAGCCACAGACTATGCTAGAATATACAGACAGAGAGGAGGCACAGACTATGCTAGAATATACAGAGAGGAGGCACAGACTATGCTAGAATATACAGACAGAGAGGAGGCACAGGCTATGCTAGAATATACAGACAGAGAGGATGCACAGGCTATGGTAGAATATACAGGCAGAGAGGAGGCACAGGAAATGCTGTAACCCAGATTTCAGGCTCCGATCAGCCCAGCGGCCATGCCGTTGGTATTCTACGGCTGCATGCATAACCCTCCTAGGCTATCAGCACTAGGTCATGTCAACTTCTCAGAGCCAGAGCTTAAGCAAACACCACAAGCAGAGGTCTTGAACAGGACATTTTTTGTACGATTAACCTTCAAGAACAACATTAGAAAGAAGAAAAAATAAAAACCCGCTCGCTATCCATTCTCTTTTCTATTTCCTAATGACAATCCAATAGAAGAGTATCCGTCATTGTCCTGGTGTCGTTACCTCCGTCCATTAGTGCAGATGACGGCAGCCAGCTGAAGACTCGCCTGTAGAGACGTAACACGCTCCAACTCCTGCAAAACAAAGGAGACCAGCGGTCACACATTGGCCATGATTAGTCCGGATCATACATCACTATTATGAAATGTGCCGCCACATAAATGAGGAAAGTTATGCTGCTAATAAAGATATTTACTGTCTCCTCGTCCTCCGGCTCCGATTCTACAAGGAAGTTGTAAAAGATACTAAAAAGCAGCATTTATCTGATGGGAGAGGGGGCGAACATAAAGACAACTGCCGAAGTGTGCGCTCACAACGCCATTATCCCAGCAGTCGCCCGCAGAAGGGTTCCTCAAGGACAAAAGGACTGTCAGGGAGAACCAGAGAGTCGCATGCAAAGGGGTTGTCCAACTTTATGGAGCAAAGTTCCCATAAGGGGTTATCCGATGTCCCTCACTTATACACCTCCAGATCTCATATTTCGCCATGAATGACTGATCATTTAATGTGTAAGGAGGGGTCCAGACTGTCCCTGAAGGAAGTCAGGAGCACAGAGAAGGATTGGGCATGTTGGATTTTAACATGCCCAATCATTTCCTCTCATGATCACTAGGTTAGAGGTCGTAATAATTACCTTGTAACAGGCACTGGCAACCTACTCCTTGTTCTTCTTTACACTGAAGATATTCCTTAACGACACTCGCTGTATGTTTCAGCTCATTATTGGAGCCAATCAGATGGTATTACATGATGGATAAGTATCTGACTGCATTTCTCAGCATGGAGGACACCAAGAAATGGGCAACGTTAAGGACCGTAGATGCAGTGATCGGCCAAGGGAACTTAGTGCAGCAGATGAAAGGCACACCATGTTACTTCACTTCAAAGTAGGGAGATATCCAGCAGTGCCATCAACTCAGAACCGGCAGTAACCAGTGGGACACAGCTACACCCATATACTGTTTGCAGAAGTCTGGCCAGACATGGTCCTCATAGAAGAATTGTGGCCAAAACGCAAACCTTTAACGTGAAAACAATTCCAAGAGACTCAACTATGCATGAAAACATAGGAACCTGGGTGCACAAAAATGACAGCAGGTGTTCTGGACTGATGAGTCAAAATGTGAAAAATTTAGCTGAATTAGAAGGAAGTCTGTTCCTAAAGGGAAGGAAAGCTGCCCAATAATGAGGGTCTGAAGGAACAGTGAAGCACGGTGGAGGGCCTGGCAAGTGTGTGGCTTCACTTCAGCCAATAGAGAGGGTTTGGTCACTGCCCTCAATGCTGAAAAATACAGGCAGATACTTTATCCACTATGTAATACCATCAGGGAGGCGTCTGATTGGCTCCAAATTTATTCTACAACAGAACAACAACCCCAAACATCCAGCCAATGTCATTAAGAACTGATAGGAGGACAAAGAATCCCCAAAGTGATGATCCGGCCCCCACAGAGTCCTGATCTCACATTATCCAGTCTGTCTGGGATCACATGAAGCGGCAGAAGGATCTGTACAAGCCTCATCCACAGAAGATCTGTGGTCAGTTCTCCAAGATGTTTAGAATAACCTCTTTGTTGAGTTCCTTCAAAAACTGTTGAGTGACAGGTGACCGAGAAGGACAGATGAAGGCAAAGGTCGGTCACCAAATATTGATTTTATTTTTCGCTCTTTTGTTCACAGTTAATTTTTATCAATTAAATGCAAATAACACTTCTATTTTTGAAAGTATTCTTAGGGTTCATTTACATGGACCGAGCTGCGGTGGTTTACCATCTTAGGCGACACACACTGAGCAATACACACTTTGCTCAGTGTCTATTGTCTGTCATGGTTCTTGGCAGTGCGACTTCTGTTAATGTCAGATGATGCGCAGTTGAGAGCGATAATCTTTTGCCCTGTGCACACTGCAAAATAACTGTTCTCAATGACGCTCGTCCACCATTATCTTTTATTGTAAATGCAGCTTTATATTGTGGCTTGTCCCCCCCCCACACCTGCCTTAAACTTTTGCACAGTACTCTCACAACAGCAGGCCTCATATGAATAATAATCTTTATTTATATAGCACCAACATATTCCGCAGCGCTTTACAATTCAGAGGTTCATATACAACAGTCATAAGTAACATAGCTAAAGATTATACAATAATTAAAGCAAAAATAATGACGACCCTGCTGGTAAGAGCTTACAATCTACAATGAGGTGGGGGTGACACAAAGTACAGGGGCTTATTTACAATGATGGTCCAGCCATCTTGAGGGGATGAGGGATAGATAAAGGATACACGAGATCATCACCAGCCAGTATTTGTAGTGTTTTTGGGTGCTCGCCCCCAGACATATCTCCCATCGCACACATCTTTGACGTCATTAGTCGGTGATTACAAAGGAGCTGCTGGCAGCGGATCTTGATGATTTGCTCAAGTGCATTCAGTGGCAGAACCTTCCTCAGACGACCATTAATAACCTCAGTGATAGGTGCAGGATTTCTGCATGTGGCTCATACTCCAAACTGAATAGATGTTTTGAAAATGAAGTTTCCATTTTCTTCATCATTTGTAGATCCCCATCCTAAAGAATTCCACCACTTTTCCTTCTAGGCGTTACAACTTCAATGTTGAGGATTGTATATATTTTACTCACTTATATAGTGCCATTAATTCCACAGCGCTTTACAGGCATTATGGGCACTGTCCCCATTGGGGCTCACAATCTACATTCCCCTATCAGTATGTCTTTGGAGTGTGGGAGGAAACCGGAGAACCCGGAGGAAACCCATGCAAACACGTGGAGAACATACAAACTCCTTGCAGATGTTGTCCTTGGTGGGATTTGAACCCAGGACTCCAGCGCTGCAAAGCATCAGTGCTAACCACTGAGCCACTGTATACAGTGCTAACCACTGAGCCACCGTGCTGCTTGTATATATGTGGGTAATTTGTATATATTACACCATAGGATTCGCCATGGACAGGGGGATGGGAAAGCAGCGTATGGTGAAATCTGCGGCTAATATCACCGTTTGACACTCCAGCGAGGGCGTACAGAGATGGGAGAATAATTGGCATTATGGTCAGGATGGCTTGTAGTGCTGTGTGATCTCCGCACATCCACCTCACCTGGTCACTGACCTGCTGAGATAATTGCTGGTCCTGGAACGGAGCGCTGGGCCCTGATCAATAACTGGCATAGTCAGTCTGTGCACTCGGCTAATGCAAGCACCGTGCTCGGGTTATACTTTAGAATCCGCATATCAGAACAGAGTATTGTTTGCAGCAGATCGCAGATGAGGAGACAGCGGGGAAGGACGCGGCCAGGGAGGACGCGGCGGGGGAGGACGCGGCAGGGGAGGACGCGGCAGGGGAGGACGCGGCAGGGGAGGACGCGGCAAGGGAGGACGCGGCAAGGGAGGACGCGGCAAGGGAGGACGCGGCAAGGGAGGACGCGGCAAGGGAGGACGCGGCAAGGAATTGTGTAGTCCGGTTTTATGTCTTAAAACTTAGGCCAAGTTCACAGCTGCATTTGGCTTTCCACTTTTCCCATCAGTGATAAGAGTAGAAAAATGTCTTAAAAAATATATATTTTTTGCTTTTTTGAAATTGGGTTTCATTGCACACGTTGCACCGTTTTGCTTTTACATGCACTTAGTTTTCCCGCACATTCAACTTTGATGTGGTCTGTGGTCATAAATCAGATGAGAAGAGCTCATAAGGCAGGTAATAGAGTTACAAACTCTCGCATTACAAGGTTCACTGGCAAAGGCTCAGTTGACTCATTCTGCAGCCAGCAATGGACAGTGCTGCACAAAGGTTATAGAAGGCAAAAGGTGCAATATTGTTAATGAAAACAAAAAAAAAAAAAAGCAAAAATGATTTAGCATCAAATGCGATATCAAGAATTGAGCCCACGTGGTACCCAGCAGAGGCCGGCTGTGCTATACAGCTGGCATCTGGCTATAACAGCAGCGACCACAGCTGGCTCTGATCGCTGCGGTTTGACCCTTTACATGGATTGGATGCTGGTACACAAAAGGGTTGTCCTGGCAGGTCTGAGGTCTGCTAAAGGCCCCAATTGCTTCCTTCTTCGTCTACTCCGGTGGTTGGACTTCATAGAAGAAAGTCATCTTTTTCTATATGCTGCAACTCTTGGAGTACCGCAGTATTTATAAAGAACAAGGTTCAAGGCCCCCAGGGAAGTGGAGAGAAAAAAAATGTTTTTAAGAATATATAAAATTTGGAATTGCACCCCCCCCCCCCCCCCCAGTTTAAAAATCAGCATCGCCGAGTCCATAGACGTCCAATTTATAAAAACATAAAATTATTGAATCAGTTCCATAAACATTGTAATAAGGGAAAAAGAAATCAAAACATCAAAATTGACATTTTTCAGAAGCTGCACTTCTCTACAATAAAAAAAAGATCAAAATGTCGTATGCACCCCCAATAAAAACCTGGCCTCGCCAAAGAAAAAACAGGAAGTTATACAGCCCAATCGATGGAAAAATAACAAATGTTGGAGATGAAAAACTAATTTATTTATATATTTTTTTTAATTACAAATTTCCAAATGTTTTCTCCCCACTTAAATGAAGGGGTCTGGCTTAGCCAGCCCCCTTGGCTCATAGCACTAGTCTATACAGGGAGCGAGGCCAATATCTGGAGAACGGGACATCTTTTTCTTTATACTTTAATCACATGTAAAAAAAAAAATATTTTGTTTCAAACTGTACGACCCCGTTACATGCAAGATTTTGTTAAACCCATTATTAAAAGATGAAATTCAACAACTTCATTCTAAAAAAAAAAAAAAAAAAAGTATAAAACTTTGATAATACTTTCCCTTTCCCCCCCCCCCCGCTTGCTCTCGTCTTCGCGGCCACATACATATCCAGCTGTACTTAGAAGTGAATCTCGATATTCCGGAGATCTGTAAGGGTGCGGCCCTTGAAAATTGCCAAAATTGCTTCCAAAAAGTACATGAGAAAAGTCTGATGCGAAGCCGTGCTTGACATTTTGATTTCAGTAAATGAATCATTGCTTTTATTCCTCGGGGATCCGTCTCTGGCAGCTCTCATACTTATCAGCCCCTTACTGGAGACACTGCGAAATCTATCGCAACACAGCCATCACTCCGTCGCGCGTCACTTCTGTTATTAGTTTTGGGGTTTTTTTTTGGAAGTTCGGGTATTATAAATGTATGATAAAATAAGTGGATTCCTAAATTCAGGATGGAGAATAAATATATTTTCATACTGATTTATAACATAAGGTATTGTAGTTTGGGGCCAAATCTAATAATTTTAAGAGTAGTACCCATACCCTCTGCGGCTCACCCGGTTACTTATTCTCTATAAATGGCCTGTGTACTCATTTCACACAACTCACAATTTAATTGGTCGCTTCAACAGTCTTTGCATAAATCAATAGCACGAGCAAATATAAGAAACTGTGTAACATATCTACAGAGAATCTGCTTCTTTCTCCACTTATGAGCCCCTTCTTCTCCCCATTGCCTCATGATCTGAACATTTACTCTAAAACCGCTGATAAAATCCATTCTGCTCAAGACAAGATGGACTTGTCAGATCACAGAAGGGTGAGATTACAGTTGCTTATTGACCTTTATAAAAGGAGGATGAGAGAAGGCAGGAGCTGTGACAGACCGTGCTACTGCTTTCGAGTAAGTGTTTATCTAACCCCAGTGTTGGATTCACAGCTACACTGCTCAGTGCTGCTGTATAATGTCCTCAATGCTGCTGCGGCTTCTGAACATTCGCTACATAGACACAGTAGAGCAGGAATCCTTCTTCATGTCTCTATGTGCTGTGTATGGAAGACATCTTAGTAGCCAGTCTACATCCACTAGCTCAGAGACAACTTTAAAATAGAGACAATGCCCCAGTGCTGGATTCACAGTTACACTGCTCAGTGCCGCTGTATAATGTTCTCCATGCTGCTGCTGCTGCTTCTGAACATGCGCTACATAGACAAAGTAGAGCAGGAATCTTTCTTCATGTCTGTGTGTGCTGTGCATTGGAGACATCATAGCAGCTAGTCTACACCCACTAGTTCAGAGACAACTTTAAAATATAGACAAAGCCTGCTAACTGTAAGACTGGTGAAAACCACAGGATAAAAGTCAAATATTGTACAAAAATTTTGTTGTTCCTCATGTACACAAATGACAGCTTATTCTGTGTAAAGTCACCTAAAATAGTTTTTTTAAAAAAATATTTTACTGTTTTACACGAAAAAAAAAAAACTATGGCTCCTACTTACTCTTAATTTGTTGCCCCCTTTAGGGAAAGTTCATTTCTACCAGCAGAGAAGCAAGTCTGAACTGCAAGAAGTGGGTATGGGTCTTCCATAAGCACAAGTGTCATTTCCAGGACCGGCACCAGCACTCGGTCAAACCCTGTGCACACTGCATAAACTGAACGGGCTCTGGAGCTGTTCCTGCTCCATACAACAACGGTGCTGGCTGCATTGTACAGCTGGCACAGAGTCTAACTGCTTCAATGTCAGCTAGCTCAAATAAAATCAGATGTTTTTGTAAAATTTTACAGCGGCAATTAAGAGGTTGGAAATGGGGTGCCGCTGGATTTGTCATGTCAGCCAAGGATCTACTGAAGGCTTCTCTGTATCTGACAAGTTCATATACCTATAAAGTCCAGCCCCTTGTATAAGCGATTGCAGGTTCAAGTCCCCTAGTAAGACTAATATTATATTATTATTATTATAATAATAATAGTAAAAATTAATAAAAAAAAATAAATAAAATAAAATTGCACCCTTCATTTCTCAAAAAATTACTAAAATGTAAAAAAAATACATATAACATGTTACAAGAATACGGATTTATAATTTTTTTTTAGCAGCAAGGGACAAGTATGGTTAAATAATCAACAGTAAGCGACACAGGAAATTTGGTTTCACTTCATGCCTAAAACTGAGAAGGATAAGAGCTGAGGTCCAGGAAAGTGCAATCCACAGAAAAGGTGCAGCACGGGAGAAGTCCTGCAGACAGAAGATATAATATGGAGAGATGAGAGTCGTAGATTAATGACTGAGCGAAGAGCATGAGCGGACTGATAAATGAAGAGAGCGGAGATGTATGAAAGAGTGTATCATTGTGGAGGACACCCTGGTGGAAGTGGGAAACATAACATGGGTAAGTTTTGGGGTGAACTTTTTTTTTTTTTTGCAATTTTGCTAATAGTCCCCTTTATTTTTTGCAGGATCTACAACGTTGCACATGTGACGATACAAGTGTTCAGTTACCCAGCAATTACCGTTACAACTGCAGCGAAAATCTAAACGGCCGAGTATCTGAGAGCGGCTCCAAAATCTGAAGTGGGACTTGAGTTTTTACGAGGGTGCGCACACTGACTTATCCCACAGAAACACATGATCCAAACAAAAAGCTATTGAACAAAAACAAATTGGTTTTTACAAATTGTTTTGAGCACTGGAGATTGGCCACAGATTGCTCCAATTTGTTTCCCCTTGGAAAAATGATTAAGTGAGTGCACGGGTTATTTCCAAATACACAAAGTCCAGCAGCTGCCAAACTCCTATTTATGTGCTCTTTTAAAAGGACAGGGAACGGTCGTGCATATCATGTTTATGCAAGCAACGGTAAAGGGTGAAAACAATGGCCCCCAAACAACCCTATTAATCGCCCTGATGTTCAGGATGCTTCACTGCAAGAGATAAATCCCAAACGTCTGCATCGTACGCCTTGACGGGGTAAGGTTTGCACCATCACCTCCGCTACCCCATCGAAGGCTCCATATGTAACAGAATTTTGTCAACTCCTCGCTTAACCCATTAATACTGCAATTTTTTAGGTTTCGTTTTTTTTCATTTCTACAATTAGACATTACTACCTGCTGAGCTCAGTGATTGGCTGCAGCGGTGATGTGTGCCGCTGACATGAAGCCATCGCTGCAGACAAAATACAGAGAAAGGAGCAGTGGCGAAGAGCAACATTGTTTGTCAGCATCCTCCCTTCTCCCTGCCCACTTCTAGAGAAAGCCTGGGAGACCGCCTTCTGCCTGCCCACTTCTAGAGAAAGCCTTGGAGACCGCCTTCCGCCTGCCCACTTCTAGAGAAAGCCTTGGAGACCGCCTTCCGCCTGCCCACTTCTAGAGAAAGCCTGGGAGTAAGCCTTCTGCCTGCCCACTCATAGAGAAAGCCTGGGAGTCCGCCTTCTGCCTGCCCACTCATAGAGAAAGCCTGGGAGTCCGCCTTCTCCCGGCCCACTCATAGAGAAAGCCTGGGAGTCCGCCTTCTCCCTGCCCACTCATAGAGAAAGCCTGGGAGTCCACCTTCTGCCTGCCCACTCACAGAGAAAGCCTGGGAGTCCACCTTCTGCCTGCCCACTCATAGAGAAAGCCTGGGAGACCGCCTTCTGCCTGCCCACTTCTAGAGAAAGCCTGGGAGACCGCCTTCTGCCTGCCCACTTCTAGAGAAAGCCTGGGAGTCCGCCTTCTGCCTGCCCATTTCTAGAGAAAGCCTGGGAGTCCGCCTTCTGCCTGCCCATTTCTAGAGAAAGCCTAGGAGTAAACCTTCTCCCTGCCCACTCATAGAGAAAGCCTGGGAGTCCACCTTCTGCCTGCCCACTCATAGAGAAAGCCTAGGAGTAAACCTTCTCCCTGCCCACTCATAGAGAAAGCCTGGGAGTCCACCTTCTCCCTGCCCACTCATAGAGAAAGCCTGGGAGTCCACCTTCTACCTGCCCACTTCTAGAGAAAGCCTGGGAGTCCACCTTCTGCCTGCCCACTCATAGAGAAAGCCTGGGAGTCCACCTTCTATCTGCCCACTTCTAGAGAAAGCCTGGGAGTCCACCTTCTGCCTGCCCACTCATAGAGAAAGCCTGGGAGACCGCCTTCTTGCTGCCCACTTCTAGAGAAAGCCTGGGAGTCCACCTTCAGCCTGCCCACTCATAGAGAAAGCCTGGGAGACCGCCTTCTGCCTGCCCACTTCTAGAGAAAGCCTGGGAGACCGCCTTCTGTCTGCCCACTCATAGAGAAAGCCTAGGAGTCCGCCTTCTGCCTGCCCACTCATAGAGAAAGCCTGGGAGACCGCCTTCTGCCTGCCCACTCATAGAGAAAGCCTGGGAGACCGCCTTCTGCCTGCCCACTTCTAGAGAAAGCTTGGGAGTCTACCTTCTGCCTGTCCACTTCTAGAGAAAGCCTGGGAGACAGCCTTCTGCCTGCTCACTTCTAGAGAAAGCCTGGGAGTCTACCTTCTCCCTGCCCACTTCTAGAGAAAGCCTGGGAGACCGCCTTCTGCCTGCCCACTTCTAGAGAAAGCCTGGGAGTCCGCCTTCTGCCTGCCCACTTCTAGAGAAAGCCTGGGAGTCCACCTTCTGCCTGCCCACTCATAGAGAAAGCCTGGGAGTCCGCCTTCTCCCTGCCCACTCATAGAGAAAGCCTGGGAGTGCGCCTTCTGCCTGCCCACTTCTAGAGAAAGCCTGGGAGTGCGCCTTCTGCCTGCCCACTTCTAGAGAAAGCCTGGGAGACCGCCTTCTGCCTGCCCACTCATAGAGAAAGCCTGGGAGACCGCCTTCTCCCTGCCCACTTCCAGAGAAAGCCTGGGAGACCGCCTTCTCCCTGCCCACTTCTAGAGAAAGACTGGGAGTCCGCCTTCTGCCTGCCCACTCATAGAAAAAGCCTGGGAGACCGCCTTCTGCCTGCCCACTTCTAGAGAAAGCCTGGGAGACCGCCTTCTGCCTGCCCACTTCTAGAGAAAGCCTGGGAGACCGCCTTCTGCCTGCCCACTTCTAGAGAAAGCCTGGGAGTCCACCTTCTCCCTGCCCACTTCTAGAGAAAGACTGGGAGACCGCCTTCTGCCTGCCCACTCATAGAGAAAGCCTGGGAGACCGCCTTCTGCCTGCCCACTTCTAGAGAAAGCCTGGGAGTCCGCCTTCTCCCTGCCCCAACGGTATGAATGAGGAATGTGAAGGTGTGGGCATCTTTGTATGTAAGGGGTAAAAAAAAAAAGACTCACAGACTATGTGGACAGGGGAAAAAGGACTCAAAGGTTTTCTTGTGTGTGGGGAGGAGCAGTAAGACTCACACAGTTTTATTTTTGTTTTTTTAAGAATGGGAGGAGGAAGCAGGACTCACAGGCGTTCTCTATCTATTAATAAATGATAATCCTGAATTAAACCATAGAAAACTGTTGTTCCGATACCAATGCGTTGCCCTCAAGTAACAGGAGACCTGTCACTTTAATTGTAAAAATAGGTTATATAGACGCAGGTGATCTTTTCCTACAGAAGTCTGTCCCACATCAGCTTCAGGTTCGTCATCTTGGTTAACCCTTGATTGACTGGCAGGTTCTCAGAGCCGATTATATGGTTCAGAGTTCCAGGTACTGTATGAAATTCATAATATGGACCTGAGCTGCTTCAGAACCTCAAAACATGCAAGGATACAGGAGTTACATATTAATCAATTGTGGGCAGAAATGACCCCCATCTGTCTACACACCAAAAAAGGGGACAATTTTTTGTATTAAATAACCATTTAAAATACAGAAACGTAAAAGACAAACATTATAAAAAAGAAAAAAAAGCGACAAACACCGTGCAAGGTCAAGAACAGCAAACATTAAAGAAAATGAAATAAAAGCAACTACTAGAACCAGCTCATCGGAGCACCGAAATCTTTCATTAATCTGCTCAAAAAAAACAAAACAAATAACAATTCGCAGGGAAGGTAGAAGGTCAACAAATGGTTTATAGAAAGGCAATTTATAGAAGTAAGAATGGATGAGATTCAACCAAGCATGACCCCCGATATCACAGGAACAGCGAGCAGACGCGACTGGAAACCAGCCACTTCTAATTTACCAATCCGTACAGCACAGAAACTCCAGGAGCTGCTAACCAGGGACCGGCGTCCAGGCACAGAAATTATATTTTTTATATGTTTTTTTTGTTGTTGTTTCTTTTTTTTTTTTTTTTTAAAGAACAGATAGAATTACTAGAGACCAAGGAAGAAAACAGCCACAAATACTAATGAAAGGGCGAGGATGTGCTGGATATTCCCTTAACCCCTTTAGAACTATTTTGAGACTTAAAAGATACAGCAATTTGTTGTGGGCTTTGTTTGTTTTTTTCGTTTTTCCATCTCCACATTTAAAAAGCCAGAACTTTTTTATTTTTTTATGTAGTTTTTTTTTTTTTTTAAGCAATGTAGCTTTTTTTTTTTTCTTTTTTTTTGTGTTAATATTTAATTAAACGCTACCATTTGGGAAATCAGAACTGTGCATGCTCATAGCTGGGTGTGACAGGCATGTGCCAGGCTTACAGTGGACAGGGCATCCATGTGTTGGATGTAGGAAACCTAATCCGCCATTTCTGAGTACAAGAAATGCATTGAGTATTCAGCCCGGCGCATGTGCAAGGCTTTGAGCTTAAAATCCTGCGTACACCCTCTGTTCAGCGGTAACCTTGCACATGCACATTACATACTTCTTTACCCAGCTATACGCATTTACTCTGCCTTGCCTAGCCATGCATATGCACATTTACCCTGCCTTACCTAGCTATGCGTATGCGCATTTACCCTGCCTTACCTAGCTATGCGTATTAACATTTACCCTGCCTTACCTAGCCATGCATATGCACATTTACCCTCCCTTACCTACCTGTGTGTATGCGCATTTACTCTGCCTTACCTAGCTATGCGTATGCGCATTTACTCTGCCTTACCTAGCTATGCGTATGCGCATTTACTCTGCCTTACCTAGCTATGTGTATGCACATTTACCCTGCCTTACCTACCTGTGCGTATGCGCATTTACTATGCCTTACCTACCTGTGCGTATGCGCATTTACTCTGCCTTACCTAGCTATGTGTATGCACATTTATCCTGCCTTACCTACCTGTGCGTATGCGCATTTACTATGCCTTACCTACCTGTGCGTATGCGCATTTACTCTGCCTTACCTACCTGTGCGTATGCGCATTTACTCTGCCTTACCTAGCTATGTGTATGCACATTTATCCTGCCTTACCTACCTGTGCGTATGCGCATTTACTATGCCTTACCTACCTGTGCGTATGCGCATTTACTCTGCCTTACCTAGCTATGCGTATGCGCATTTACTCTGCCTTACCTAGCTATGCGTATTAACATTTACCCTGCCTTACCTAGCCATGCATATGCACATTTACCCTCCCTTACCTACCTGTGCGTATGCGCATTTACTCTGCCTTACCTAGCTATGCGTATGCACATTTACCCTGCCTTACCTACCTGTGTGTATGCGCATTTACTCTGCCTTACCTAGCTATGCGTATGCGCATTTACTCTGCCTTACCTAGCTATGTGTATGCACATTTACCCTGCCTTACCTACCTGTGCGTATGCGCATTTACTATGCCTTACTTACCTGTGCGTATGCGCATTTACTCTGCCTTACCTAGCTATGTGTATGCACATTTATCCTGCCTTACCTACCTGTGCGTATGCGCATTTACTATGCCTTACCTACCTGTGCGTATGCGCATTTACTCTGCCTTACCTAGCTATGCGTATGCGCATTTACTCTGCCTTACCTACCTGTGCGTATGCGCATTTACTATGCCTTACCTACCTGTGCGTATGCGCATTTACTCTGCCTTACCTAGCTATGTGTATGCACATTTACCCTGCCTTACCTAGCTATGCGTATGCACATTTACTCTGCCTTACCTAGCTATGCGTATGCGCATTTACTCTGCCTTACCTAGCTATGCGTATTAACATTTACCCTGCCTTACCTAGCCATGCATATGCACATTTACCCTGCCTTACCTACCTGTGCGTATGCGCATTTACTCTGCCTTACCTAGCTATGCGTATGCGCATTTACTCTGCCTTACCTACCTGTGTGTATGCGCATTTACTCTGCCTTACCTAGCTATGCGTATGCGCATTTACTCTGCCTTACCTAGCTATGTGTATGCACATTTACCCTGCCTTACCTACCTGTGCGTATGCGCATTTACTATGCCTTACCTACCTGTGCGTATGCGCATTTACTCTGCCTTACCTACCTGTGCGTATGCGCATTTACTCTGCCTTACCTAGCTATGTGTATGCACATTTACCCTACCTTACCTAGCTATGCGTATGCACATTTACTATGCCTTACCTAGCTATGCTTATGCACACTTACTCTGCCTTACCTACCTGTGCGTATGCGCATTTACTATGCCTTACCTAGCTATGCGTATGCACATTTACTATGCCTTACCTAGCTATGCTTATGCACATTTACTATGCCTTACCTAGCTATGCTTATGCACATCTACGCTGCCTTACCTAGCTATGTGTATGAACATTTACCCTGCCTTATCTAGCTATGCGTATGAACATTTACCCTGCCTTACCTACCTGTGTATGCGCACTTACTCAGCCTTACCTACCTGTGTGTATGCGCATTTACTATGCCTTACCTACCTGTGCGTATACACATTTACTCTGCCTTACCTACCTGTGTATGCGCATTTACTCTGCCTTACCTAGCTATGTGTATGAACATTTACTCTGCCTTACCTACCTGTGCGTATACACATTTACTCTGCCTTACCTACCTGTGTATGCGCATTTACTCTGCCTTACCTCGCTATGTGTATGAACATTTACTCTGCCTTACCTAGCTATGCGTATGCACATTTACTCGGCCTAACCTAGCTATGAGTAAGTGCATTTACTCTGCCTTACCTAGCTATACGTATGCACATTTACTCTTCCTTACCTAGCTATGCGTATGAACATTTACTCTGCCTTACCTACCTGTACATGCACATTTACTCTGCCTTACCTAGCTATGCGTATGCGCATTTACTATGCCTTACCTAGCTATGCGTATGCGCATTTACTCTGCCTTACCTAGCTATGCGTATGCGCATTTACTCTGCCTTACCTAGCTATGCGTATGCACTTTTACTCTGCCTTACCTAGATATGCGTATGCATTTACTCTGCCTTACCTAGCTATGCATATGCACATTTACCCTGCCTTACCTAGCTATGCGTATGCACATTTACCCTGCCTTACCTAGCTATGTGTATGCACATTTACTCTGCCTTACCTACCTGTATATGCACATTTACTCTGCCTTACCTAGCTATGCGTATGAACATTTACTCTTCCTTACCTAGCTATGCGTATGCACATTTACCCTGCCTTATCTAGCTATGCGTATGAACATTTACCCTGCCTTACCTACCTGTGTATGCGCACTTACTCAGCCTTACCTACCTGTGTGTATGCGCATTTACTATGCCTTACCTAGCCATGTGTATGAACATTTACTCTGCCTTACCTACCTGTGCGTATACACATTTACCCTGCCTTACCTACCTTTGCATATGCACATTTACTCTGCCTTACCTACCTGTGTATGTGCATTTACTCTGCCTTACCTCGCTATGTGTATGAACATTTACTCTGCCTTACCTAGCTATGCGTATGCACATTTACTCGGCCTAACCTAGCTATGCGTAAGTGCATTTACTCTGCCTTACCTAGCTATACGTATGCACATTTACTCTTCCTTACCTAGCTATGCGTATGAAATTTACTCTGCCTTACCTACCTGTACATGCACATTTACTCTGCCTTACCTAGCTATGCGTATGCGCATTTACTATGCCTTACCTAGCTATGCGTATGCGCATTTACTCTGCCTTACCTAGCTATGCGTATGCGCATTTACTCTGCCTTACCTAGCTATGCGTATGCGCATTTACTCTGCCTTACCTAGCTATGCGTATGCGCATTTACTCTGCCTTACCTAGCTATGCGTATGCGCATTTACTCTGCCTTACCTAGCTATGCGTATGCGCATTTACTATGCCTTACCTAGCTATGCGTATGCGCATTTACTCTGCCTTACCTAGCTATGCGTATGCACATTTACGCTGCCTTAACTAGATATGCACATGCGCCGGGCTGAATTCAATACATTTGATGTGCTGTGCAGAGGGCCCTAGCAAGCTGGCCAGCTAGGCGAGCCCTTGAGGGCCAGGAATACTCTTCACCCAGCTCCCAGTAATTAGAATGGGGACTATGGCAGAGCCCTTCCCAGGCCCACTGTTGCTGGACAGCTGGCGTCTGGTGCCTAGTCAAGAACCAGGTGAGTACCTCTGCAAGAACTCCAAGAAGTGTATCCAGAAGAGAAATGAGAAAACCCCTGAAAAGATAGCAACACTAATGCTAGCACCACTCACCACCACAGAACATTGGAACGGTAATAAACCACAAAGGTCTGAGCAGGGAGCAGGATTAAATAGTCCGCCTAATAATCAGGTGTTGAGCACCTCCCAATCGTCCCCAGACAGCTACTCCCTGCTTGTTTGAACAGCAGATTGGACAACATCCGACCACTGCATAGTGCCAGACACAGTAGCGTCCTGCGTTGCCTGGCAACCGGAGAAATAAGTGAGAGACAAGGCGTCCATACATCCCACAACACCAGAATGCGATGTTCCATAAGAATGGGACAGTCTCGGAGCACGGGTAGAAGTTCCGCCTCCAGGGTCAGGACAATGGCGGCGCATGTGACCAGAGTAACATAGCACCGCTCCTGCTCCATTCCCAGGTGGGAGCACAGAACCACGATGCCTAACATTATGTCCTCGGAAATGATCAGCGACGTCTCCTACATAAAACACATACAGTTCAAAAGTCCTGCGTATGCACTTCTTGCTGGATGTGGATGACTTAGGAGACGTCATCTGCATCCATCAAAAACAAGGGTGGGGCCTGGACTCAAGAACTCACAGGACATACCAAGGCCGGTCTGACTCCATCCATTGGACCACAGGAGAGAAACATGGGATAGTCTGCTGCCACCTGTAGGCTGACACTATTATTACATTCTAAATGAAAATTGGCTCCTCCCCAGCAGACTATACCTCGCCTGCTGGAGTCGGGCTTCCTCGGCTTAGTGAGAAAGCAGTAAGAGAAGCAAAAAAAAAAAAAAAAATCATTAAAGCATTTGGAAAAATAATTCAATTACATCAAGAGAGGAAAACCATATAAATGCATGCCAAACCAGGCAACTAAGGGTGGGTGCTGTGTCCCCCCAATGAAGACTACTGAGAAACAGATTTTACGGTGACTACCAAATATCTTAAATTCCTCGGCCACTTCATTGGAGGACACAGAGAACCATGGGACGTCCTAAAGAGGGCCCTGGGGTGGGAAAATAAATAAAATACTGTTAACACCAAATTCTCCACTTTTGCTCAGGCCGAAGCTTTAGCAACTGCCACCTGCAAAATCTTTCTGCCAAGACTTGCATCGAAGAAGTAAAGGAGTGGGCCCTGTAAAATTTGGAAAAGTTATGTACCAATCACCAAGTAGCTGCTTTACAGAGTTGCAGGACCGATGCCTGGTAGCAAATCGCCCAGGAAGCCCCCATCGCCGCGTAGAGTGCGCCTTAACCCTAAAAGAAAGCGCCCTAGCCTTCGCCTTATAGGCCTGAATGATGGTTTTTCTAATCTAACGAGTAATAGTTGCCTTAGAGGCGGCCAGGCCCCTGAGAAGGCCAGTTGGTATGACAAACAAGTAATCAGACCTTCTAAATGAGGTGGTGGCTGATAAATAACACCATACAGTACTAACAACATCTAATTCATGCAGAGCCTTCTCGATTGGATGAGAAGGATCAGGGCAAAAGGAAGGCAAGACAATTATCTCGTTAAGGTTAAAATCCGAAAGCACTTTGGGGAGGAAATATGGAACAGGTCTCAACACTACCTTATCCTGGTGCAGAATGAGGTAAGAAGCTTGACAAGAAATAGCCGCAAGCTCCGATACTCTAGTCCTAACAGAGGTGTTGGCTATAGGAAAAGCTACCTTATAAGCAAGACAAAGAGCAGAAATATCCCTGGCTCAAAAAGTGGAGACTGAAGAACCTCCAAGACTAGATTAAGGTCCAACAGATCAAAGGGGGGCCGATAGGGTGATCTAGCATGTGTTACACCCTGAAGAAGGGTTCTGACCTGAGGTCTAGATGCCACATCTCTCTGAAATAAAACAGCCAAGGTGAACACCTGTCCCTTGAGAGAACTAAGTGCCAATCCTGACTCCAACCCTGACTACAAGAAGGCAGAGAAATGGACATTGGAGAAATTCCAGAAGACTCACACCAACAAAAGTAGGTCTTTCAAGCGTGGTTATAGATGCACAGAAAGGAGGGCTTCCATGCCCGATCATGGTTTGGATGACTGATTGTGACAAACCCACTGCCCTCAGAATAGCAGCTTCAACAGCCATGCCATTAAATTGAGCGACTAAATTCTGGTGGAAGAAGGAACTCTGAAACAGAAGATCTGAACGGTGAGGAAGAGTCCAAGGGACATCCGCCAAAAAGTTGATCACGAGGCCAGTGAAGTGTGATGAGGATAACTGGAACCACCTCTGCCTTGACTTTCTTGAGAAGTCTGGGCAGAAAAGGTAAAAGAAAAAATAGGTAAGGAAGGGAGAACTGGGACCAGGGAATTGCCAATGCATCAGATGCCACTGCCTGAGGATCCCGAGATCTTGCCGTGAATCTTGGTACCTTGTGGTTTAATCTTGATGCCAATAGATCTACATGTGGTGTGCCCCACTGACGACAAAGTTGCTTGAACACTTCTGGGTGAAGAGCCCATTCTCCTGTCTCTATCTGCTCTTGGCTCAAGAAGTGTGCCGCCCAGTTGTCCACTCCAGGTCCCTGAACCGAAAAGTGGTGGAAGACGCCCCCCCCCCCCCGACCGATGAGGCTGGCATCCGTGGTCAGAACCTGTCACTGTATATGGCGGAAGGAACGACCCTGGATTAATAGGGATGACGTCAGCCACCACCTGAGAGACTGGCGACAACGAAGTGGAAGGGGGATTGGACGGTCTAGAGATTGTACTGATTTGTCCCAATATGCCAACAGTGTGCTCTGTAGGGGCTTTGAATGACACTGTGCAAACAGGACTGTCGCGCATGTTGCTACCATCTTCCTCAAGACTCTCATGCAAAACCAGAGTGAACATCTCTCTGACCACTTCAGAATTTGGACAGAGGATTCCAGTGTTAGCTTCTTCTCCTCTGGAAGGAAGATTGACGCTTGAACTGTGTCGAATATCATCTCTAGAAACCAAAGCTGCTATTTTAGAATTAACACGGACTTTGTCCTGTTGACAATTCATCCGAATTGTTCCAGGAATCTAGAACAATCTGCAAACTTTCCAGATTCTGGGAAAAGGAAGGCACCTTGACCAGAATATCGTCCAGGTAGGGAATTACCACCACCCCTTGGTCCGGAGTAAAGTCATGACTGGGGCCAGAACCTTTGTAAACACACTGGACGCGGTTGCCAGCCCAAAGGGAAGGTCATGAAATGAAATTGATCCTGGATGACTGCAAAGCGAAGAAATCACTGATGAGCTGGAAAGATAGGCCTCCATGGATGTCGCGACTGGCCACAGCAACTCTATCCTGAAGTGATGCAGCTGCACCCATTTGTCCAGCCAACTTGGATCCATAATAGGTCATTAATTATTTTTCCAAATGCTTATGTTTCTTTTTGCTTCTCCTACTACTTTCTCACTAAACTGTGCTGTGGGAGCATGAAGCTAGCAGGTGAGGTATAGTCTGCTGGGGAGGAACCAATTTTCATTTAGAATGTAATAATAGTGTCAGCCTACAGGTGGCAGCAGACTATCCCCATGGTTCTCTGTGTCCCCCCAATGAAGCGGTCGAGAAAATCAGTGGGATTTTTTTCACATCCCAAAAGTGTTTTATTTTTCTTCGATCATACAGTTGATTTCTGGGGCCTTCTTTTTGTCTTTTTTTTTTTTTTGCATGATGAGCTATCATTTGCATAAGTATGATTAGTACATACGATCACTTCGTATCAAGATGAAAAAGAAAAAAAAAAGCAGTTTAGGCATTTTTTTTAAATTTTTTTAATAGTTGATGTGTTTACTATGCAGGATAAAGAGACATGTGGATGTGGTGATAGCAAATTTGTGAAGATTTTTTTGTATTTACTTTTAATCCAACATTAGAAAATACACATGATATTTAGTAACATAATGCACTGCACTACTAACAGTAGTGCAGTGTACCTAATCCATCCATATTATATTGACCGGCAAGGTGTTACCACATCGAGCCTCCGGCGCGCAGCGATGACGTTGCAGGGGTGCCTATGAGCTTACAGAAGGAGTTTGGTCGTAATTGACAAAAAAAAAAAAAACGGCGTTAGCGCCAATTCCGACCATTGTAGAAGAGCGGCAGTTGTTTAATATTGCTGATAGACGCTACTGATCATGCAAACTCCGTTTCTTCCAGTGTGCGATATGGGGAACACATTAAAGACGCCAGCCAAAATAATAATTATGGTAATGAAGATCACTCCTGGTATAACGAAAGGGTTCTGTAATTTTCTAATACATAACAGGGGGAAAATTATCATGTGCGGATTAACAGGGAAGAGCGAACTGAATAAAACAGATTAGTAAAATACAAAATAAAAGACTAAAAACCTCAAACAAAAGCTAAAAACTACATATATCATTATTAGTGATGAGCGAGCATGTTCTGTTAACCCTTTCGGCGAGTATGCTCGGGCGAGTATCTGCACACAGGAGTGATTCAAACATATCACCGAGTAAGCTGAAGATACTTGGTACTCGCCCGAGCATACTCGCCGACAGGGTTAACAGAACATACTCGCTCATCACTAATCATTATTCTTAAACTTTATGCACCCGTAAAAGTAATAGGTGGTCAGTTCTTACCTTGACGTAGGACGGCTGCTTTTCTAGAATCAGATCTGCTACTTTTCTGGAGACCTGCAATGTAACCAAGAAAGACGGATTAGAAAAATATTTCAGAGTGAGTTAACTGAGAATCTGTCAGTGTGCTCGTTCTGATGAGAGGGATTGTAACTCCTTTATTCATCTTTTTTTCCCAGACTTGCTCTCAGCTGATTTATTATCATAGACACCACATGGAGCTTAAATGTGCACGGAAACAAAAAGCCCGGAAAAAAAAAAAAAAAATGAAGCTACATTTTTTAAAGAAAACTGCAAAAATAATATTTTTTTTTAGCAAAAAAATACATATATTTAACCACTTCATGACCTTGCAATTTTCCATTTTTTGCACTTTCATTTTTTCCTCCTCTTCTTCCAAGAGCCATAACTTTTTTATTTTTCCATCATTATAACTTGTGGGATAAATTGTACTTTTGAATCACACCATTGATTTTACCATATCGTGTACTGAAAAACGAGGAAAAAATTCCAAGTGCGGCGAAATTGAAAAAAAAATTGCAATTCCACAATTGTTTTTTTTTTTTTATTTACCATGTTCACTACATGGTAAAACTGACCTGCAATATTATTCCCCAGGTCATTACGAGTTTGCAGATACCAAGCATGTAAGGCTTTTTCTTTATTTAAATGGTGAAAAATAACTCCGAAATCTGTAATAAAAAAAAATGTTGCTTATGTCGCCATTTTCCGAGACCGTAACGTTTTTAGGGATCTGGGGCCGGGTGAGGACTTATCTTTTGAGTGCCGAGCTAGCGCTTTTATTGATATCATTTTGCTGTAGATACAATGTTTTGATCCCCTTTTATTGCATTTCATTGCAATTTTGCGGCAGCCAAAAAAATTAAATTCTGGCATTTTGATTTCTTTTCTCGTAAAACACCATTTATAGATGGGATTAATTGGTTTTATATTTTGATAGATCGGGCGCTTCTGAATGCAGGGATACCAAATATGTGTATTTTTTATATATATTTTTTAATTGTTTTATTTTCAAATGGGGCAGAAGGTGGGTGATTTGAACTATTTCTTAGTTTTTTTTTTACTTTTAAAAACTTTTTTTTTCACACTTTTTACTGTATTCAATAGTTCCCTTAGGGGACTCGAAGCTGTGATTGTCTGATCGCTTGTGATACACATAAAAGTGCTTCAGCCCTCCTACGTATAGAGAAAATCACGATCTCCTACGAACGCCGGCCACAAGCCAGCGTTCACAGGAGATTCACAATGGCAAGAATGAGGGTCTTCTGCAGACCCCCAGCTGTACTGACAACCCATTGGTGTCTCGCGATCACGTGACAGGGGCGCCGATGAGTGGAATTTGTGATGCACCCGATCTCGCTGTCAGAGATTGACAGCAGGATTTAACTGTTTAACAGCCGAGGGCAGAGTCAGATGATGACTGAATAAATCATCAGTCATCATCTGACTAAATCAGCCATCATGTGCAGGGAAAACGGCAGGCTCAGCGTGTGAGCCCGCATAAAAGGCAAGGATACGACCTTTGACGTAAATATACAGTACAGACCAAAAGTTTGGACACACATTCTCATTTAAAGATTTTTCTGTATTTTCATGACTATGAAAATTGTACATTCACACTGAAGACATCAAAACTATGAATTACCACATGTGGAATTATATACTTAACAAAAAAGTGTGAAACAACTGAAAATATGTCTTATATTCTAGGTTCTTCAAAGTAGCCATCTTTTGCTTTGATGACTGCTTTGCACACTCTTGGCATTCTCTTGATGAGCTTCAAGAGGTAGTCACCGGAAATGGTCTTCCAACAATCTTGAAGGAGTTCCCAGAGATGCTTAGCACTTGTTGGCCCTTCTGCCTTCACTCTGCGGTCCAGCTCACCCCAAACCATCTCGATTGGGTTCAGGTCTGGTGACTGTGGAGTACAGGTCATCTGGTGTAGCACCCCATCACTCTCCTTCTTGGTCAAATAGTCCTTACACAGCCTGGAGGTGTGTTTGGGGTCATTGTCCTGTTGAAAAATAAATGATGGTCCAACTAAACGCAAACCGGATGGAATAGCATGCCGCTGCAAGATGCTGTGGTAGCCATGCTGGTTCAGTATGCCTTCAATTTTGAATAAATCCCCAGCAGTGTCACCAGCAAAGCACCCCCACACCATCACACCTCCTCCTCCATGCTTCTCGGTGGGAACCAGGCATGTAGAGTCCATCCGTTCACCTTTTCTGCGTCGCACAAAGACACGGTGGTTGGAACCAAAGATCTCAAATTTGGACTCATCAGACCAAAGCACAGATTTCCACTGGTCTAATGTCCATTCCTTGTGTTCTTTAGCCCAAACAAGTCTCTTCTGCTTGTTGCCTGTCCTTAGCAGTGGTTTCCTAGCAGCTATTTTACCATGAAGGCCTGCTGCACAAAGTCTCCTCTTAACAGTTGTTGTAAAGATGTGTCTGCTGCTAGAACTCTGTGTGGCATTGACCTGGTCTCTAATCTGAGCTGCTGTTAACCTGCGATTTCTGAGGCTGGTGATTCGGATAAACTTATCCTCAGAAGCAGAGGTGACTCTTGGTCTTCCTTTCCTGGGGCGGTCCTCATGTGAGCCAGTTTCTTTGTAGCACTTGATGGTTTTTGCAACTGCACTTGGGGACACTTTCAAAGTTTTCCCAATTTTTCTCACTGACTGACCTTCATTTCTTAAAGTAATGATGGCCACTTGTTTTTCTTTTCTTAGCTGCTTTTTTCTTGCCATAATACAAATTCTAACAGTCTATTCAGTAGGACTATCAGCTGTGTATCCACCTGACTTCTGCACAACACAACTGATGGTCCCATTTATAAGGCAAGAGATCCCACTTATTAAACCTGACAGGGCACACCTGTGAAGTGAAAACCATTTCCGGTGACTACCTCTTGAAGCTCATCAAGAGAATGCCAAGAGTGTGCAAAGCAGTCATCAAAGCAAAAGGTGGCTACTTTGAAGAACCTAGAATATAAGACATATTTTCAGTTGTTTCACACTTTTTTGTTAAGTATATAATTCCACATGTGTTAATTCATAGTTTTGATGCCTTCAGTGTGAATGTACAATTTTCATAGTCATGAAAATACAGAAAAATCTTTAAATGAGAATGTGTGTCCAAACTTTTGGTCTGTACTGTATATTATATATAAAGTCATGAAGGGGTTAAGTAATTTAAAAATAATAAAAATAAAAAAAACACATTGACCCTAAAAGTGAACAATACCTTTAAGAAATAACTATGCAAATATTGTGGAAACATTATAAACAGTACCAGGAAAAATAAAATATAGAAATGTAAAAAATAAATAAATGTTACAAAATGTCAGGATAGTGGCGACATAATGATCGATGCTCTGTACAAATCCCTGGGAGCGCAAATATCAAATTACAAGCCCGAAATGACAGTCTAATTCAATTTACTAAAATGTTACCGCCTGGCTGCGAATTTCCAAATCTACATGCACGTCTCGTCTTATTCTGAAAACGTAAATGATGCAACTTATTTATTTTTGCAGAAATCAAGAATATCATTTAGAATTAGAGCAGTGCGCGCTCTGTACAGCGGAGAGGGGGAGGGGATTTTTTTTGCAAAAAAAAAAAAAAAGCTTTTTCTTTTGGATTTTAGAGGGAAAATACTCACCCCGGAGACAATTACATTTATTGGCAGCTTTGCATTATATATGATGTCCTTAAAGAGACGCCGCCGCTTTCTGATCCAGTCTCTCAAGCCTTCAAAGCTTTACATCGTGTAAGTGTCACATCGAGTTAGAGGGAATTTCACTCCGACATCCAGAGCTGTCATAACTAATTCATATCAGTCATATACATAGAGTGCCCGGCTCCGCAAGCAGAGCACTACAGGTACGAGCTCTGGAAAAGGACTCAGAGGCACACAACAGTCCAGATCAGCGGCACTTAAAGGGGCTTCACAGGAAATTCACTTACAGGTCAAATCAGATGCATCTCATTTTTGGGGGTCAAGGGGAGTGATCAAGGGGAGGGGGTTGGCCTTGGCTCGTATGCTACTATGTGCACATGCAAAAATAACAGGTACGCCTTTTTTTTTTTTTTTTTTCTTTTGCCTTTCTTTTTTTTTTTGCCTTTTTTGGGCGACAAGTTGTATTTGTAAGGGTGTGTGTGTGTGTATGTGTATAATATATATATATATATAGATAGATAGATAGATATAGAAAGTATATCAAAAGGCAGCACTCCAAAATTCTTCAGAAAAAATGGACTTTAATGAGCCAAAAAGCAACGTTTCGGTTCACAGAACCTTTTTCAAACCCCATCCTGTTCCTCCATCCTGTTATGTGCTGCCCCCATTCCTCTCCTGGGATGCATGGCACCCCTCGTCCCCAATCCTGGTATGCATGGCACCCCTCGTCCCCAATCCTGGCATGCATGGCACCCCTCGTCCCCAATCCTGGCATGCATGGCACCCCTCGTCCCCAATCCTGGCATGCATGGTACCCAATCCCACATCCTTGTATGCATGGCTTCCTCATCCCCAATCCTGGTATGTATGGTACCCCCCATCCTGGTATGCAAGGCACCCCTCACCCCCAATCCTGGTATGCATGGCACCCCTCACCCCCAATTCTGGTATGCATGACACCCCTCACCCCCAATCCTGGTATGCATGGCACCCCTCACCCCCAATCCTGGTATGCATGGTACCCCGCATTCCTATCCTGGTATACATGGTACCCCGCATTCCTATTCTCATATGCATGGCACCCCATCCCTCATCCTGGTATGCATGGTACCCCACATCCCTATTCTGGTATGTATGGTACCTTTCATCCTGGTATACATGGCACCCCTCATCCTAATTCTGGTATGTATGGCAACCCTCATCCTCCAATCCTGGTATGTATGGCCTCCTCATCCCCCAATCCTGATATGCATGGCACCCAAGCCCTCATCCTGGTATGCATGGCACCCCATCCATCATCCTGGTATGCATGGTACTCCTCATCCCCAATGCTGGTGGGCATGCACCCCTCACACCCCAATCCTGGTATGCATGGCACCCCATCCATCATCCTGGTATGCATGGTACCCCGCATTCCTAACCTGGTATGAATGGTACTCCTCATCCCCAATGCTGGTATGCATGGCACCCCTCACCCCCCCAAATATTGGTATGCATGGCCCCCCTCATCCCCAATCCTGGTATGCATGGTACCCCTCATCCCCCAATCCTGGTATGCATGGTCCCCTCACCCCCAATCCTGGTACGCATGGTCCCCTCACCCGCCAATTCTGGTATGCATGGCGCCCGTCACCCCCAATCCTGGTATTCATGGGCCCCTCACGGCCATCCTGGTATGCATGGCACCCCTGATCCCCAATCCTGGTATGCGTGGCACCCCTCATCTCCAATCCTGGTATGCGTGGCACTCCTCATCCCCAATCCTGGTATGCGTGGCACCCCTCATCCCCAATCCTGGTATGCGTGGCACCCCTCATCCCCAATCCTGGTATGCGTGGCACCCCTCATCCCAATTCTGGTATGTATGGCACCGCTCATCCTCCAATCCTGGTATGTATGGCCTCCTCATACCCAATCCTGGTATGCATGGCTCCCTCATCCCCAATTCTGGTATGTATGGCCCCCTCATCCCTATCCTGGTATGCATGGCACTGCACATCCCCCAATCCTGGTATGTATGGTACCCCTCATCCCTATTCTGGTATGCATGGCATCCCTCATCCCCCCAATCCTGGTATGCAAGGTACCCCTCATCCCCCAATCCTGATATGCATGGCACCCAGCCCCTCATTCTGGTATGCATGGCACCCCTCACCCCCAATCCTGGTATATATGGCCCCCTCATCCCTATCCTGGTATGCATGGCACTCCTCATCCCCCAATCCTGGTAGGCATGGTACCCTCACCCCCCAACCCTGGTATGCATGGTACCCCTCACCCCCCAACCCTGGTATGCATGGTACCCCATCCATCATCCTGGTATGCATGGTACCATACATTCCTATCTTGGTATGCATGGTACTCCTCATCCCCAATGCTGGTATGCATGGCACCCCTCACCCCCCAATCCTGGTATGCACGGTATCCCTCATCCTGGTATGCATGGCACCCCTCATCCCAATTCTGGTATGTATGGCACCGCTCATCCTCCAATCCTGGTATGTATGGCCTCCTCATCCCCAATCCTGGTATGCATGGCTCCCCCATCCCCAATCCTGGTATATATGGCCCCCTCATCCCTATCCTGGTATGCATGGCACTCCTCATCCCCAATCCTGGTAGGCATGGTACCCCTCATCCCTATTCTGGTATGCATGGTACCCCTCATCCTGGTGTGCATGGCACCCCATCCATCATCCTGGTATGCATGGTACTCCTCATCCCCAATCCTGGTATGCATGGTACTCCTCATCCCCAATCCTGGTATGCATGGCACCCCTCACCCCGCAATCCTGGTATGCATGGCCCCCCTCACCCCCCAATCCTGGTATGCATGGCCCCCCTCATCCCCCAATCCTGGTATGCATGGCCCCCTCATCCCCCAATCCTGGTATGCATGGTTCCCTCACCCCCCAACCCTGGTATGCATGGTCCCCTCACCCCCCAACCCTGGTATGCATGGTACCCCTCACCCCCCAACCCTGGTATGCATGGTACCCCTCATCCCCAAATCCTGGCATGCATGTACCCCTCATCCCTAAATCCTAGTATGCATGGTACCCCATCCATCATCCTGGTATGCATGGTACCCTACATTCCTATCCCGGTATGCATAGTACTCCTCATCCCCAATGCTGGTATGCATGGCACCCCTCACCCCCCAATCCTGGTATGCACGGTATCCCTCATCCTGGTATGCATGGCACCCCTCATCCTCCAATCCTGGTATGTATGGCCTCCTCATCCCCCAATCCTGATATGCATGGCAGCCAACCCCTCATCCTGGTATGTATGGCCTTCTCATCCCCCAATCCTGGTATGCATGGTACCCCTCATCCCTTTCACGCTGCACACATACAAAAAAAACACTTATACTCATCTTTCTTCCCTGTAGTCCAGCGCTGCGGTGTCCTGTTCTGCCGGGGAAGGAGTGTGGCACCGGAGTACGCGCGTGCCCATACCGCGCTGTCCGGCGCCATATTGCTGAAGACACACTGCAAATGTGTCTTCAGTAAAATGGAGCCGGATAGCGCTATGCGCATGCGCTGACTCCGACGCCTTCACTCCTGCCGCGATCTCTGGCGAGAAGAGAGGCGAAGCGGCAACGCTCCTCCCGGTCAGGTAAGTATGCAAGTATGGCGCCGGAGATCGCGGTATGCGTTCAGTGCTTACGCATTGCGCGATCTTCAGCGCCATACACTCCTCTTACCTGTAACGGCTCCATGCGTTCTTCTGTTTGAAGCCAGACTGCGCGTTGCGCATGCGCAGTCTATAGAGGCTTCAGACAGAGTGAAGCTTAGCCGATTATATTATAGATTTGTTTGTAGATATACAGTGCAGACCAAAAGTTTGGATACACCTTCTCATTTAAAGATTTTTCTGTATTTTCCTGACTATGAAAATTGTACATTCACACTGAAGGCATCAAAACTATGAATTAACACATGTGTGAAACAACATAAAAGTGTGAAACAGCTGAAAATATGTCTTATATTCTAGTTGTCTCGTGTTTGAAGGTTGCCTTTTCCAGACGCCATGTTTCAGCTCTTTCCAAAGATGCTCAATAGGATTTAGGTCAGGGCTCATAGAAGCCACGTCAGAATAGTCCAGTGTTTCCTCTTAGCCATTCTTGGGTGGTTTTTTTTTGTTTTGTTTTTTTTTAACTCTTTTTATTGAAAAATTCCACAGGATAATGGTTACAAACAGATACTGTCATATTATAAGGTCAGGGTAATCCAAACATGGACCATTCTCCGTTCAATACAATTTACATCACATTCTCAATAATCAGAGTAAACAGTTAAAGAAACAAACAAACAATTAGAAACATAAGTTTCATTATGGAGCACTGCCCTCTTCACTAAACCGGCCGATTCCTTATCAGAATTCAGGACATATATCAATGATGGCAGGGGTACACTCTTACAGTCCATATATATCATATATCATTTCCCATGTGTTCAAAAGGGCATATGTCAGGACTCATAACGGAAGATTAATGAGGTCATGGCACCAGGGGATAGGGGTGTTAGGGGCGAGTCACACCATCTTTCCCATATCCTTTGGAACTTCTGGGGACATCCCCTATTTCTATATACCTTATTCTCATACAGTATTGTATCATTCATTACCTTTTTCCATTGGTTGATAGTAGGAGATTTCCCTCCCATCCATCTCAGTGCTATCGCTTTCCTGGCCATAAATATAACCTCCCGGAGGAATATCCGATCATAGTGTGTCCACATTTCTTCGTCCACAATACCCAAGATACAAAACACTGGACTACATTCAATTGGCATCCCAACTATCCGATCCAATGTAGTTATCACTTCACTCCAATATCTTCGTATTATCCCACAATTCCAAATAAGAAGCCAGAAATCCGCTCCTCATTCCCCCCATCTGTGACATTCATCAGATGCCATTCTACCAAATCTATGCAGTCATATTGGGGTCAGGTAAGTTTGATGGAGTTTATATAATTTAATTAATTTATTATTGGCGGCTGGTGACACCACCGTATGCGCTTCCTGCGCATCATTCCACTGATCAACAGTTATAGAAGGGATTAAATGCCACCATTTATTCTCACTCTTGGGTGTTTTTAGCTGTGTGTTTTGGGTCATCATCCTGTTGCAAGACCCATGACCTGCGACTGAGACCAAGCTTTCTGACACTGGGCAGCACATTTCTTTCTAGAATCCTTTGATAATCTTGAGATTTCATTGTACCCTGCACAGATTCAAGACACCCTGTGCAAGATGCAGCAAAGCAGCCCCAGAACATGACAGAGCCTCCACCATGTTTCACAGTAGGGACAGTGTTCTTTTCTTCATATGCTTCATTTTTCCGTCTGTGAACATAGAGCTGTTATGCCTTGCCCAAAACTTCCATTTTTGTCTCATCTGTCCATAGGACATTCTCCCAGAAGCTTTGTGGCTTGTCAACATGTAGTTTGGCAAATTCCAGTCTGGCTTTTTTAGGATTTTTTTTCAAACAATGGTGTTCTCGTTGGTCGTCTCCTATGAAGTCCACTTTGCATCAAACAATGAGGAATGGCGCGATCTGACACTGATGTTCCTTGAGCTTGAAGTTCACCTTTAATCTCTTTAGAAGTTATCCTGGGTTCTTTTGTTCCCACTCGTATTATCCGTCTCTTTGATTTGTCATCAGTTTTCCTCCTGCGGCCACGTCCAGGGAGGTTGGCTACAGTCCCATGGATCTTAAATTTCTGAATAATACGTGCAACTGTAGTCACAGGAACATCAAGCTGCTTGGAGATGGTCTTATAACCTTTACCTTTAACATGCTTGTCTATAATTTTCTTTCTAGTCTCCTGAGACAACTCTTTCCTTTGCTTCCTCTGGTCCGTGTTGAGTGTGGTACACACCATGTCACCAAACCTCACAGTGAGTATCTGTAGCCCTATATACAGGCCCACTGACTGATTACAAGATTGCAGACACCTGTGATGCTAATTAGTGGACACAACTTGATTTAACATGTCCCTTTTGTCACATTATTTTCAGGGGTACCATCATTTCTGTGTTTAATTTTTTTTTAATTCTGTGGCAGCAGGGTTGAAAAGCAATGTCTGATTTTAATTTGCTCATTTACATAGATTTTTAATTTATTATTACTTTTGTCAGATTCAAGTTATTTCTGTGACCATTGTGGGTTTTTCTTTCATTAAACGAGGGGTACCAACAATATAATTTACATAAAATAAAAATTGACTGAGAACCTACATAAAAATAACGTGCCTGCGATGGCGAGTCGGGGGCAGGATGCAGGATATTGGTGCCAGGTTCACAATTTTTGATGCATTTTATCTTTATGATTCACAAAATTAAAAAAAAAAAAAAAAAAAAAAGGTTTAATTAAGGGTATGTGCACACGATGCAGAAATGAAGCAGAAAATTTCTGCATCATTTCTGCATCTCCCTGGCAGAAAAAACGCATGCAGATTGTACATGCGTTTTTCCTGCAGAATACATGCGGATCCACATGCAGATTCACATGCGTTTCCGCATGCAGATTGACAAGCGCTTTCCAGGCGATGTTAGCATCACCTGGAAAGTGCTTGATAACTAGGTCACACTATATAAATCCATGCAAACAGCATGGATTTATACAGTGTGAACCGAGAGAGTGTATATACTTACCTCCGATGGCCCGCGCTGTCCTGCTCACTCCGTTCTCCCGGCTGCCGGCAACTTTGAATTGAAAGACCTGCCGACGTCAGCGTCACGTGACCCGTCACATGACTCTGACGTCACCGCAGGTCCTACAACTCACTGCAAGTGCCGGGAACCAAGCGGGAGCGCTGTGCGGGCCGACAGATGGTAAGAATACATTTATTTTTTATTTTATTCTTCTTTTTACAGCTTTTTTAATGATACCTGGGTGTGGATGAGACTCTCCTCTCCTCCACACCCGGGTACCATCCGCACATTAGAACGCACCAATTACGCAAGTACAAATGCTGTCTTGCGGAATTGGCGCGTTCTAATGCAAGTCAATGGCGGCGAAATCGCCGCGTTTCCGCAAAATTAATTGACATGCTGCGGATTTTTGACCGCAGCGTTAACGCTGCGGAAAAATCCGCATCATGGGCACAGCACATGCGGATTTACATTGGGGAACATTGCTTCCCTTCTACCATGCGTTTTTCATGCGTTTCCGCGGCGTTTACGCAACTGCAAAAACGCCGCGGAAACGCATGAAATACGCATCGTGTGAACACAGCCTAAGAATTATGTCAAAGGGATCGGTACATAGGGAAAGGATGTGGTAAAGTGGTTGTTTTGAAGCTCTGGGTTAGATTTTCTATATCAAGCTTTGTTTCCCTATCGCTTTTTATATAGAATTACTGGAAAGTAACTGAGAGCTCTCCCGTTCTGCAGCGTCTCCTGGGCTCGGGGATTGCGATTTCGTTTGAGATGTAAATTGCTGGATATCCAAGCCAAGTGGGCTTTATCAAGTGCTTGCCTTCCGATACTCCCCCTCTTAGCGCTTCGTTGATAAAGCTTCATATATAGTGGTATCTTCTCTCCCCGGTGTATAAAGCCTGGCAGGATTATAGCTGCCTAATAATAGCTCAGCCCAAACCCAAGAGCGGAGCAACGCACGAAGCACCGCACTTACCGCAGCCTGCTGTCTCTTCAGCTTCTCTCTGTATTCCTCAATTTCATGCAGCGTGAGAACTGGGGGCAACTTCTACACCAGGGGGATACAAGCACACCATTATAATCCAGAGCCCCAGCAATCAGAGCTATACTGCAGCATACCAAACACAATACACCTACAAAGCATTTATATCGCATTATACTAGTTATATTCCTGTACATAGGAGCAGTATTATAGTAGTTATATTCTTGTAAACAGGGGCAGTATTATAGTAGTTATATTCTTGTACATAGGAGCAGTATTATAGTAGTTATATTCTTGTAAACAGGGGCAGTATTATACTAGTTATATTCTTGTACATAGGAGCAGTATTATAGCAGTTATATTCTTGTAAACAGGGGCAGTATTATAGTAGTTATATTCTTGTACATAGGAGCAGTATTATAGTAGTTATATTCTTGTACATAGGGGCAGTATTATAGTAGTTATATTCTTGTACATAGGAGCAGTATTATAGTAGTTATATTCTTGCACATAGGGGCAGTATTATAGTAGTTATATTCTTGTACATAGGGGCAGTATTATAGTAGTTATATTCTTGTACATAGGGACAGTATTATAGTAGTTATATTCTTGTACATAGGGACATTATTATAGTAGTTATAATCTTGTACATAGGAGCAGTATTATAGTAGTTATATTCTTGTACATAGGGGCAGTATTATAGTAGTTATATTCTTGTATATAGGGGGCAGTATTATAGTAGTTATATTCTTGTAAGTAGTCCCAGACCACTGATGGGCAGTTTTCTGTGTACACTACGCATAGGCAAAAAACAGCCAATTAGTGGCAGGGGCTTGGTAGGACTACCTGGAAGCAGATTTATTAGTCCTGTAGTTATAATCTCATGCTGATAAAACTGTGATTTTATAAAAACTGCACTGAGCAGCCCAGTAAGTGATACATCGCTGGAGTCAGGGTCTCTGCCCATACTGTTGCCAGATTAGTAAGCAAAAACCTTTGGGACAGATTGCTTTTAAGGATGATATTTAGCAATCTGAACGTCTATGTACGGATATATTGCCTCTGACGAACCTCAATGAGCTTGAACTATATACCCATGATTGTTATATAGCTGTCGCTTACCTCGAGCTCATACTTCATAATATCAAGAGAATCATTGGAAAAATAAATCTCTTCGATGCTGTTGATGAGTTCTTGCTCGGCTAGAGGATCAGTCGCCTGTTCCCGGGGCTCTCGCTGCTCTTCCTGTAAATATAAGAAGATACCAGTAAATACTAATAATGGAGTGTGAGAAATCGCACGCCCATACAGAATACAGGAAGGGACTTAATACTGAGGAATTACAGAGGTGCACTATAAATCACCCCCGAGTACAGCAGGAATTACATACGGTGATAGACGGACCATTACTCCTAATATTTAAAAATTCCTTAATGACCAGGACTGACGCGTTCCATGTGTTGATATTTTTTTCGCATCTCGTTTCGGTAGTCTTAACTTCTTGTAATTATCTGTCAATAAAGGCATCGAGGGCTTGTTTTTTTGTTGAGCGAGTTGTATATTTTAATGGAACCCTTTAATTGATCTTACAATGTATTGAGAAATGTAAAGTGCATCGGTCAGCAGATTTCACAATACTCTACATACAATCCTAACTAAATATTTTAGATCTGATGACGCTGATGTATTTACTTTGAAAATCCATGTAAGAATGGCTGTATAATAAAATTAGTCCAGCTGAAGAATGAGAGAGCTCATAAGTCTAAGTGTATTCAGTCTCCAGCCCCCCAGCCCGACAGACAGCCATTCAGTCTCCAGCCACCCAGCCCGACAGACAGCCATTCAGTCTCCAGCCCCCCAGCCCGACAGACAGCCATTCAGTCTCCATCCCCCCGGCCCGACAGACAGCCATTCAGTCTCCAGCCACCCGGCCCGACAGACAGCCATTCAGTCTCCAGCCACCCGGCCCGACAGACAGCCATTCAGTCTCCAGCCACCTGGCCCGACAGACAGCCATTCAGTCTCCAGCCACCTGGCCCGACAGACAGCCATTCAGTCTCCAGCCACCCGGCCCGACAGACAGCCATTCAGTCTCCATCCCCCCGGCCCGACAGACAGCCATTCAGTCTCCATCCCCCCGGCCCGACAGACAGCCATTCAGTCTCCGGCCCCCCGGCCCGACAGACAGCCATTCAGTCTCCGGCCACCCGGCCCGACAGACAGCCATTCAGTCTCCGGCCACCCGGCCCGACAGACAGCCATTCAGTCTCCGGCCACCCGGCCCGACAGACAGCCATTCAGTCTCCGGCCACCCGGCCCGACAGACAGCCATTCAGTCTCCGGCCACCCGGCCCGACAGACAGCCATTCAGTCTCCGGCCACCCGGCCCGACAGACAGCCATTCAGTCTCCGGCCACCCGGCCCGACAGACAGCCATTCAGTCTCCGGCCACCCGGCCCGACAGACAGCCATTCAGTCTCCGGCCACCCGGCCCGACAGACAGCCATTCAGTCTCCGGCCACCCGGCCCGACAGACAGCCATTCAGTCTCCGGCCACCCGGCCCGACAGACAGCCATTCAGTCTCCGGCCACCCGGCCCGACAGACAGCCATTCAGTCTCCGGCCACCCGGCCCGACAGACAGCCATTCAGTCTCCGGCCACCCGGCCCGACAGACAGCCATTCAGTCTCCGGCCACCCGGCCTGACAGCTGCTCAGTCTCCGACCACCCGGCCTGACAGCTGCTCAGTCTCCGACCACCCGGCCTGACAGCTGCTCAGTCTCCGACCACCCGGCCTGACAGCTACTCAGTCTCCGACCACCCGGCCTGACAGCTACTCAGTCTCCGACCACCCGGCCTGACAGCTACTCAGTCTCCGACCACCCGGCCTGACAGCTACTCAGTCTCCGACCACCCGGCCTGACAGCTACTCAGTCTCCGACCACCCGGCCTGACAGCTACTCAGTCTCCGACCACCCGGCCTGACAGCTACTCAGTCTCCGACCACCCGGCCTGACAGCTACTCAGTCTCCGACCACCCGGCCTGACAGCTACTCAGTCTCCGACCACCCGGCCTGACAGCTACTCAGTCTCCGACCACCCGGCCTGACAGCTACTCAGTCTCCGACCACCCGGCCTGACAGCTACTCAGTCTCCGACCACCCGGCCTGACAGCTACTCAGTCTCCGACCACCCGGCCTGACAGCTACTCAGTCTCCGACCACCCGGCCTGACAGCTACTCAGTCTCCGACCACCCGGCCTGACAGCTACTCAGTCTCCGACCACCCGGCCTGACAGCTACTCAGTCTCCGACCACCCGGCCTGACAGCTACTCAGTCTCCGACCACCCGGCCTGACAGCTACTCAGTCTCCGACCACCCGGCCTGACAGCTACTCAGTCTCCGACCACCCGGCCTGACAGCTACTCAGTCTCCGACCACCCGGCCTGACAGCTACTCAGTCTCCGACCACCCGGCCTGACAGCTACTCAGTCTCCGACCACCCGGCCTGACAGCTACTCAGTCTCCGACCACCCGGCCTGACAGCTACTCAGTCTCCGACCACCCGGCCTGACAGCTACTCAGTCTCCGACCACCCGGCCTGACAGCTACTCAGTCTCCGACCACCCGGCCTGACAGCTACTCAGTCTCCGACCACCCGGCCTGACAGCTACTCAGTCTCCGACCACCCGGCCTGACAGCTACTCAGTCTCCGACCACCCGGCCTGACAGCTACTCAGTCTCCGACCACCCGGCCTGACAGCTACTCAGTCTCCGACCACCCGGCCTGACAGCTACTCAGTCTCCGACCACCCGGCCTGACAGCTACTCAGTCTCCGACCACCCGGCCTGACAGCTACTCAGTCTCCGACCACCCGGCCTGACAGCTACTCAGTCTCCGACCACCCGGCCTGACAGCTACTCAGTCTCCGACCACCCGGCCTGACAGCTATTCAGTCTCCGACCCCCCATATATAGTGAAAACTATGGTCACCTATGAATCCCCATCTATATCTGGATTCCACAGGAGTACAAAGGTGGCAGTTATGGAGACAAAGGTGACAGCAATGGAAACCTTCAACAGAGGCCGCCAGTTATCATGGCAACCCATCGGCATCTTGTGATCATGTGGAGAGAGGGAATCTGATGGGTTGCTCAGTCAGCATGCCAGAGTGTTAAAGCTACATAAATACAGCTGGGAGACAGATCTCTAGTTGCTGCGGTTAGCGCCGGCTGTATAACACAGCTGGCATCGGTAGTGTGTGGATTCTTTAGTGTACGAGCATTGAGACTATAGACTCTTTTGCGTACGAGGAGTGAGACTATGGATTCTTCAGTGTACGATCAGTGAAACTATGGATTCTTTACTGTAAGAGCAGTGAAACTGGATTCTTTACTGTAAGAGCAGTGAGATTATGGATTCTTTACTGTAAGAGCAGTGAGACTAGGGATTCTGTACTGTAAGAGCAGTGAAACTGGATTATTTACTGTAAGAGCAGTGAGACTATGGATTCTTTACTGTAAGAGCAGTGAGATTATGAATTATTTACAGTACACGCAGTAAGACATTTGTTTTACTGTATGAACAGTGAAACTATGGATTCTTTAATATATGGACAGTGAGACTACAGACTCTATAGTAAAACTATGGATTCTCTACAGAAAAAGCAATTAAACTTTTTTTTTTTTTTTACTGTGCGTGCAGTGAGACTATGGATTGTCTATAGTACGAACCGTGAAACTATGGATTCCTTACAATACAAGTAATGAGACTATGCATTTTTTGCTGTACAAGCAGCGAGACTAAGGATTCTTTACTGTACGAGCGGTAAGACTATGGAACTTTCAGCCACACAATGTTGTGATGGTCAATTCACCCAACAAATGCATTGAGGGCCTGGATGACCATGCAGAAAAATAGAAAGGGTTAGTAGATTTTGTGACCGGACGTTGATCCAGAGAACAAGTCAGATTACTGTATGTGGAGTTGGAAAATAACTTTCCCCACAATATTGACATCTAGCTCATAGGGCTTTTGTCTTTCTCTGGATCCACATTTGGGTTATAGGTTGGACCTATAGCCAGTACATAGCCGGTAGCTTCCAATGACGATCACATGGAGGATTTTAGAAGCCAGAATCTATGATGATCATAATTCTTTTTTTTCATACATACATATAGTAAAAAAAGACGACTCGCGGCCGCACATTTGCTGTTGCCTGGTGACAGACTAAATTATGATGTAAAATCCCAGAGAGTTGCTTATGGGAAAATCAGGAGGTGAAGAAGCAAGTGATTCATGTGCGTCCTTAACACTTTCAGAAGCTGAACGGCAACTAATTGAGCAGCGGAGGCTGTGAAGCCGTTATTCAAAGGGGCTCGCACTTGTGTGATTGCAATCTTATTTCTTTGTCAGCCAGCTAATAGAGCGGGAAGACAGAGTGACATCTCCCAATGAACTGGCGCCCGATGCCAAGCCGGAGAATACCTAATGAGACTGCGCACCCTTATGCAGCATTTCGCATCCTAAACGGTATATACTACTAAATCCCTCCACACACCTACTGCAGTAATATTCCGCCAGCCACCGTCCCCGAGTCCTACAAATACGGCAAAAACTTAATTCCTGGTTGGTGGGATTGGTTGTGGCAACATCCCGCTATTTAAAGGTCCTTTTACACTGCACAATTATCGCGAACGAGGAATCTTGCCGTCTAAACAGGCTGCCGATCACCCGATGAAGGTGCAAAACGCTCGTTCGTCGGGTGAAATGATCTTTTGCGTTGGCCAAAAGATCATCGTTCCCGGCAGAACATCTTCAGACCTGAGCTGCCGAAAGAACTGTAGGATCTATAACTGACCGTTTCGTGAGTATCTAAAGTCGGGTCGGCATGAGTAAACGGGCTACTAAAAATGACCGCCAGTCAGCAGTCGGTAAGTGCCGCAGGGTCGGGCCATCTATACGAACCCTGAGACACAAATCTAACTACTAATGTCATTGGAGGGGTTTTTCAACCTCTTTGTAAAAAATGACTAGAAGGAAGGGATCAGTAAAAAAAAAAGTGTTACTTAATCTGAAGACCCCGTCACTCCAAGAGACTCCGACAAGACGGTAAGTGAAGACATTCCATCCATACAGTCATTTGACCACCGAGCCATTTATTGCGAATGTCACGTAAGGTGAGGGAAGAAACAAGTGTACAACGATGGGCAGAGGGGGAAGGGAGCCCAACAACTAGGGAAAAGGGGAGACCCCTTGGTAGATCTAATATCACCCTGACTACCCTATCGTCCCTATATAGGTTACGCACCTATCGCCAAGCAGGAACCTAATCCCTGAATATCCCTAGAGCTAGGCCTTAGGTAGGGAGGGGACGGGGGGGGAGCACTAGTCAGGCTCTACTGTAACTAAAGACAACAAGGTAAACAAACAAAGGGGATACACTTAGCTTGAGCAGACACCAGAGAGATAACACCAACTATCCTCCAAGGGAACTCCAAGAATAAACTAGCCGACTTCTAGTACTCCAAGCCTGGACAGAGAACCATCAACGGCAACTCTCTGAAGAAACTGAGAGTTTTTAACTACCAACAAAGGGTGTGTCAATTAGCAGAAGGTGGAGGTCGCTGCTGGTTCCTAAAGGAAGAAGGATACACTACAGGGGTGAGAGAATCAAGAAGGCGTCTGCAATGCCAAGCGCAGTGACCTTCTACAGCCGGATCCAGAGTCACTGTCATACTCGAAACACCGGTGACACTGTAGGATCAGGTGATTGCATGGACAGGACGTCATCATTTCCAGTTCTGGTGGCTCTGCAGAGGCGGGGCTTAAGAATTTTACTATATGCTATCCAGACAGAGTGACATTCATATAGTTGTTCCTGTGCCTACAGCTACAGTGAGGCTGAGCTGCATTTATGTTGCACTTAAAGCCTAAACCTTATTTGTTTGCTTTCCCCCCAGGGTGATATCAGCCATGATCAGCAGTTACGGTATTACAAGCTAGTCTCAGAGTTACCCATGCTTCATAGAAATGCACAGACCCGGCCGCTCGATGACCTCGCGGGAGTGAGAAGCGCTAGTGGTTTCGTTTCCCGGAGAACTTCTCCATGTGGAGTTTTCAACGCAATAACCAGTGATCCACTTTCAGTAACCGCTTTTCCTCCGCTCCATCAAAAACACCATCCGCCTCACTAATACAGACAGATAAAGAGCAGGAAATGTCTCGCTAAGCTGATCCATAGAAACCATAGAGCGCGGAGGTCACCGCGTCCAAGCCTAAGCCGCAAATCATCTATAAATGAAAAACGTGTCTGTGCATATAGATCATGTTGTGCTTCTTCCTTGTCTGTGCAAGATAAAATACACAGACAGTCACTACATCCTATAAAAAAAAACACTAATTTTATATATAATATATAGGGTGTCCGCCCAACAGACCTTGATTTCCCCCAACATAACAGATTACTGAAAGAAATACAATACACACAAACCAATTTTCTGTCTTACAATGTTTTATTCTAAGGAAAAAAGAAAAAATCTAAAGCTGGTGTACTTACTGTGAAAAATCCGAGTCAAAACAACTGCATAATAGATTCTTGCAAATTTAACCTCAGTGTCCACCTAACCTAACGGACGGCCTCCCTGTGTCCCGCCTCCCTCCAGGTGCTGCCAAATCTCCACCCACCTAGCCTAACTGACAGTTCCTCAATGGTCCCACTTCCCGCTGCTGCTGAGAACTCACACTGCCCAGTACAAGCTGCAGCTGTAGAGGCTGGGTGGGTGGATAATTGGTTAGCCGTCATGCTGAATAGTCGGAGATTGAATATGCTTGGATTTAGGAGCTCTCTTTTGCTGGATGATAAATCTCATTTTCACATTAAGTACAGATCTTTTTAATGATAAGTTTGTTTCGTAAAATAAGGTCATAGATCCACTTTAATAATAAAATAATCAAAAGACAGAAGTGTTTTTATTTAATCATCCAACAAAATAAGTTCAATGTATCCAATATTGTTGAAAGTCGGAATGAAAGTAATTCACAAAGTAGAGAAAAAAATTGCGACATTCTACAGTGGTGTGAAAGTGTTTGCCCCCTTCCTGATTCCTTATTCTTTTGCAGGTTTGTCACACTTACATGATCCAGATCACAAAACAAATTTAAATATCACGCAAAGATAAGAAAAGTAACCACAGAATGCAGTTTTTAAATGAAGGTCTTTATTATTAAGGGAAACAGAAATCCAAACCTACAGGGTCCTGTGTGAAAAAGTGATCACCTCGCCAAAGTAAAAACAACATCAGGACCCAGATACTAGCTCCACAATTGCGGCAGAGTATATATTTTTCACTCCCATGAGGTTTAGTTCATCCATCTCTTGGAAACAGAGAGCATCTCCTTCCGGAACGATAATATGGCCAAATGTTGCCATGATGTTTAGTTCGTCCTTCTGTTCGCCCATTGTGTGGAGTACATTCACCACTAGGTGAAAGAGCGCGTCTCCTTCCTGAACAGTACAGAGGCTGCGCGCTCCCATGCTATGCTGTACATTCACCAAGTCTCCTTCTTGAACAGAACTATCACGCACAGTGTGGGAAAGACTAAGTGCAACAGACACTGGGAATGGGGGAGTGGAGACCCCTAAACAGATCTAATAACACCCGGCCTACCCTACCATCCCTATATTGGTTCCACACCAATCGTCAAGCAGGAAACCTAAGCCCTGTATATCCCTAGAGCTAGGCGCTAGATAGGGAGGGAGGGAGGGGGGGGGGGTGAGCACTGGTCAGCCCCAACTATAAACCTAAAAAGACAACAAGGCAGGCAAACAAAGGTGGAAAACTCAGCTTAAGCAGACACCAGAGAGATAACACCAAAGACAAAACATCCTCCAAGGGCATCAGAGAGGAAGCTAGCCAACAGCTATAGCTCCAAGCCTTCACAAGGGAAAAAGAGAATATCACCGGCGACTCCCTGAAGCAGAGTTTATAAACACCCAGATCAGGGTGTGTCAATCAGAGCAGGAAGGAGGTTGCCGCTGGGTCCAAAAGTCCAAAAGGATTAAGAAGGCATCTGCAATGCCAAACGCAGAGACCTTCTGCAGCCTGATGCAGATCGACTGTCTGTTACATCTGACACACCCGTGACACGAATGATGGCTACATGCTCCCATGGTGTGGAGTAGATTCACCACTAGGAGAAACATTGCGTCTACTTCCTGAACGATACGATGGCCACTCGCTCGTCCCATGGTGTTTAGGATGTTCGTCTTTATACAATACACATCTCCTTCTTGAACAGTATGAAGACCGCTTGCTCCCATTTTCTTTACTATGTTCATTTCCAGGAGACAGAATGCGTCTCCTTCCAGAGTGGGGCGATGGCCGCCTGGTATCATTTAAACAGATGAAAGTGGCACCTTCATGGGTTTGGAAATTGCTCCCAATGATGTACCAGAATTCTGTGAGGTCCAGTATTTTTCTCCTGAGGTCTTGGTGGATTTATTTTAATTTTCTCTGTGAGGTCAAACTCAGAGGCTAGTAGGTCTTATACGTCTTATACATTTAAAATGGCTCTCGGGTGAAAACGAGTCATCGCCCATCAGCGGGTTAAGAATGCGCATTGCAGCTCCATACTAACAGGGTTAAAAGTTTCCCGTTCCGTCAATAGGTCCGAGTCCCATTGGTAGGACCCCCCCACCAATCCATAAGTTATCACCTATCCAGTGGATGCTTGTTTTCGCCGGATAACATTGTTAAAAATATTGTCAGACGTACGACTCAAGTTCACTCAGATTATCTCAAGTAGTCTACTAAAATCTGCTAAAGTCAAGACTTTATTTTCTGGAATTCTCCAAGTTTGTAAACTTTTGACCCACTACAATTATTATTATCCTTAATTATTTAATGGCCTTTGGCTCGATCTCGAGCCATGCCAACTTGATGGATGAACGCTCTGTAGGAAGATGGATCTTGTACAGCCTAGATAGGTCCACCAGAGTCTTCTCCAACATTCTCTTGACTGTATCAAGCCATCGGGTTGCTGGTCGTCCTCTTCGCCTTGTTCCTTCTGTTCTTCCGTCCATGATGTCCTTCTCCAGTGATTGCTCTCTTCGTATGATGTGTCCATAGTAGGCAAGTCATAGCTTGGTGATCCTTGCATCGAGTGACATCTCTGGCTTGATTTGTTCCAAAATTGATTTGTTTGCTCTTCAATTCATGGTATTGATAACGTCCTTCTCCGGCACCACATTTCGAAGGCATCGATTCTTAGACTGAGAATTTTAGAATTGTAATTATAAATCAGCTTCCGACTTCAGCTGTCATTTATGCTTCACACCAAAATTATTGAAAATAGTAGAAACAAAAACCTAAAACTCATATTTTCCACATGAAAAAATGGCTACGAAACAAAGCGTAAGAAATATAGTCATAGCATGGATAAATATGATTTTCCATCATGGGAACCAGCCTAGAGACAAGTCATCGGATATCATTTAATTCAATGGATCAAGATTGAGTAGAACAAAAAAAAATTTTTCATAAGGAAACGAGAGCTGAAATGAGTTTCCCTGCCGCAGTGGATTCACACAACGGCCGAGCTTAACGATATAGTGATGTACGAAGCGAAACCGCCCCCTGCTGTCCTAAAAAGACTATGGCTAGAGGGAAAAGTCTTCAGGCCGAAATAACATAGGGATTAAGCAGCTACTTTATCGTAGAATGGCCTTAACCCCTTAAAAAAATGGTGAATTTTACTTATTTTATTTTTTGCATTGTGGATTTTACTTTTGTGTCAACATAAATGTGGGATAAGTTGTATTCTATCTTTGTGTTATTGTAGGGAACCTATAAGCCAGGGATTGACCACATCTTACAATCTCCGATTGGCTTGTATATAACAGCAGAGAGAATAATAAAAATATTCATGTAGGGAGGAGAGGGGAACAGGCTGTCCACAAAAGGAGGACTCCTCACTACCCCCCTAAAAACAAAACACAGAGATGGCGGCTTACTTCTGTCCTTCTACATAAAATAAAAAAAACAAATATTAAACTATAAAAAATGATTAAAGAATACACAGACTTGTCACCAATAGATGAAGCTACAGCTTTAGCCCCACCCCCGAGGATCCGAAATTACACATCTCTAAGATAAAACTGTAAAGGGAAGCAGAAAGAACCTCAATATACAGTACAGACCAAAAGTTTGGACACACCTTCTCATTTAAAGATTTTTCTGTATTTTCTTGACTATGAAAATTGTACATTCACACTGAAGGCATCAAAACTATGAATTACCACATGTGGAATTATATACTTAACAAAAAAGTGTGAAACAGCTGAAAATATGTCTGATATTCTAGGTTCTTCAAAGTAGCCACCTTTTGCTTTGATGACTGATTTGCACACTCTTGGCATTCTCTTGATGAGCTTCAAGAGGTAGTCACCGGAAACGGTCTTCCAACAATCTTGAAGGAGTTCCCAGAGATGCTTAGCACTTGTTGGCCCTTTTGCCTTCACTCTGCGGTCCAGCTCACCCCAAACCATCTCCATTATGTTCAGGTCTGGTGACTGTGGAGGCCAGGTCATCTGGCTAGCACCCCATCACTCTCCCTCTTGGTCAAATAGTCCTTACACAGCCTGGAGGTGTGTTTGGGGTCATTGTCCTGTTGAAAAATAAATGATGGTCCAACTAAACGCAAACCGGATGGAATAGCATGCCGCTGCAAGATGCTGTGGTAGCCATGCTGGTTCAGTATGCCTTCAATTTTGACTAAATCCCCAACAGTGTCACCAGCAAAGCCCCCCCACACCATCACACCTCCTCCTCCATGCTTCACGGTGGGAACCAGGCATGTAGAGTCCATCCGTTCACCTTTTCTGCGTCGCACAAAGACACGGTGGTTGGAACCAAAGATCTCAAATTTGGACTCATCAGACCAAAGCACAGATTTCCACTGGTCTAATGTCCATTCCTTGTGTTCTTTAGCCCAAACAAGTCTCTTCTGCTTGTTGCCTGTCCTTAGCAGTGGTTTCCTAGCAGCTATTTTACCATGAAGGCCTGCTGCACAACGTCTCCTCTTAACAGTTGTTGTAGAGATGTGTCTGCTACTATAACTCTGTGTGGCATTGACCTGGTCTCTAATCTGAGCTGCTGTTAACCTGCGATTTCTGAGGCTGGTGACTCGGATAAACTTATCCTCAGAAGCAGAGGTGACTCTTGGTCTTCCTTTCCTGGGGCGGTCCTCATGTGAGCCAGTTTCTTTGTAGCGCTTGATGGGTTTTGCAACTGCACTTCGGGACACTTTCAAAGTTTTCCAAATTTTTCGCACTGACTGACCTTCATTTCTTAAAGTAATGCTGGCCACTTGTTTTTCTTTACTTAGCTGCTTTTTTCTTGCCATAATACAAATTCTAACAGTCTATTCAGTAGGACTATCAGCTGTGTATCCACCTGACTTCTGCACAACACAACTGATGGTCCCAACCCCATTTAAAAGACAAGAAATCCCACTTATTAAACCTGACAGGACACACCTGTGAAGTGAAGACCATTTCCGGTGACTACCTCTTGAAGCTCATCAAGAGAATGCCAAGAGTGTGCAAAGCAGTCATCAAAGCAAAAGGTGGCTTCTTTGAAGAAACTAGAATATAAGACATATTTTCAGTTGTTTCACACTTTTTTGTTAAGTATATAATTCCACATGTGTTAATTCATAGTTTTGATGCTTTCAGTGTGAATGTACAATTTTCATAGTCATGAAAATACAGAAAAATCTTTAAATGAGAATGTGTGTCCAAACTTTTGGTCTGTACTGTATATTTTAAGGGTACTTTGCTGTAGTAAAAAACAAAAAGTGGTAAGTCTAAACCTAATATACCTAGGAAAAGCAGGAGGGGCATGGTTTAGATTTACCCCTGTACTGTGAAAATGAAAGCTGCACTGTGATCTGCAGAATAGAGAGTGCAGCTCTGGAGTATAATACAGGATGTAACTCAGGATCAGTCATGTAATGTATGTACTCCGTGACTCCACCAGCAGAATAGTGAGTGCAGCTCTGGAGTATAATACAGGATGTAACTCAGGATCAGTAATGTAATGTATGTACACAGTGACAGCACCAGCAGAATAGCGAGTGCAGCTCTGGAGTATAATACATGATGTAACCCAGCATCAGTACAGGATCAGTAATGTATTTATAACGTTACCGACTTGCTAATATAGGCTGAACTTTATCCCAACTACTTTCTTGGAGTTGTGTCTGGGAATCGATATGAAATGCAATGTTTTTTTGTTTGTTTTTTAAAGTCCATGTTTTTATAATTTTACACAACGCCTCTGAACACGTTCACCATTAAAAAACAACATCAAGGAAGCCACAAAAAATATATAAACACAAAACGAGACGACGATGTAACGTGTAACTGGAGGGGGAGAGATGAGATTAAATTTGCAGTCTTTTCAAAGAAATCTAGCAAGTATTATCCGTAACGTCCCGCCGCACCAAGGAGCGAAAATCCCAGAGAATGGCAGGTTTTTGTGTGAGGCGTGATTCGCGATAATCACATTCCTATTACTGGTGAGGAAACAAAATAAGTAAATAACCGAATGAACGGCAGCTTTTGTCAAATTAATTAACGTTGCCGCAATCCCTTTATTTACTGCAGGCACGGGAGAGAACAAAGCTGCCGAGCGGCGCTGCGGATCGAATGATGGCATCCGGGGAACAAATACTAATTATCACCGCCTGCTAAGACCAAAGCCGGGGAACACAATTTAGTCTCCAAGACTTACGGTAACACGGAAATTGCCACGTTATGCGGCAGGAGCCCAAAGGCGAGCAGAGCTGTCAGGAGGCAGAGAAAGATAAACAGAAAAACACAAGAGTTAATAGAAATTCTACACAGACTGCTGCTGAAATGACTGGATGAAAAAGCAAAAAAGAATTATTAAAAAAAAGGCCCCAGCAGAAGTAATGTTTGGCCCAAGAGTTTGGCCAGTTTTTCTCATACTTAGATATAAAAAAAAGTTTCTCCACCTTCTCCTTTCTGACAGTTTGTACAATCTGGACCGCACTCGGATGGTATCTGAGTGCAATCTGTTTCTTCTAGGGCCCATAGACTTGCATTGCCGATTTTGATCCGCCACTCAGATCACAATCGAACTTGTCTCTGATATTTTCCACGGTACACTCAGTCCGAGAAAAAAAAAGAAATTGTACACAAGTGAACAGCCCCATGGAATATCATAGGTATGAGGGCCATCTGTGAAAAACAAGGATAGCACTTATATGAAAAAAAAATCAGAGGTGTGAATGAGCCCCAAGGGTTATGTATGTGTTTCCAGTGCAGCTGTGAGAGCAGGACAAGATCAGGATGAGTTTTCGTCCTCTGAATATGAACAAGTTGGTTTCCGTTTACTGGCAGCGAGTAGCGATGTTGAAAAAGAAATTAAAAGACTAAATGACATTAAAAAAATTGTAAAAAAAAATGTTCCTTATGCAATGAATAAAGGGGAGTTCCCATATGGGATATTTATGGCATATCGGCAGGACACCCCACAAATTTAGGATAAGTCTGGGACCCCTATCTATCGAGATCGCAGGGCTCCGTCTCACTCCCTTGTAAATGAAGAAGGATGTATAATAATAAGAAAGGCGATTGCAAGATGTGAGCGGAAGGAATACAGCACCTTTGCTGGAATCTGGAAGTTTTCTACAGGACTGAGATCGTGGACACTTTCCTGTGGACTCTTCAGACCCTACAATAGTAAAAACAATCATTAGTATGTTATGGACATAGCTAGACGTCTGCTACAATCATGGTAGATCATCAGTAGATGTCTTAAAGTGAATCGGTCAACAGATTTCTCAGTAAAAATGGCATATATTAGTAAACAGATCTTTTAAACCTGATGAGGCAAGTATACTCATATTGAAAATCCATGTCAAAATGTCTGTATAATCCTTTACAAAAGTTTAATTTTAACTTTACTTGACTTTAATTTCCCTCCTCTCTGTTGCTGCTGAATCTCCACTCACTTAGCCTTATTGACAGCTCCTCGGTGACCCTCCTCTCCTCCCAGCTGCTGAATCTTCACCCACTGAGCCTGAAAGCTCCTCAATATCCCGATAGCTATAGGATAAAATAACTCATAAGTCCAAGTATATCTCTGCGTGCCCAGCCTGACTGACAGCTGCAGCATGTACTGAGCAGTCTGAAATCTCAGCAACAGGGAGGAGGCACACTGAGAAGCTGTCAATCAGGCTAGGTTGACAAAGAGTCAGCTGCAGCAAAGAGGAGGAGAGACACTGAAGAGCTGTCAGTCAGGCTAGGTGAGCAAAGATTCAGAAGCAGAGAGGAGGGACACTGAGGAACTGTAAAAGCTAGGTGAGTAGAGATTCAGCTGCAGCAGATAGGAAGGACACTGTGGAGCTGTCAGTCAGGCTAGGTGGACAGAGAGTCAGCTGCACCAGTAAAGAGGGTCGCTAAGGAGCTGTCAATAAGGCTAGGTGGGTGGAGATTCAGCTGCAGCAGAGAGGAAGGACACTGAGGAGCTGTCAGTCAGGCTAGGTGGACAGAGAGTCAGCTGAACCAGTAAAGAGGGTTGCTAAGGAGCTGTCAATCAGGCTAGGTTGGTGGAGATTCAGCTGCAGCAGAGAGGAAGGACACTGAGGAGCTGTCAGTCAGGCTAGGTGGACAGAGAGTCAGCTGAACCAGTAAAGAGGGTTGCTAAGGAGCTGTCAATCAGGCTAGGTTGGTGGAGATTCAGCTGCAGCAGAGAGGAGGGACACTGAGGAGTTGTCAATCAGGCTATGTCGGTGGAGACTGGAATTAAACCTTCAGAAAGGATTACACAGTCATTCTGACATGGAATTTCACATTCTGGGCATACACATTGCATACTGGCAGTATGCCAGCTGACCCCCATATACATGTATTGTAGTATAAAGTATATAATGAATTCCATGTTTTAAAGGCGCAGTCTCAATAGAGAAAACCCCTTTCACACCGGAGCCACCGAGGTGATCAGATGATGGCCGAAGGTCCAGCTATGGAGAAACAGGCAATTTTGCTGGTGAAAATAAAAATCAGGCAAAACATTTTCCCAAAATAAATAACTATATATTTTGGCATTTGGATGAAGCTGGAGCCACCCCTTTAAAGCAGCAGAACCTGGCAACCAATGACACCAGCACACCCAGGACATGGGCTAAGGGTTGATCTGGCATCCAGTGCAGCATGTAACCAGAATATTAACCACTTTATGACCAAAACAATTTTGGTAGCGAACCCCTAAACAAAGATCCAGAGCAGACCCTTAAAGAAAAACAGGTCCCAGACTAACCCCATAGACAAAAACAGTTGAGAACCTTTACATCTCTAGAGTTCACATATGAGACCCTCAGCCAGCCCTCCTCCATTAATAAACCTTGGAGCCGCCTCTCCCCGTTCCTGCAGGGGAGGAATGGGGGGGGGGGAGGGGGGGCCTGCGCGGAAAACCCAGGGAGGAGGAGGAGGAGGGGGGCCCCGCGCGGAAAACCCAGGGAGGAGGAGGGGGGCCCCGCGCGGAAAACCCAGGGAGGAGGAGGGGGGGGGGCCCCGCGCGGAAAACCCAGGGAGGAGGAGGAGGGGGGGCCCCGCGCGGAAAACCCAGGGAGGAGGAGGAGGGGGGGGGGCCCCGCGCGGAAAACCCAGGGAGGAGGAGGAGGGGGGGCCCCGCGCGGAAAACCCAGGGAGGAGGAGGAGGGGGGGCCCGGCGCGGAAAACCCAGGGAGGAGGAGGAGGGGGGGCCCCGCGCGGAAAACCCAGGGAGGAGGGGGAGGAGGAGGAGGAGGAGGGGGGGCCCCGCGCGGAAAACCCAGGGAGGAGGGGGAGGAGGAGGAGGAGGAGGGGGGCCCCGCGCGGAAAACCCAGGGAGGAGGAGGAGGGGGGCCCCGCGCGGAAAACCCAGGGAGGGGGGGCCCCGCGCGGAAAACCCAGGGAGGGGGAGGAGGGGGGGCCCCCGAGCGGAAAACCCAGGGAGGAGGAGGAGGGGGGGGGCCCCGCGCGGAAAACCCAGGGAGGAGGAGGGGGGGCCCCGCGCGGAAAACCCAGGGAGGAGGAGGGGGGGCCCCGTGCGGAAAACCCAGGGAGGAGGAGGGGGAGGAGGAGGGGGAGGAGGGGGGGCCCCGCGCGGAAAACCCAGGGAGGAGGAGGGGGAGGAGGGGCCCCGCGCGGAAAACCCAGGGAGGAGGAGGGGGGGCCCCGTGCGGAAAACCCAGGGAGGAGGAGGGGGAGGAGGAGGGGGAGGAGGGGGAGGAGGAGGGGGAGGAGGGGGGGCCCCGCGCGGAAAACCCAGGGAGGAGGAGGGGGAGGAGGGGCCCCGCGCGGAAAACCCAGGGAGGAGGAGGGGGAGGAGGGGCCCACGCGGAAAACCCAGGGAGGAGGAGGGGGGGGGCCCCGCACGGAAAACCCAGGGAGGAGGAGGGGGGGGGCCCCGCACGGAAAGCCCAGGGAGGAGGAGGGGGGGGGCCCCGCACGGAAAGCCCAGGGAGGAGGAGGGGGGGGCCCCGCACGGAAAGCCCAGGGAGGAGGAGGGGGGGGGCCCGCACGGAAAGCCCAGGGAGGAAGAGGAGGGGGGGCCCCGCGCGGAAAACCCAGGGAGGAAGAGGAGGGGGGGCCCCGCGCGGAAAACCCAGGGAGGAGGAGGAGGGGGGCCCCGCGCGGAAAACCCAGGGAGGAGGAGGAGGGGGGGCCCGGCGCGGAAAACCCAGGGAGGAGGAGGAGGGGGGGCCCGGCGCGGAAAACCCAGGGAGGAGGAGGAGGGGGGGCCCGGCGCGGAAAACCCAGGGAGGAGGAGGAGGGGGGGCCCGGCGCGGAAAACCCAGGGAGGAGGAGGAGGGGGGGCCCGGCGCGGAAAACCCAGGGAGGAGGAGGAGGGGGGGCCCGGCGCGGAAAACCCAGGGAGGAGGAGGAGGGGGGGCCCGGCGCGGAAAACCCAGGGAGGAGGAGGAGGGGGGGCCCGGCGCGGAAAACCCAGGGAGGAGGAGGAGGGGGGGCCCGGCGCGGAAAACCCAGGGAGGAGGAGGAGGGGGGGCCCCGCGCGGAAAACCCAGGGAGGAGGAGGAGGGGGGGCCCCGCGCGGAAAACCCAGGGAGGAGGAGGAGGGGGGGCCCCGCGCGGAAAACCCAGGGAGGAGGAGGAGGGGGGGCCCCGCGCGGAAAACCCAGGGAGGAGGAGGAGGGGGGGCCCCGCGCGGAAAACCCAGGGAGGAGGAGGAGGGGGGGCCCCGCGCGGAAAACCCAGGGAGGAGGAGGAGGGGGGGCCCCGCGCGGAAAACCCAGGGAGGAGGAGGAGGGGGGGCCCCGCGCGGAAAACCCAGGGAGGAGGAGGAGGGGGGGCCCCGCGCAGAAAACCCAGGGAGGAGGAGGAGGGGGGGCCCCGCGCAGAAAACCCAGGGAGGAGGGGGAGGAGGAGGGGCCCCGCGCAGAAAACCCAGGGAGGAGGGGGAGGAGGAGGGGCCCCGCGCAGAAAACCCAGGGAGGAGGGGGAGGAGGAGGGGCCCCGCGCAGAAAACCCAGGGAGGAGGGGGAGGAGGAGGGGCCCCGCGCAGAAAACCCAGGGAGGAGGGGGAGGAGGAGGAGGAGGAGGAGGAGGAGGAGGAGGAGGAGGAGGAGGAGGAGGAGGGGCCCCGCGCGGAAAACCCAGGGAGGAGGGGGAGGGGGGGCCCCGCGCGGAAAACCCAGGGAGGGGGGGCCCCGTGCGGAAAACCCAGGGAGGGGGAGGAGGGGGGCCCCGCGCGGAAAACCCAGGGAGGGGGAGGAGGGGGGCCCCGCGCGGAAAACCCAGGGAGGGGGAGGAGGGGGGCCCCGCGCGGAAAACCCAGGGAGGGGGAGGAGGGGGGCCCCGCGCGGAAAACCCAGGGAGGGGGAGGAGGGGGGCCCCGCGCGGAAAACCCAGGGAGGGGGAGGAGGGGGGCCCCGCGCGGAAAACCCAGGGAGGAGGAGGAGGGGGGGCCCCACGCGGAAAACCCAGGGAGGAGGAGGAGGGGGGGCCCACGCGGAAAACCCAGGGAGGAGGAGGGGGGGGCCCCGCACGGAAAACCCAGGGAGGAGGAGGAGGGGGGGGCCCCGCACGGAAAACCCAGGGAGGAGGAGGAGGGGGGGGCCCCGCACGGAAAACCCAGGGAGGAGGGGGGGGGGGGCCCGCACGGAAAACCCAGGGAGGAGGAGGGGGGGGGGGGCCCGCACGGAAAACCCAGGGAGGAGGAGGGGGGGGGGGGCCCGCACGGAAAACCCAGGGAGGAGGAGGGGGGGGGGGGCCCGCACGGAAAACCCAGGGAGGAGGGGGGGGCCCCGCACGGAAAACCCAGGGAGGAGGAGGGGGGGGGGGCCCGCACGGAAAACCCAGGGAGGAGGGGGGGGGGGGCCCCGCACGGAAAACCCAGGGAGGAGGAAAGCAACATGAACAATGCCACCCCATAACTTTACCAGCCACACAGTGCCATCCAATAAAAATACCAGCCTATAATAACTGTGCCAGATACACAGTGACACGGCTTAGTAGTGCCAGATACACAGTGACACTGCTTAGTAGTGCCAGATACACAGTGACACTGCTTAGTAGTGCCAGATACACAGTGCCACCCTATAAACCTACAGGCCATACAGTGCCCCCAGTATAGTGCCTGCCAACACAGCCCTTCCATCACAGTACTAGCCATGTGGAGCCAAATGAAAAGATCCCTCTTGAGAGCGGCCACAGCGCAGTCTGGTACCAGTGCCAAGCAAACAATGGCCCCAGCAGAGGGACACTCTGCAGCCCCTCTCCTCAGCACTGCCAGGTCTCACAGGTCTGTAATATTGGAAGGGACGTGATATATTTATATTCAGGGCAAGCGCACTAAGGCTGATGTTCTGTCCATCCCCCATGCTTTATACTGCATCTCCTCTTACAATGCAGTAGACTCCTATGAGTCGTTATCATATGGATGTAGGCTGCAGTGACAACACTCCACAGTGTACTGCAGCCACACACAGGCCTCTCCGGGGTGAAGCCCCATGCTGCTCCACGAAACACCCCAGAGTCGGCGCTCACCTGACGGGTCATGAGGCTCTTAATCTTCTGCATGTCTCAGGCCGGGCGCTGCCCTCTCCTCTAGGACGCAAAACCCAGTCTCGTCCCCAATATCACTTCTAAAATTGTCCCTTCTCAGCAGCCGTCTTCTGTCGGTCATGTGACAGCTGTCCGGCCGGTTTGACAGCAGCCACATTGCATTGTGGAAATTGTAGTCCGGAAGCTTCTCGTCATCGTAATGAAATTAAATACAGTGAGACCGACAGAACTACATTTCCCAAAAGTCCACACGACTTAGCATCGGTGAAGACGTAAGACGGGTCGCGACAGTGGACAAACTTATTTTATTACCTTAATGGGAGAATTGTGGAAGTTTATTAGTCGTAACAGGAAGAGGATTACACTTATACTGGGCCATTGTGTAATAGTCTGCGCATTATATCATGTATTATACTACACAGTACCTGTAAAGAGCTTTGTTAACCCCTTAAAGGGGTTGTCCACCTTTGGGGACATTTTTTTTTTTAACTTAAATGCATGGAATTGGGGCTAAGAATCATTTTTGCAATTTGGTTTGATAAAAAGTTTTGCGCCATTTGTCTCCTATATCCTCTGTAGTACACTGTTTATTCTCTCTGGGGACGGCCACATTATCTGTATTTTATCAGATGTGTTGAGGACATGATGTGGTGGCACTTACACAGGTATGACAGGTTCTCCTCCTGCTCCTGTTAGTGCAGCTCTCCGATCCATCACCGACACCAAACTTGTATAGGTTTTTCTTACTATTTTAATAACTTAAAAAAAAAATCTGAAGTTTAAAAAAAAAAATGTGATCTTTGTCGTCATTTTCCAAGACCACAGATTTTCATGCACTATACGACGTTTCCATCACTTTTCATTGCATTTTTTGAGTAAAAAATGACAATTTTGATTTTTTTTTACGACTTTTACCATGCAGGTAAAACAATTTTATATTTTGATAGGTCGGACTTTTACGGAAGCGCTGATTTGTATTTATTGTTATTTTTTCATTAAAAAGATAATACAAATTTTTAGTTTTTTTTTAATTTTAAGTGTTTTTTTTTAGTTCCCATAGGGCACTTTAGCCTGCAATTGATTGATCGCTTGTTCTATTTACTGCAAAACTAGTATATAGTCTTAATCACTGTCTCCTATGAAGCACAGCCTGTGTACCAGGGTGGCAGAGATGGTGGGCGTTCAAGAGGTCCCCGGCTGCCATGGCAAACCATCGGCATCCAGCGATCGCATCACGGGGGAGCCGATGGGCACTCAGAATAAAAATAAGGTAGAATCGTGTGACATAACGCCGCTGTCAGTGTTAAAGGGGTTAAAGCAGCAGACAAAGCTAGGACAGCCGCTGAGCCCGCTCCACCATGCTGACCCGCCATGTCATATATATCCGTCCATGAGATTTAAAGGGGTTCTCCAAGTTATCAACTATCCCCAACATCGGTGGAGGTCCGGCCAACAGGACCTGCACCAATTGGTAGAATGGGGAATTTTTATCCAGGACGGAGCACTTTTACCCCATTATAAATGGCACAACCCACCGCTATTCCATTCATTCTCTATGGGGCTTCTGGAAAAAGCTGAGTACACCCCCAAAGCGAATAAATGGAGCAATGGCCGAGCATGCGCACTTCCACTCCATTCTAACTGGGATAACGGGTAGGTTTTTACTGGAGAATCCCTTTAAGAGATTAAGCTTGCTCTTGGCAGCACATCATACTGGCGGTGTATGTACATCATTACCAATCGCTCTATGCACATGAGAGAGTGGTCGACCTGTCTAAATGGGCCGTTAGACTCTGCTTATAGGAGGGCTAAGATGGAAGACCTGGGTGCAGGGCCAGTTCCAGGTTTATATGGGCACCTGAGATAGATACTTTCTTGGCCCCTTTTCACTTTTGATTTTTCCTCCTCGTCTTCCAAGAGCTCTATCTTTTTTATTATTTTCGCCAGTAGAGTTGTATCACAGTTTGTTGTTTGCAGTGCGAGTTGTAGATTTTTATTATAATTTATTACCCATAGCGTTATACATTATCATCATTTATCATTTGGGGTCCATATGATTTTCTGATCTTTTTATTGCATTTTTTTGGGGGAGACGATTTTTTGTTTTTCGTTACGGCATCCACCATATCAAATAAATGTAATATTAGTTTGGACAGTCACCTGTGCAGTGATACCAAATATGTTAATTCTTTTAATTTTTGGAATTTTATTTATGTTTTGGAAAAATGAAGATTTGAATTTTTATATTTAATTGTACTATTTTGTTTTTTATAATTCTCATTGTTTTTTACTTTTTTTTATTATTATTTTCTTAATGTTTATTATTACTTCTTGACGACGGTCTTTCCAATCTTCGGTGGTAGATCTAATACCTTGTAAACTTTTTTTGAACCTTTCGCCTGACTGATAAATTATTTCAACAATGTGATCCCTTTGCTGTGTTGTCAGCTGTTTACGGACCATGGATTTTGATGTAAAATACAACTAAGAGAATGTTCCTAGAATAGTGAAACTTTATATTGGAGTAATCAGAATCGCTGTACATTATGGCGGCCGTTCACTGACTACTATGTAACATGAGTGCAAATGTGATTTTCTGATTCTGAACACAACCACATCCACAATTATAAGAGGGTGTTCACACTTATACAACCACATTATTTTAGTTTTGTTATTTTTATTTTCTGCCTCAAAATAATTTCAGTCTGATTCTCAATGGATTTGTACAGATTATGAGTGACATTAAAGGCAGAAAAAGTTTTTAAATTATTCTTCTTGGTGGGATTTTTTTTTTACATGCCTGCCATTTTTAACAGGGGTGTGTAAACTTTTTTATATCCACTATAAGTGGTTAGATAAGGGGAGCGTTGGTTTCTTGTCATGGCAGCATAGGGCCCTTGCTTTATGTCCAAGTATTCCCATAGTATTGTCTATCACTTATATCAGTATTAATGGCACACCGTGTTGGTAAACTAAAATAATATTATATAGGTATGATACGGCACTGCTATACACACACTATTTGGCAGTATTATTTATCACTGTGCTCGACTGGCACTGTATAATATCATCTTTGGACAGTGTGACACTATTTTTTACATACTATATGGCGGTACTATTTTAGGTACACTAGTGAGGTGTCATTTTATATGGCATGGGTAGCGCAAAACATTAGGGGTGCTAATTGACAACCTATGTAAAAATACATAGAGGTAACAATTGGTATTGACACTAGCTGTCATGCTGGGAGTTGTAGTTTCAGAGTAGATGGACAGCCATAGATTGCAGGTAACGTGTTTATTTCATAGGAAGAAAATGGTGACAAATCTTGTTTAACCCCTTCTGGCACCTTAACTTAATACAGGGAGATTCACTCACTACTTTATCCAATAAAAATTGCTGTAACTTCTAAAAGAGACGACCTGCGGTACTGAAATTTGGACTGTACATACCTTGGTTCATGAGGAACTGATGTTATAATGGAGGTGTTGAAAATGTCCACCGTTAGCATCCGAGCACTAATGCACGCGCCTTTCCAGATTGTTGCATGTATTTCGCAGGAGGTCTGGGGTCATAGCCTGAATTTCTCGCTGTATGTTCTCTCGGATGGGTAATGTTCATGGCTTGTTAATGTACACCCGATCTTTCTAATGTACCCCAAAGGAAAATCTGGCAATAATAAATTCTTTTCTCTTGATCAGGCCCTTTCAATTATTGAACGGCAGTGACTCTGTACGAGCGAACACGACCTTTCTTGGCCCCTCGTTGACATTTGGAAAGCGACATGCCTGTCTCCTAGAAAAACCTGTGCAACGAATTACGTGGAGATGCCAGAAGTCACAGTTCCTGTTCTTGAATGGTATCTTCAGACGTTTTCGGATGTCCTCCATCATGCCTATCCAGTAATGTTCCAGCTCATTCACCAAGGACAGAATACACGGTTTGGATGGGGGATTTTGACCTCCAAACTTCTTTAGGACTCAGTTTTCCAATACGTTTTCACAATGAAAGCACGCTCCTCCAAACTGTATCTGTACATTGGTAACAAATGAAGAAAGAATTCGGCAGGGGTGACCTGCAAGTGCCACACAAACTAGGAGGTGTGCAGTAAGTCTATCCACCGGTGGGGCGACAAGTCGGCAAGACCACTCGGCGCGAGGATGTTTCTCGACACTGTCGCTGAGGCTCATTGTACTATCACTTCTCATGAAGCAAAGTATGTACAGTCCACATTTCAGTATGGTCGACTATCTCTTTTAGAAGTTACAGCAATTTTTCCAGGTAAAGTAGTGATGAGTGAATCACCCTGTACATCATGGTCCGGAGTCTGGAGTTGAGCCTACTCCATATAGAGCAGGTGCCGGCTGTGTTATACAGCCAGCACCTGCCTCTAACAGCAGCAAGCTAACTCCTATAGCTGCTCGTTACCCAATTAAACATTACTGTCAATTACTGGCAGTGGCATTTAAATGGCAAGATGCCAGAAAGGAATTAGTTCTGGCATTCATCTCCACAATGCGATCAAGTGGAGCCTGAAGGCACCCCCCACCACCACCACCATTTTGGTACTCCGGTGAAGCTGAGCCACATTTTGGGCTTTGCAGGAGACCTGCATTCTCCCTGCATGCTGCACTAGTATGATATAGCAGTAATATTATTGCAGTATATAAAAAATGTTTTAAAATAAAAATAAAAACATTAAAATTTGAAATAAAAAAGTAATATCCGGTATTGCTACATTAATAAAAAGTCCAATTTATGAAAATATTAAATATTTTATACCATATGGTAAACGGCATAGTAAAGGAAAAATCGAGATACCAACATTTCAGTTTTTCGCTTGCTGCACCTCTCCCAATAAAACGACCAAGATGATCAAAATGCTACCATTAAAAATAACAGCTTGGCAAGAAAAAAATTAACAATAGACAGCAGCTTCGACAGAAAAGTAAAGAAAAAGTTATGCGTCTCGGAAAATGGCTTCATAAACCAAATTTTTTTTTTTTACAAAGTTTATAATTTTTTATACCACTAGATTACTAGATTGATGATGATAATAATAATAATAAGAAGAAGAAGAAGAACATCATAGAATATGAAATGACCTAAAAACAAAACCCCAAAAATAAGTGCAGAATTGTTTTATTTTTCGCAATTTCACCACACTTGGAATTTTTTCCCCCTTTCCCAGTACATTATATGAAAAACCTGAAGAATTGAACTGGAATATAAGTTGGTATGCTTGCTGCATGTAGGCGCATGTTCACACTATCCACTAAACAGACAAAACCCAAGATAAAAACATAAAAAGCAAATACCCTGCAGTAAATAAATAAACAGTAATATTTTAATATTTGAGGTTAGGACCGTCCCGAATAGGGTCACCATGACGTGGTGGGGTGGCTTTTACATTTTTTTTTATCAAAATTATATTAACCAAGCACCCTATATTATTTTCATGCACTATTGCTGTTTATTTATTTACTGCAGGCTATTTCTTTTTATGTTTTTATCTTGGGTTTTGCCAGTACATTATATGGTAAAGTGAATGGTGTCAGTTGAAAAATACAACTGGTCCTGCAAAAAACAACATATTAGAAAATTGGTGAATTGTTCAATACTAATTTCACCCACTGTATATATTTTCTTAATTCGGGGGGTATGGTGTACATATATACAGCGGGTGAAATAAATATTGAACACGTCAACAATTTTCTAAGCAAATATACCTGTGGCTAATTAAAAGAGGAGCTTGGGATGCCGACAAGTAGGAGGCGATTTCCGGGGCTCCCATCTAGCAGCCATTTAATATCGATCTGGTGGCTGGAGCTGACTCATCTGTAGGAAAATCACCTCCTGCAGTAAAGTGTTTTCTCCTCCTTGTGCCCCAATGTGAAAAGTATGAGAAAACTCATTTTCTTATAACACCACTAGATGGCAGAAAGTCCATTATCTTGACATTTATTTGGTTTATCTACTTACATTTTATACAGTCTATACCTTTTCATTTCTTCCATAGCAAAAAATATCTAAAGCTCAAATACGTACTTGAACAATATTTAACAGTTTACTGTATGGAACTTTATAATAGAATGTCCCTTAAAGTGCTAAAACCGATTGTTCCTTTGGATTTAAAGGGTTAGATGGATATTTTCGAATAGAGCTTGATAAAACATCATGAACTGTTCTTGTGAGATTAACTTTATTCCTTTGTTTACAGCTCATTGCCTTGGAGACCGACCACCGCTGCTGTCTAGCTTGTAAGCACTGCTCTGAAGCTGGCCGGGATTGGTGCAATAGTGCGCTCCAATGATGGTGGCCAAATTCAAAACAATGCTTCTAACTCAATAGAAAAGAGCTTGTAAGCACTGTGCATGTTCTATTGTCTAGCAGCGGTGGTCGGTCTCCAAGGCAACGAGCTGTAAGTAAAAGAAAAATGTTAATAGCTCGAGAACGGCTGAAAATTTTAATAAGCAGTAAATTACAAAAGTGCTTGTATTTATAAGCCCTATCTGACCCAACTCTGCAGCATCAGCCTCTATGTTGCTTTCTTCAGTTTAAACGTTGCTCTGATCTTTATTTTATGCTACGGTGATGACACCCTGACACCGGAGCCTTGAAACCGCTGCAGCAAATCATTTGCTAATGCAGGTCACCGCTGCAGCCAGTGATTGGCCAAGCGGTCATTTCCTGTGTGTCAAGAAGAATCAGGAAGTAGAAAACAACGGGACAACGTGTAACCGGAGTGGAGGGATCAATGAGGTGAGTTATAGTCGTGTATTCTCATGCATTTTCCATAGGCCAGTCTTTAACACTATGAATTACTGATGATGGATGAAAGGGCCTAATTTACAATCTCTATTCTAGTTCATCTCAAAGGTGTTAGAGGGCTCTGTGCGGCCGCTCATGTTCTCCCCCCATGTCTGTATGGAGCTTGTGCTCTGGGCACAGTCATGGGGAACAGAAAAGGACGAACCCCAAACTGTTCCCACAAAGCTGAAGCTACAATTGTCCCCAATGTCTTAGCATTAAGATTTCCCATCACTGGAGCTGAGGGGCCACGGTCGACCCCTGATAACAGACCATAGCATTATCCTCCTCCACCATCTGTACAAGCGGGTACAATGCAGTCAGGGGGTAACGTCCTCCTGGAATCACCAAACCCAGACTCCTCCATCAGACGCTGATAGAGAAGTGCGATCCATCACTGCGCAGAACACGTCTCCTCCAGAGTCCAGTGGTGGCGACTGTGAAGATCTGAGGTTGTGGGTTGTAAGTAATCACCTAGGCAGGTTAACGATGCAACAATATTTTATTAATCACAGCCATGGTAATAAAGAAATTCCAGGTAAATGGCCAAAATACAGTTCACTCAGTCCTTAAGTTCTCAAGCTGGGATCAGTAGTTTCACTGGCTTTGTATAAGGCCATACTCACTGTCTCCCAACTTTTGGTTGGCCCACAGATTTCGTATCTCCAGCCAGTATAGTCCGTAGCCACAGTCCATGATCCTCCAGACGACAGATAAAATGATGAAAGCACAAGTATCCAGTAGCAGCAGTCCTTCAATAAAGTTTAAATCCAAGTGACATATCCACAACTGAAGCATTGTTATCCACTTTAGTTGATAACGGATCTTCAACACTCCTTTAGCCATCCATCCATCAGCTCCAGGTCCACAGCCACAGATCCTAACCCTCAGTCATCCTTTCACCAACTCCTCAACTAAAACATGTCTCTCCTCTCCTTCACTGGGGTCAGCCCCCTCCCAGCTCAGAAGTGATGACAACCTCCCCCTTAAGCATTTACTGTTAGCTAAAACAATGAAGAATATTCTAGAAGCCTTCATCAGAAACTGCCTGCAAGACCCCCTGTGGTGAAGGCTCTGCTGTGTCTACAATCTACACTCACATAATGAGATTATTGGCTGTTGAAACAATGGACTCCTGAGATAAAGATGAGATTAGTGGAATGCTGGACATTTTACAAGTGAATCTTACATACTGACAAGTAAGCAGAACTATATAAAACATAACAAGTAAATCACTAATAACACACAATAATAATATTGACAAAAATGGTGGTCCGTGCTGGAAAAGTATCATAGTCTTTAGTAAGTGGGCAGCTCTTCACAGCGGCTTTACACCAGTCCATCCAACGCTCGGCATTGTGCTTAGTGATGCAAGACTATGCAGCTGCTCGGCCATGAACCTCCTAGCGGGGGCGCAGTGTTTGTGCCGATACCAGAATAGGTCTGCACTCTGCAGTTATGGGGTCAGCAGAGCAGTGGTGACTTTTCTGCCCTCTGCTCCTCAGCACTCGGCCCCCCCGCTCTGTAACATTACGGGGTCTCCATTTCGTGGCTGAGTTGCTGCGGTTCCTTCCACTTCTCAATAATATCACTCACAGGTGATGGGGGAAGATTCAGGAGGAAGAAATGTCATGAACGGACTTGTTACCCCGGTGGCCCCAATTACAGGACGCGCTGGTATCAGTGAGCTCTGCTCCACCGGCCGCTCTGTCACATGTTATAATTAGTGATGAGCGAACGTGTTCGCCACTACTCGGAACTCACCCGAGCATCACGGTGCTTGACAAGCTCGGCGCTCGGCGAGTATTTCCGGGTTGCTCGGAGGGGAACTTGGGTCCCCGTCCTACATGTTTGGCACTCTTTACAGAGCCAAAGAACATGCAGGGATTGTCTGCCACTCACTGTAATGCCGTAGCCATGTTGGTTGTGGCATTACAGTGATTGGCTGGCCGCACAGTGTCATCAGGTGTATATCAGACCTGGCGCCGCCATGCTCGTCACAGTCACTCAGGATCAGACAGTGTAGGGAGAGCTGCTGCTGCGTCAGGGAGAGATTTGCTTGTTTCTAGTTAGTGTAGGTGTACCAAACTATATTAGAGACACATATCCATCTCAACAAACAGTCCTTCTGAGGACTAATCCATCTGCAGAGATAACAGGCAGACAGTGTACATAGCAGACTGCAATGCATATAGCACAAGAGGCTCCATTCCAATTCTGCCTTCTGCTGCTGTTAGATATTTCTAGAAATAGGCCCAGGTCTCAGGGGCCAGGAATAATATTTTTTTGGATCTTAATCCTCATTATTTGCTTAAAAAGCAATCCAGAGAACACCGTTTTTCTGTGCCATTTGCTCGTTGGCACTGCAGAATACAGCCAGGTCCTTTCCATATTACAGCGCTAAAAATCCAGTTATTTAAAACTGTGGTTTGTCTGTCACACGGATCACATATAATTGCGCTGAAAATACTGCCATTTCTGGCATCCATTAAAATTTTGTTTCAGTGTGTCAGTGAAGCAATTGACACCAGTTTGCTGTTCAAAATAGTTACCTACAGGCCAGGTATTTAAAACTGTGGTTTGTCCGACACGGATCACTTATAAGTTCGCTCCAAATTCAGTCATTTGTAGTGAGCGTAGAAGATATTGCCCTCCATTTAAAATGGGAAAGGCACGTGGCAAGGGACGGGGAACTGGACGTGATGGTAATGGTGCATGCAGAGGTCAAGGCCGTGGACAAGCTGAAATTGTGCCACAATAAACACCCACATCTTCTCGCTCGACCTTCCTGTCCCAATTAATAGGGGACCGCAGAACACCACTATTGAACACAGAGCAGTGTGAAAAGGTTGTTGGTTGGATAGCGGATGTAACATCCCTGGCGGCGTGCTGGCATGGCTTACCACCTCCCACAATGCAAGACCGCCATCTTACCCATCAATCCAGGCTGCACACTTTGCTCCAGTACCTGCTGTGTCTCTTGTCTGTTTGCTTAGGGCGGCGGCGTGGCTTCTACCTTATTCTTATAGTTACTGTGTGCGCACTCCTAATGCCTCCCCAGCCTATTGCTGTGAGTCACTGGATACTTAAACCCCCTCCACCCAGTAGGGGGTGCCTGAGCAACACTTTCATTCAGTGTGTTCTGTGCAACTGAGTTGCCAGGTCCTGTCCTGTATCTTGTCTGTTTCCGCCCCTGGGGGCTGTATACCCAGGCCTGTTACCTGTATCTGTGACTTCTAGTCTGTCTCCGCCACCCTGGGGGCTGAGTTCCCAGGCTCGTTCCTGTTTCTTATTCCTGGTTCAGTTCCTGTCTGAACTGTGTCCTAGCCCGTTACCTGTTTCTCTCTATATCCGAACCTTCCCTTTTCCTGCAGTGTCTGAACCTGCACCTAACTCCAACTCGTTGTTTCTGAACTTCTGTTTGTGAGTTTTGTGTACACTCGCTACTTCATTGTAAGTACCTTGTGTGTATCTGGTTCTGCTTGTTCACCGCACCTGCAGTTTTGCTCTGCCCTGCTTGTTCACCGCACCTGCGGTTTCGCTCTGCTCTGCTTGTCTACCACATCGGCTGTTTCGCTCTGCTCCACTCTGCTTGTTCATCGCACCGGCGGTTTCGCTCTGCTCTGTTTGTTCACCACACTTGCGGTTTTGCTCTGCTCAGCTTGTTCACCGCACCTGCGGGTTTTGCTCTGGTCTGTTTGTTTATTGCACCTGCGGGTTTTGCTCTGCTCTGCTTGTCTATCGCACCTGCGGGTTTTGCTCTGCTCTGCTTGTTTACCGCACCTGCAGACTTTGCTCTGCTCTGCTTGTCTACCGCACCTGCGGGTTTTGCTCTGCTCTGCTTGTCTACCGCATCTGCGGGTTTTGCTCTGCTCTGCTTGTCTACCGCATCTGCGGGTTTTGCTCTGCTCTGCTTGTCTACCGCATCTGCGGGTTTTGCTCTGCTCTGCTTGTCTACCGCATCTGCGGGTTTTGCTCTGCTCTGCTTGTCTACCGCACCTGCGGGTTTTGCTCTGCTCCGCTTGTCTACCGCACCTGCGGGTTTTGCTCTGCTCTGCTTGTCTACCGCACCTGCGGGTTTTGCTCTGCTCTGCTTGTCTACCGCACCTGCGGGTCTTGCTCTGCTCTGCTTGTCTACCGCACCTGCGGGTTTTGCTCTGCTCTTCTTGTTTACCGCACCTGCAGGTTTTGCTCTGCTCTGCTTGTCTACCTCACCTGCGGGCTTTGCTCTGCTTTGCTTGTCTACCGCACCTGCGGGTTTTGCTCTGCTCTGCTTGTCTACCGCATCTGCGGGTTTTGCTCTGCTCTGCTTATCTACCGCACCGGCAGTTTTGCTCTGCTCCGCTTTGCTTGTTCACCGCACCGGCGGTTTCGCTCTGCTCTGTTTGTTCACCACACCTGCGGTTTTGCTCTACTCTGCTTGCTCACCGCACCTGCGGTTTTACTCTGCTCTGCTTGTCCACTGCACCGGCGGTTTCGCTCTGCTCAGCTTGTTCACCGCACCTGCGGGTTTTGCTTTGCTCTGCTTGTCTACCGCACCTGCGGGTTTTGCTCTGCTCTGCTTGTCTACCGCACCTGCGGGCTTTGCTCTGCTCTGCTTGTCTACCGCACCTGCGGGTTTTGCTCTGCTCTGCTTGTCTACCGCACCTGCGGGCTTTGCTCTGCTCTGCTTGTCTACCGCATCTGCGGGTTTTGCTCTGCTCTGCTTCTCTACCGCACCTGCGGCTCCGTTCCTGTGTCCCAGTCTGTACTGGTCCCTATCCTGTCTGCGTTCCTACCTGCTAGTACCCGCCTGTCTGCATGCCAGCCGTGCCTGCCTGTGCCCACCTGTCTGCATACCAGCCGTGCCTGCCAATACCCACCTGTCTGCATACCAGCCGTGTCTGCCAGTACCCACCTGTCTGTATGCCAGCCTAACCTGCCTGTTCCTGCATTCCCCGGTGTGGGTCAACAGCTGTGACCGGGGTCTGACCTGGAGTAGCACCTGGTCCCTCTGCTCGGTTCCTCCCTGGTTCACGGAGTCGACTGAGCCGCCGTGTGACCTTGGTCGGACCGAGTTGATACTTAGTTACGCCCCTCCAGGCACTCCTCGGTTCATGGTCTAGTGGGATCACTAATCATGCTCACGCCAGTCAGTCCGGGCGCGAGCGTAACAGCGGATAATGCTTCCAGTCACTTAGCCACCACCACCACCTTGTCTTCTACACGGTCAAGTCTCAGTAGTCGTGAGTCTGGACCGCATATTCCTCATCCTGATCCTCCTTCCTCCCACCATGCCGACTGCCCAGAGACCACTGATCCGACACTTGGACACTCCAAAGAGCTGTTCACTTTTCCATTTATAGATTCGGGCCTCTCGCTCAGTCCACTTGAAGAGGGGCAAGAGGAGATCGCATGTAGCGATGCCCAAATATTTGAGCAGCCACGGTCACACGAAGGCGACGGTGGGAAAGTGTCCCAAGAGGTGGACGATGATGAGACATAATTGCCAGAAAGTCAGGAGGAGGACCAGAGTGCGGAAGTGGAAGACGCGGTGGTGCTTGATATAGTAACTGACGCAACATGGCAGGAGGACATGCACAGCGAGGACAGCAGCACACAGGGGGAGGGAGGCAGAGCACCCCAACAGGCAGGAAGAAGCAGTGTGGTAGCCGCAAAAAGAAGGCAGGCAACCGTTCCCTGTAACACCGACACGAAGGAAGTTGCCAGTATAACTGTTAGGTCTTCCCGAGTCTGGTTGTTTTTTTAAAGACTTTGCCGGTAACCCCAAAAAGGCCATTTGCACCACCTGCCAGGACAGCATCAGAAGTGGTGGCAAAATGACCAGCCTGACCTCCACCAGCATGATCAGGCACATGGCAGCAAATCATCCGACTTTGTGGACCGAACCCCAGGGTCCAGGAACAGTGTCTGCGGGTGGCACCATTGCTTCTTCCCTGTTGTGCATGCAAGCCAATCCACTGTCCATGGTGCATGCAAAGATGCCTCCTGCCCTGCACCTGTCATTGCACACTCTCAAGTAGCAGCATCAGGAAGCACGTCCACATCCTTGTCCCAGCGCAGCGTTCAGTTGTCCATACCCCAGTCCTTGGAATGCAAGCGCAAATACGCAGCCAAAGCCTCACAGGCCACACTACTACATTCCCACATTTCGCGACTGCTTGCGCTACAAATGTTGCCTTTTAGGCATTCCGCAACCTGATGGCGGCAGTCGTCCCTCGGTACTTGGTCCCTAGCCGCCACTATTTCTCCCGGTGTGACGTCCCCGCATTACACAAGCACGTGTCCCAAAGCATTAGCCGTGCCCTCAATAACGCAGTTACCCGGAAAGTCCACCTAACCACGGACACGTAGACAAGTGCTTGTGGGCAGGGACGGTACATCTTGCTGACGGCACACTGGGGAAACATAGTGGAAGCCGGGACCCAATCGGACCTTGGGATGGAACACGTCCTCCCGACTGCAAGGATCGCAGGCCCTAGGTCAATCAGGGTTGCCCCCACCGTCTTCAGCTCCTCCTCTTCAGCCTCCATCTCCGAAATGACCACATCAGTCACAAGCTGGAAGCACTGCAGCACTGCCTCGGCCAAGCGGCAATAGGCTGTGTTGAAGCTAATATGCTTAGGTGACAAACCGCACAATGCTGAAGAGTTGTGGAGAGCTCTGAAAGAACAGGCAGATCTGTGGCTCGCACTGCTGAACCTACAGCAAGACATGGTCTTGTGTGACAATGGCCGTAACCTGGTGGCAGCTCTGAGGCGAGGCGAGCTCACACACGTACCATGCCTGGCCCATGTGCTTAACCTCATGGTTCAGCGACTTCTCAAATCCTACCCGGAACTCTGGATCTGCTTGTTAAAGTACGCCGCCTGTGTGCCCATTTTAGAAAGTCACCTACAGCTTCCGCCGCCCTTGCCGTGTTTCAGCAGCTTTTGCAGCTTCCGGCTCACAGACTGGTGTGTGATGTCCCCACGCATTGGAACTCTACACTGCAGATGTTGGGAAGGATTTATGAGCAGAAGAGGGCAGTTGTTGAGTACCAGCATCAACAAGGCCGTCGGTATTCAATTCAGACTCCACACCTAAGACCTCAGGAGTGGACATGGATGTCAGACATATGTACCATCCTCCAAAACTTTGACGACTCCACCAAGATGGTGAGCGGCGATGACGCCATAATTAGCGTCACCATCCCACTTCTCTGTCTTCTGAAACGCTCTCTGCTCACAATCAAAGAGGATGCATTGCAGGCGGAGCACGATGAGATGGAGCAAGGAATCATACAGGCTGATTACACACAGCCCAGCCTCATCTTATCCCAACGTGGATTGGGTGACAATGAGGAGGAGGAGGAAGAATAGGAGCTAGTTTCATGCGCTATAGACGGTACTACCTGCACAACTGTCATACTGTCTGTTCAGCGTGGATGGCCAGAGGACAGGGAGGAGGAGGAGGAGGAGGAGAGCATGGTCAGTCATCCTTTTGGTGAGGACACGGAAGTCTTGCCTGTTAGTAGTCTGGCACGCATGGCTGAGTTTATGTTATGCTGCCTTTCCCATGACCCTCGCGTTCTCAAAATTTTGGGTGACAGTCATTACTGGTTGGTAACACTTCTAGACCCACGCTACAAGGAGAACTTTATATCTCTTATTCCTGAGGCGGACAGGTCTACAAAAATGGTGCACTACCAGAAGGCCCTTGTTGCAGGAACTATTAAAAAAATTCCCATCTGAAAAAGCTGGCGGCAGAGGTCACAGTTCGTTGGACAACCAAGGAGTACAGGAGAGAGAGAGACACAACTCCAATCCAGCCGAGACAGGGGAACACTGTCAAAGTTCTGGGAGAGTTTTCTCAGCCCATCGCACAGGCTCTGAGGCGCGGGTTACTCTCACAAGGAGTGCAAAGTTTGGAAAGATGCTGAGGGAGTACCTTGCCGACCGTACCAACATCCTCCGTGATTCCTCTGTGCCTTATAATTATTGGCTATCCAAGCTGGACATGTGGAATAAACTGGCTCTCTATGCCTTGGACGTCTCAGCCTGCCCTGCCGCCAGCGTTTTATCAGAGCGGGTTTTTAGTGCCGCTGGTGGAATTATAACTGATAAGCGCATCCGCCTGTCAACTGACAATGCTGACAGGCTGACTCTTATAAAAATGAACAAGGGCTGGATTGGGGCAGATTTCTCAACACCACCGAATGATAGCAGCGTAACATAAACTCCAATCCAGTGTCTTTTTTTCGGGAGGTGTATTCCCATGCACCTTTTCACACCCACACATGGGTATACGCTTCCTGATTTTGGCTATTTGCTCTTGTCCTCCTCCTTCTCCTCATCCTCATCCTCCACCAACATATCACCAGGGTGACCGTGGTCCGTGATGCAACACGCACATAATTTTTTTAAAGGGTGCTTATTATGCCCATAAAAAAAAATTTTTATACAGTATGTTCATGTATACCCCCCAGGGGTAAATGTTTGTCAGCCCATTCACTTAGTGCATGGGCATTACAAGTATAGGAGACCCGCTCCTTTCTAATGGGAACATTTTTTTAGGAGGCCCTCTACAGTAAGTCTCTTCCAAGGGGCATTGGAGTGCCTCCCAATTTTTGGCAGCCCTTGCATTCACTGCATAGGCCAACATTATGGGAGACCCACTTCCTAATAATGGGAACATTGTTTTCAGGAGGCCCTCTGACCTCCACGTCTCTTCCAAGGGGCATTGGAGTTCCTCCCAATTTTTGCCAGCCCTTGTATTCACTGCATAGGCCAACACTATGGGAGACCCTCTCCTTTCTAATGGGAATTTGTCGTTACTGTGGCCCTGCTCTATGTGTCTTTAAATTGTTAGTGGGGTTTTTCCTAAATTTGGTCAGCCGTTGGACTCACTGCATACGCTATAACTGTATAGAAGACCCTCTCCTTTCTAATGGGAACATGTCATACTCATTACTGTGGCCCTGCTCTGTGTCTTTAAATTCTTAGTGGGGTTTTTCCCAAACTTTGGCAGCCCTTGCAGTCACAGCATGGGCATTACCACTCTAGGAGACCCGCTCTTTATCTAATGGGAACATTTTTTTTACTGAGACCCTCCTCTATGTCTCTTCAAAGGGGTATTGTGTTGCATTTGAAATATTGGCAGCCCTTGCAGTCACTGTATACGCAATAACAGTATAGGAGACCCACTCGTTAATAATGGGAACAACAAAGCATAGCCGGCTGATGGCTCTCTAATAATAGCGAGGGCTGACTGCTGGCCTTTTAAGAATAGTAAGGGTCGCCTGATGGCCCTATAAAAATAGGCTTTGTGACTTTCAGACTTACCAACAGTAGGATCTTTCTTTAGTATAAAAAACAGAGTCGCCAATGTAACCTCAATGTAATCACATTGTTCAGCTCCTGCACCTCCTCCTCCATCTCCGAAATGACCACATCAGTCACAAGCTGAAAGCACTGCAGCACTGCCTTGGCCAAGCGGCAACAGGCTGTGCTGAAGATAACATGCTAAATGCTTAGGTGGCAAACCGCCCAGCGCTGCAGAGTTGTTGAAAGCTGTAGCACAGCAGCCTGATCTGTGGCTCTCACCGCTGAACATACAGCCAGGCATGGTCGTGTGTGACAATGGGCGGAACATGGTGATGGAGAAATGACAGCTGGAGTAGATACGGTTTCCCTCTACGCCAGTCCTTTCACCAAGCTAAAGAATATGGCTGTGGTGAAATACAACTCCCACTGAGAAGCTGTTTCAGATTGAAAAACATTGTGCCCACCAGAGGATTTGATTCTGAGGGCTAACCTTTCTCCCCCGCTCAAGAGCCCCATAGCAGATGCAAAGTTAGCGCTATCATGAACTCTCCTGAGGTAGAAGTCAGGGCACGCCAGAGGATTCTCTGGTGGGACTGTCCAACCCTGCCGAAAAGCAGACCTGGCTAAGAAAAGTGTGTGGGAAGGTTCCCGGACACTCTATGTCTGCTTTTTTACTGAGGTGGAAACCCACACAAAAACGGGGAGAACATACAAAATCCTTGCAGATGTTGTCCTTACTGGGATTTGAACCCAGGATCCCAGCGCTGCAAGGCTTCAGTGCTAACCACTGATACAATGAGCTGCCGTTCACCCTCTGATATCTAACAGGCTGGAGAAACTTGCACCTACTGCCACTCTATCTTCAGCTCCTTTGTGAGAAACTAATGTATTTGGGCAGCCACTCAGTCTACCAAATAAAATTCCTGAGAAGGAAATTGGGGATGGCTTCGCTACTGTTACTGGGGGCAGTGCTAATACCAAGGCGTCGTACCATAGTTTGCTGGAAATATTCCAGGCTGGCAGGAGGCAAGCAGATTCCCACAGAAAAGTACCAGCAGTAATGTTCAGGGACCCGCGCTTGTAGAAGGCGGAGACAACACTGGGAGAAATAGTGGCAGCTGGGGACCGAGTATGGACACGAGACATGAGGCATGAGGTTGTGAAAAGCTTCCTCCTCCACGAGCCTAAAAGGCCACATTTCAAGTACAAGCAGCTGCCCAGAAATCTGGCAGTTTAGTGTTGCGGCCTGTGGGTGGGTGGGTGCTTGGCTGGCTGCATACTTGCGCTTGCATTACAAGTAACAGAAAACTAAGCAGATGGTGGTCTCTATCATCATCATGGCCTAACCTCGGCACTATGAACTCTCCTGAAGGAGAAGCCAGGGCCCGCCGGAGGAGTCTCCGGTTCTCTGGTAGGCCCATCCAACCCTGCCGAGAAGCAGCCCTGGCTAAGAAAAGTGTGGGGGAAGGTTCCCGGAAACTCTATGGCTGCTTTTTTAATGTGGATCGGACGTGGCTATGCATGTTATTTCTCAAACCGCATTGCAGATCAGGCCATTGCCCAACTCTGTATTCATGAAATAAAAGGTGCAAAGAAAGATGTTTGTGTGTTGAAGCACCACCGACAAGTGCGAGCTGATGTTGGACGGGCTGCCATTGCTTCTGCAACAAGCTGCATTAGAGGACTTCCTGGGAGAAATGACACCCAGAGTAGACACGGTTTCCCTCTATGCCAGTCCTTTCACCGAGCTAAAGAATATGGCTGTGGTGAAATAGAACTTTCACCAAAAAAAGCTGTGGACTGGTTCCGTACCGTCCCTGGCCACATTCACTTGACCACGTATTTGTGGTTAGGCGGTCCTTCCCAGTAAGTGTACTGGGGAGGGCACTGGTAATGTTGTGGGACCCGTGCTTGTAGAAGACGGAGACGACACCGGGACAAATAGTGGCAGCTGGGAACCGAGTCTGGATACACCGGTCACCGCCGCCATAAGATTGTGGACAGCTTCCGCCTCCACGAGCCTAAAAGGCCACATTTCAAGTGCAAGCAGCTGTCAAAAATTTGGCAGTATAGTATTGCAGCCTGTGGGTGGGTGGCTGGCTGCCTGCATACTTGCGCTTGCATTCCAAGGAATGGGGTAGGGACAACTGAACGCTGCAGTGGGACAAGGACATGGACGGTGATTGTTGCAAGTCTGAAACGACAGGTGCATGGCAGGAGGCATCTTCGCATGCGGCAAGGATCACGTCTGATGGGCACACTTTTAGGCAGTGACCTGGGTGTCAGAGATGCTTCCAGAGGTCTTCTCCATGCTGTTTCCATGTCTTTTCAGCACTGTATCCATGTGTCACACAGCACACGGCCAGATAAGGTTGTAAAATGTTAAAATGACATTTCCTGGTGAATGCATTTGTCTTGGTTGAAAGCAAAAACCAATCAAAAATGCTACGTGTGAACATAGCCCAAGGTGTGGAGGAGTATTTTTGTTTTTGGTTATTTATTTAGCCTTATATACAAGTCATTACCCTGGAAAGGATGTTCCTTAACATATTTCCCAGGAAAATCCATTTTGGATTTGTTTTTGTATGTTTTATTGTGAGTCTGTAAAAGTGGCGTAATACCTCTGACAACGTTGTTGACAGCAGTGACCTGGGAGTCAGAGATGCTTCCAGGGGTCTTCCCCATGCTGTTCCCATGTCATTTGAGCACTGTTCCCATCGATTTGGACAATTTTTAGGCCCTCTGCAGACCGCCGGGGGGAGCCACCTGAAAAATCCTTGAGTTTCCCATAGACTTACATTGGGCTCGATGCTCGGGTCGAGCACCCGAGTATTCCAATTTGCTCGATCCGAGCATCAAGCACCCGAGCATTTTAGAGCTCGCCCATCACTAGTTATAATGGTAGATGGCATGGTGTGGGACGGAGGTTATACACTAGGGGTAGGGGCCAAGATGTTATACACTGGGAGGCGAAGAGCCGGATGTTATAACGCGGGGGTGAGGGAACAAATGAGAAACTGGATTTCAACATGTACGGCCCAATACTTTTCCATATAGTGTGTATTTGTTATTGCTGTAAACATATGGAAACACAAAACACAGTGTCATGGTGTCATCATTGTGACTTGGGGACGCAGTGAGTGACAGCTCAGCCGTCCTTTGGAATCTGGAGTGTGCTGGACTATCAGTATTGTGAGTGATAGCCCAGCCATTCAATCTGATGCTCGGGCGTGATGGGCTGTCAGCACTTTGATAGGCATCCATGCTGCTCAATCAGGTCTATCTTACAGGCTTTTCCCCAGGTTCTTCCCATCCTTAGTGATTTTCTGGCTATTTAGCTGCTAGCTGTGAGCAGTCCAGTGTCAGCTGTAGCTTTGCTTTGTTTGGCATGTGTGCTTAGCATTGTGTCTGTTTCTCTGATCTTGTTGCTGGACCTAAGATTTCTTGCAACTATTCGTGTGGATTTTCCCTTCTGCTCTTGACGCTTTCTGACTTCAGGTACCTGACACCGGACTTGGCCTCTGACTACCCCTTTGTCTTACTCCCTTGTCTTGACATACTCGCCTAGCATTTGACCCCAGACTATTAGCTGACCATGCATTTTTCTTGCTCCTCTATACTACGTGCCCTCCTGGTATCTGACCTCGAAACTCCTGACTACCCTGACTCACAGCTTATCCGTGAGTAGTGACTATACTCCAAGGTGAAAGCCACAAAAAAGAAAAAAAAATACCCCACATAAGGGCACTGCTACTACCATGTTTCACTGTGGAAACCTGGTGGTGGCAGTCCCTTTACATGGGGCTTCATGAGTGCTGCTGGTGTCAGGGAGCTACAATTCATTGATGATATCAGGAATTCACAGATGTACTGCCCTCTAGTGAAAGAGAACATGATGTTATCACTCTGTGCTCTTGGTAGACGTGCACTTTTCCAACATGATAATGATCCATACACACATCTGGTGCATTTCTGATGACGAACAGAGAGAACGTGACTCAGTGGTCAAGTGTCTCCTGATCTGACCCCAACCGGACACCTATGGGGAATCCCGAACAGACAAGTTGTCATCACTCTCCATCCAGCATCCAGGATCTAAAAGAGCTCATTCTTGTAAAATGGAGAAAGATAGATGTTGCTTATATCACCAATTTGTTGGTTCAATGCCTAGAAGATTTGGTGCTGTCCTTAAAAACCATAGAGATCATACAAAATTCTAGATGTAGTAGTTTTCGATGTGGGGTGTACTCATTTTTGCATCAACTAATTTGAGTAAAACTGAAGATTTTGTAACGAAAGCTGTATTATTAGCCTTACTTTCATGTTCTGGGATAAAAAATGTTTTGTGAAACTCAGTCTGGTGAAAATTTTGGAAATTATTCTCGTGTTCAGTGAAATATTGATTAAAATCCTACTTTTCAAAGGGGGTGTACTCATTTATGCTGAGCACTGTACGTGGGAACATGGCCTTTCAGATACAATTTTTATTAGGGCTACATCTCCTACAAGGTGCTGTGCTTGGTTTGCACAGTCATGTCGTGCTGACAGACGCTTATATACTCTTACATTGCCACTTTCAACAAGGTAACCATTATATAGAGTTATGTAAAGAAAACCTTTATTGTCAGTAAACAGTGCACGTACGACACATATCTCTGAAAATGACGTCAAGCACATGTAATTACATATAAAAAGTATGTACAGACGGTATATAGGACCGCGTAGGTTTATTTCTCTGTATTACAAAATATTTACATAAAAATAGCAACTTTCTCTTCTATAACTGTACAGGTTACCCTATGTGTCTGGCAGGAATATAACATCGATGTCTTCAGAGTGGCATTCATAATAAAATATCTCAGCGTCTCGTTATATTCTGATTTGTGCATGTGGCCAATGTTACGTCAGGTTCGCTGGTCGCATGTCTACACAGCTGTCACTGTGCGGACAAAAAGTCCTACAACTTTACAATATGTTTTATGTTTCATTTCTACTGTCAGTGAATGAGAACATTCTTGTTTCCATTCAGAGGCAGAAATCCTGTATATAGCTAGTCAGCTGAGACGTGGATACAATTGTATCTAGGGCAGACAATGCTCTGTGAGCTAAACAGCCTCTCCAAAGTAGTAGCTTTTTTGAGAAATCCACCATCTTATCCAGACCAGATTTTATGTGGTTTTCACTTCCACTATTTATTTCACATACTGGTCATCTTCTTTCAGAAGATCATCTTTCTTAAAGCAATTTTGGGTGGTTGTCTCAAAGAGTTCCCACTGTGTTTAGCTCAAAGAGCATTGTCTAAACTGAATACAAGTATATCCACGTCTTAGCTGAGAACAGGATCAGAATCATTAAAGGAAACGTTATACATCCTGTATTATACTCCAGAGCTGCATTCACTATTCTGCTGGTGCAGTCACTGTGTACATACATTACATTACTTATCCTGTACTGATCCTGAGTTACATCCTGTATTATACTCCAGAGCTGCACTCACTATTCTGCTGGTACATTCACTGTGTACATACATTACATTACTGATCCTGAGTTACATCCTGTATTATACTCCAGAGCTGCACTCACTATTCTGCTGGTACATTCACTGTGTACATACATTACATTACTGATCCTGAGTTACATCCTGTATTATACTCCTGAGCTGCACTCACTATTCTGCTGGTGCAGTCACTGTGTACATACATTACATTACTGATCCTGAGTTACATCCTGTATTATACTCCAGAGCTGCACTCACTATTCTGCTGGTGCATTCACTGTGTACATACATTACATTACTGATCCTGTACTGATCCTGAGTTACATCCTGTATTATACTCCAGAGCTGCACTCACTATTCTGCTGGTGCAGTCGCTGTGTACATACATTACATTACTGATCCTGTACTGATCCTGAGTTACATCCTGTATTATACTCCAGAGCTGCACTCACTATTCTGCTGGTGCAGTCACTGTATACATACATTACATTACTGATCCTGTACTGATCCTGAGTTACATCCTGTATTATACTCCAGAGCTGCACTCACTATTCTGCTGGTGCAGTCACTGTGTACATACATTACATTACTGATCCTGAGTTACATCCTGTATTATACTCCAGAGCTGCACTCACTATTCTGCTGGTGCAGTCACTGTGTACATACATTACATTACTGATCCTGAGTTACCTCCTGTATTATACTCCAGAGCTGCGCTCATTATTCTGCTGGTGCAGCCACTGTGTACAGGTTGTAACTCAGGATCAGTATAAAATTTATTTACCCAATTGCTAAACTTTATGTGTTGAACTGTAAAATGATGTTATAATGTGGACGTACACTTGAAAATGTCTGGGGCTTTAAAATTGGAGTTGTTGAGTCTGAGTCGGTTTTAGAGTAGATGGAATTTCAGCTTTGAAATACAATCTGAAATATTATATATTAATTTTGATTTTCTAATGTTTTTTTTTAATTGAATTTACTTTCATAGAAATGTAGGAAAGTTTAGATATTTTTATTATATAAATATAATATACTGTATGTTCTATCAATATACAATAATGTGCAAGAGTTTGGGGCAGGTGTGGAAAAAACGCTGCAAAGTAAAAATGCTTTCCAAAGGTAATAGTTTACTTTTATAAAATAACAAAATGCAACGTGAATGAACAAAAGAGAAATGTAAATCCCAGCAATGTCTGGTAACCGTTCTTTTCCTTCATCACTTCTTCTAGGTGCTTGTACTTGCACACAGTTTTTTTAAGGAACTTGGCAGGAGGTTGTTCCAAACATCTTGGATAAGTAACCACTGATCTTCTGTGGATGTCACTTGTGCAGATCCTTCTGTCTCTTCATGTGATCCCAGACAGACTGGATGATGTGAGATCAGGGCTCCGTGGGGTCCGGATCATCACTTCCAAGACCCCTTGTTCTTCTTTACAGTTCTTAATAACATTGGCTGGATGTTTGGGGTTGTTGTCCTGCTGCAGTATAAATTTGGAGCCAATCAGATGCCTTCCTGATGATATTTCACAATGGATAAGTATCTTCCTGGACTTCTCAGCATTGAAGACACCAAGAAATGGGCAACGTTGAAGACAGTGGTCTGCCAAGTAAACTTAGTGCCACAGATGAAACACATCATAATTACTACCCTTTGAAATCAGAAAATGTCCAGCAGTGTCATCAACTCAGAACTGGTAGCAACTAGTGGGACGCTGCTACACCCATCAGCTGTTCGGAGAAGTCTGGCCAAAAGTGGTCTTCATGGAAGAACGGCAGCCAAAAACCAGACCTTCAGCATGGAAACAAGGCCAGGAGACTCAACTATGCACAAAAACATAGGAACTGGGGTGCGGAAAAATGGACTGATGAGTCAAAATGTCAAATATTTGGCTGTAACAGAAGGCAGTTTGTTCCCCAGAGGACTGGAGATCGTCAGAATAATGAGGGTCTGCAGGAACAGTGAAGTGCGGTGGAGGGTCTTGCATGTTTCCTATTAACAAGTAGAATGGGGTTTTCGGAAGGATTAATGGTGTCCTCAATGCTGAGAAGTCCAGGCAGATACTTATCCATCATGTAATACCATCAGGGAGGCGTCTGATTGGCTCCAAATTTATTCTGCAGCTGAACAACAAAGGCGATGGGCAGTCACCAAATATTGATGGGATTTAGATTTCTCTCTTGTTCTCTCACTTTGCATTTTGTTAATTGATAAAAAATAAACTATTAACACTTTTATTTTTGAAAACATTCTGACTTTCTAGAAATTTTTCCACAGTATTGTATTGTACTACTGTTAATACTAATAATTATACCTGAACCATTATCAAGGAGGCTGGGTCGGAGCTGGAAATCCTGATTATTATGGGCAACACCTCTTGTTCTTGGTTGCACAAAATTTCATGTATCGGTTCCGTGTATTTGCAAACAGTCCTGATGTTCACATGCAGGGCCATCAAAGGGAACCTGTCACCTGGATTTAGCTTTGTAATCCGAAAGCAGCATGATGTAGAGGCAGAGACCCCGATTCCAGTGATGTGTCACTTACTCGGCTTTGTGTTGTTGTTTCAATACAATCAGTGTTTTATCAGCAGGAGATTATTACTACAGGACTAGGTGTCTCGTGCCTCCTGGTCCAAATGTGTCTCCATCACTGATTAGCAGCTTTCTATTACTACTGTATACAGTGTACACAGAAAGCAGCCAATCAGTGATGTGGGTGGGGTCATACAGGGCTCAGCATTCAGAGCTCTGCAGCAGAGAAAACAGGAATTATATCACAACGGCTGCACCCAGTAAACTAAGTCATACATCTCTGAAATCAGGGTCTCTGTCCCTATATCATGCTGCTGTCAGATATTATAACAAAACCTGCTGACAGATTCCCTTTAAGCTAGACTGGAGAAGGTGTTGAGGTTTATGTTAATTTACCTAAACCGGGAGCTACAGTTTAATTTTTGGAGATTTCGGCAGAATTGGGGGAGAAGGGCAATCTGTGGTTTAAAAATCAATTACTATGACCCCATAGGTTATTTTTTTTCAACAGGATACCATTTTTACATGTAGATTTGTATGCAGTAATCAGTATGATATAACAGGACCTTTGCTTCAAAGTCTTTGACCATTTTTTTTTGTTTGGAAACATTTAAAATGAAAAATGAGACAACTTTGAAGATAGTCTGAATTATTTATTATTTTGTTCCCACAGCTCTTCTGCAGAGCAATGTGTCTCCATGGTAACAGACTACAAACTAACCCCTGTGTAGTCATACTCTGAAGTCATAGTGTCTCCAATCAATCCTATATTTCCTACCAACTTACTAAATGTATGTTAGTAAGAAGTAAGGGACAGATAGAAGGAACGGCTGCAGCAGGATCTGACTGCACAGGGTTTGTTTGTAGTCTGTTACCATGGAGACACAGATATGAACACAAAACAATAGTAAACTTCTAATTAAAACTATTGGTAAAGCAGCTTCATTTAGATACTTTGGAAGGATAGGAATGATGGTGAAAGCGGAGCTTCTCTTTCACTGTGGTTCATATAAATAGGAAACTTTAGAAAATCAGACCAGTATATACCACACACCGCTCCACCAAAGCCACGATGGAACAGGCTGGGCAAAATAGGAATTGTCCTGAGGAAATGATGGGGACTCCTGATAGACGAACCCCCGTGTGTCATCTCCTGGCAGGGGGTGAGGTATTCAGCTCTAGTAGTCATTTCACTACACACAAACTAGAACTTTGTTTCCATGTTCTTGTGAATGAAAACTTCTTGTGAATGTTCTTCTTCATCTGAAAAAGGAAAATATATATAAAACTTTTATCATCACAGTTGTAGGACCACAATCATAAAGTGTGTGTCACGGGTGTGTCAGATGTGACAGACAGTCGCTCTGGATCTGGCTGCAGAAGGTCACTGCGTTTGGCATTGAAGACGACTTCTTAAATCCTTCTCACTTTTGGACCCAGCGGCAACCACCCTCCTGCTCTGACTGACACACCCTGGTCTGGGTGTTTATAAACGCTCAGTCTGCTGCAGGGAGTTGCCGGTGATATTCACATTTTCCCTTGTGAAGGCTTGGAGCTATAGCAGTCGGCTCACTTCCTCTCTGGAGCCCTTGGAGGACGTTTGGTGTTAGCTCTCTGGTGTCTGAGCAAGCAAAGTTTCCCCCTTTGTTTGTCTCCCATATTGTCTTTAGTTTAGTGGGGACTGACTAGCGCTCATCCCCCCTCCCTATCAAGGGCCTAGCTCTAGGGATATACAAGGCTTAGGTTTCCTGCACGGCAATTGGTGTGGAACCAATATATGGACGGTAGGGTAGGCAGGGTGTTATTAGATCAGCTTAGGGGTCTCCACTCCCTCTTTCCCTAGTGTCTGGGCTTCCTTCCCCTCATCCCTTCGTGCTGCACTTAGTCTTTCCCACACTATGCGTGACAGTGTGACTCCACTTTAATTCTCGCCACCCATCATCTGGCACTGAGTTTGAGACAAAGGCCACGGCCCCACTATCAGTATTTGGTCAGTATTCGGTCAGTATTTTTTCTCAGGAGTGGGAGCCAAAACCAGGTGAGGAACAATCAGAGAAAAGGTATAATAGAAACAAGTCACCAATTCTGAATTTATCACCCACTCCTGGTTTTGTCTCCCACTCCTGAGAAAAAATACTGACCGAATACTCATAGTGGGGCCGTGGCCAAATACTGATAGTGGGGTCGTGGCCTTAGGGGCAGATTGATATATTGCATGCTCAGTCTTGATGGAGTAGAAGAGGCGCCGAATTCAATAAGAGGCGCACACCAATTAATGAATTTGGTGCCTCTTAAGGGTGGCGTGCACTGTCCTGCACCGCGCCAGAAATGCTACTCCAGTCAGGGATTGGAGTAGCATTTCTGGAGTAAAAAACTCCAGCATTTTACGTGAATCGGACTGGAGTTGCCACATCCCATCCTGCCTCTGCTCCTCCCCAGCTCCAGCCATTTCAGCGAAGCTAATCCAAAGTGGTGTCAAAACACCAGAGTCGCAAAATTTTTGCACAACATTAAAGTTGGTCAACTTTTGGAGTTTCTGTAAAGTGGAGTTTCTGCTCCTTTTCACAGCTTTTACAAAAGTGTCATAAAAGTTTGGATGATTCGGCCCCGTAGAGTGCACTTTGGGATGGGTCATACTTGCCAACAGTCCATCAAACCATAAAGAGAAAGAAAATACCACAACCACATGAAAAAAAAAATATTTTGGGGAAGTCTGTCTGTAATCTTCATTCCTTTATTCATTTTTAGACCCCCTAAAATGCAGTTTGAAGCCCGGTCATAGTTTCAGATTTTTCTCTTATGAGTATCTCTCCCAGTAATATAGATTGGATGTAAGGTTTGTGTGTATAATGGGTGGTGTTCTTCATTAGCTCATATATATCAGCACAGCTTCTATCCTGCACTTATTTCTTCTCCAAGTACTCATCTCCTTTTCTGTAGCCTGTTTTTACAGATGAGCTAATAGATTAGCAAGACCGTGCTTCAGTGGGAATGTCAGACCCAGCAATCCCCCTGCCAGACCAGCCAGAATCCCCAGCATTTTTTCTGATTTATAGGTCACCATTGTGGTTTGACACACATGATGTAGCGGCAGGCCTATTAATCAGAAGAGGTGCTGGGCAACCAAGTAGATAGGGCGTGGTTCACCATGCACCTGTCCTGTGACAATTGAATGGCCACTGGACGAGGATCCGGAGAATCTATTTGCTCATCTCTGACAGTTTTCTCTGCCCAACCGAAGACTGCACATGCTTTCTAACCTCTCCACACCATGGAGATCTGTGTGCAATACCCTCCCTGCGGCTGTCCATATACTGACAGAAGGGAGAGCAGAGAAAGATGTCAGAACCAGGAGATTAGATAGATTTCTAAGATTTATGTAAGCACTCATTTAGATAAAGAACTTACAGACTCTGCAGCAGCAAAATGATGGAAAAAATTTAATGAAGGCTATTGAGAAACTTCCTAAACTTTTCATTTAAAAAATTAATGCTAATTTTTTTTTTTTGTACGACGTTGTAAATGGCCTTTAAAAGTCCTACATTTTCCATTGTAACAATTGTACAGTGTAAATGTTAATAAGTATGGGAGGATACAATTGCTGAAGAAATGGGACCACGATAGAAGAGTCTCATGAACATGTCTCTAGCAACTGTACCCACCAGAAAGCACATCATGAAATTTGGAGGGGTAGCTTAATGGTGAAACCCAGTCAAAATTAACTTTGATGTGTCATTCCATTTAGATCAATGTTAATAATAATAATAAAAAAATGTTTTTCAAACCAGTCTAATGTGTTTTAATATGTTCTACCACTAGGGGTCAGTGTTGTTACATTATCACTTACTTCAGATCTATCTACAGATACAATGGTAGATACAGAACTGTGGAGAAATAGCGGCAGAGTAAGAAGCTTTCAAAAAATAGAAGTGATAATAGTTTATTTTTATCAATTATCAAATGCAAAGTTAATTAACAAAAAAGAAATCGAAATGAGATCAATATTTGGGGATTGACCTTTGCCTTTATCAGTTCTAGGTACTTGTACTCATACACAGTTTTTGAAGGAACTCGGCAGGAGGTTGTTCCAAACATCTTGGAGAACTGACCCCAGATCTTCTGTGTATGAGGCTTGTGCAGATCCTTCTGTCTCTTCATGAGATCCCAGACAGACTGGATGATGTGAGATCAGGGATCTGTGGGGGCCGGATCATCACTGCCAGGACTCCTTGTTCTTCTCTCCACTGAAGATAATTCTTAATCAGATAATATTACATGATGGATAAGTATCGGCCCCTTTTTCTCAGCAGTGAGGACACCATTAATTCTGACCTAATCCCACACTCCATTTGCTGAAGTGAAGGCTCAAACTTGCAGGATTCTCCCCCGCGCTTCACTGTTCCTGCAGACCCTCATTATTGTGCCAAACTTTAGCCCACCGGTGAACAAACTGCCTTGTTATAGACAAATATTTCATATTCTGACTCATCAGTCCATCACCCCCAGTTCCTGTGTTTTTATTAATAGTTGAGTCTCTTGCCCTTGTTTCTATGTAGAAGGTCTTGACTTTGGCCACAATTAGTCTATGCAGACCACTTCTGGCCAGATTTCTCCAAACAGTAGATGGCTGTAGCTGGATCCCACTGGTTGCTACCAGTTCTGAGTTGATGACACGGCTGGACATCTTCCGATTTTGAAGGAAAGGAACATGATGTGTCTCATCTGCTGCACTAAGTTTCCTCGTCTGATCACTGTTTCTACGGTCCTCAACGTTGTCTGTTTCTTGGTGTCCACAATGCTGACAAATCCAGGCAGATATTTATCCATCATGTAATACCATCAGGGAGGCGTCTGATTGGCTCCAAATTTATTCTGCAGCCGAACAACAGCCCCAAACATCCAGCCAATGTCACTAAAAACGAGGAGTCCTGGAAGTGATGATCCGGCCCCAACGGAGCCCTGATCTTACCTCATCCAGTCTGTCTGGGATCTCATGAAGAGACAGAAGGATTTGCACAAGCCTCATACACAGAAGATCTGGGGTCGGTTCTCCAAGATGTTTGTAGCAACCTCCGGCCGAGTTCCTTCAAACACTGTCTGAAAGTACAAGTACTTAGAAATATTGATTAAGGGAAAGAGCTGTCACCAAATATTGATGGGATTAAGATTTCTGTTTTGTTCATTCTCTTTGCATTTTGTTAATTGTAAAAATAAACTATTAACACTTCTTTTTCTTACTGTGCAGCATTTTTTCCACACTTGCCTAAATCTTTTGCCCAGTACTGTATATATAGCAATTTTTGAGATTTTGCTCCTGAAGACTTGACATACTACAAGACATCTCATCTTTCATGCATCTTATACCTTTACAAGGTAATTATCTGATCATGATGCAGTAATATCCGTGTTACTGACCTGCGGTAACCACCTCTACACGATATACGATACCTTCTTTTGTTGTAGATAACTATAGGACAGCTTATTTACCCGACTGTATTTATTTGCCCGCCTAAGCCGCACAATATTTACTCAGTGATCGCAAATAGTCCATGACGATTGTAACAGTGTTTAATTAGAGCAGCACAGGCGTATTACCTCTGCTGAACCTCCACTTGTATATTGGGGAAATTGCATGTCTGGCAATTCCCTCATAGTCTAATATTCCCTGAGTCAGTCCTTGTCCTGGTTCGCAGCTCATAAATTTTGGTGTTTTAATATTTACTAATTGCGGCAACTCTTCACTGTGTGAGTCAGAAGTGGATCCAAAAACTAAAGGGTAAATCCCCTGCTATTTGGTTAATGTATGTTAGCGTTATCCGAGCACTGTATGGCGGTACTATGTAAAATAGGCATAGTCACACACTTTAGTAAAGTTTTTGGGTGGATTTTTGTGTGTCACTGCAGCTGTATGGGAAGGTACATTGCAGAGCAACATCTAATTTTAGGCCAGTCCTGCCCCCATGCTTTACACTGCAGCTTTCTGTTTCATCAGCTCACGTAAATGCATTCCCAAGAGAGGCCATAAAAGAAGAAATGTAACAGCTGTGGAGCACCCTGTCCTCGGACCTAGGAGACCCAGAAGGTCTTTCTGCCACTATATGAGTAGACCAGTGTACTTGAGGTTGTTAAAGATTTAGCTTTAAAGGGCATTTGTCAATAGGATCAACCCTCCTAATGGATCTGTATGGGCATGCAGGTCATAGGAAGGTGAATACAATGATACCTTGATATCTGCAATCCGATGTCTTATTCCAGAGAAATCCACATTTTTCTTAATATGTAAATGAGCTGTTAAGGTCTATGGGTTGGACATAGATCTCCCCGAGAATCTGCTTCCAGAGATTATTATAAACCAGTTACCAGTGTGAGACATGTAGATCACGAGAGCAGACTGTCAAGGTACCGTCTCACATAACGACGCACCAGCGATCCCAACAACGATGTGACCTGGCCGGTATCGCTGGTGCGTCGCTAAGTGATCGCTGGTGAGCTGTCAAACAGGCAGGCTCACCAGCGATCAGGGGAGCAAGACATCGTGGAAAGAATCTTTCCACGATGTCCTGCTCCTGGCTGAAGCAGGAGCAGGCTGGTAACCATGATAAACAGCGGGTTACTAAGGGCGCGTGTGCCCCTAGTAACCCGCTGTTTATCATGGTTACCAGCCTGATCGCTGGTCCCGCTGGTCACACACAGCGATGTGTACTGACCAGCAGGAGGGCAACGACCAAAAAATAGTCCAGGACATTTTGCAGCGATCAGCGACCTCACAGCAGGGGCCTGATCGCTGCAAAGTGTCACACATAGCGACATCGCTGGTGAGGTCGCTGTTGCGTCACCAAAACCGTGACACAGCAGCAATCTCGCTATGTGAGACGGGGGCTTTAGTCATTACATGTCTCATAAAGGCAACGCTCCCTTTCATCTACAATAATCTCTGGGGCAGTTTCTCAGGGAGATCTATGTCCAGCCCATAGATCTTAACAGCTCATTTGCATATAAAGAAAAACGTGGATTTCTCTGGAATAAGACATCAGATCGCAGACATCAGGGTATCAGTTTATTCATCTTCCTATGACCTACATGCCCGTAGATGGCTTAGGAGGGTTGATCCTAGTGACAGATTCCCTTTAATACCCATGTTTCCCTCTTACGGTTAGACTTACGGTTGTGGATCATTTTGCAGTTGCTCCGGGACAAACTGTATAACTTCATAGACTGTGCCATTGATATCGTGGATTTGCAATGAATTTGAAGCGGGTGTTATTACCTGTGTGGGAACGTGAAGGGAATAAAATGTTAATATCAAGGTATAGAATTGTTAAAAATTACTTAAAGGGGTTATCCAGTGAAAACAAGTTATCCTCAGAACAGGTGATAAGTACCCCCCACCAATCAATAAGTTATCTCTGATATAAAACGTATTGGACTTAAATACATGCACTTAAGTAAAAAATAAAAGGTGGACAAGCCCTTTAATACTTACCCTGTGTGGAGCCGTGGAATCTGGTAAAGACACAAACTCATATATCCCAAAATCATTAATGGCATCTTCATGTCCTGCAAGAAACAGAAAGGATAATTATACAATCACTGTGAGTGACCGCATCTGTGACACCCCATGAACATAATCAATAACTCTGACTCCGTCTTACTTTAGACATGTTTTTTTTGTTTTGTTTTTTTTTTCAATTTTTTTAATATTTTTATATTTTTTTAATTATAATTTATTTTTTTATTTCTATATAAGAATCAACCCCTTCCAGGTGCAGCTTTTTTTTTCACTTTAGTTTTTTTCTCCCTGACTTCTAAGAGTCATAACTTATTTTTCAGACTCAAGAGATCTTATTTCTTGGGGGTTAGGTTGTATTTTTAGTGCCGCCATTTATTTAATTTGTGATATTGAATGAGAAAAAAAAAAAAAAAAAACACAGCAATTTCTCTTTCACCATTGTATTTGGGTTTTAAAGTGTTTACTATGTGGTCGCAGCGTTGGGGTAATGGGGTAAAAATCGAAAGATTCCCGTGTTTCTGTGGCATCTAAGAGGTTAAAATTGCTGTGATCGTAGCTAGCCAGCTGCCGGTGTTTATGGTGTTTGGTATTGGCCACAGCGCTGACATACTGTCAACAGCGCTGCAGCCAATCACTGAGCTCAGAAACTCTGCCTGTGTAGACGGAAATGACCTTACTGATTGGGTTGAGAATCAGCACTGCAGCCAATAACAGACAGTAAGAGCAGTGGAGGAAACTCAACTCTGGATCCGGGAAGGTTGAGTAAAGTGTGGATGGTTTTTTTTATTGCAAATTGCACCTGGGAAAACAGTGGTTTTCTGAAAGAGGATAACCCCTTTAAAGAATAAAATTCTAACTTTCTGTAGTCACTGCTAGGGGGAGCTCACTGCAAACAAATATGTATGATGTTCAATGAACAGAGCTCCCTCTAGTGGCAACTGCAGGCAGGTAAAATTGTATTATTTAAAGGCAATGCACCCACGGCTGATGGGAGATAGCTGAGTACAGCGCTTGGCGATCTCCGTCAGTCCTATAGGGAATGAACAGAACGGCAGCGACCACGCCGCACCATTCCGCTCCTATAAGAAGACCCTTTTTTGTTGTTACCGTTTTGTTAATAGTTTTGTTTAAACCTATCGGGGAAGTGATTCTAATTAAAAGTAAAAATCACTGATCCGTGGTGTTCACCCACTTCTCTAATCAGCAGATGAACAATGAGGCTTTTCTTTGCCCTGCTTGTACCTATGAGGAAGCGGCCGTACCTGAGTAGATGGGCGTCCTTCTGTATTCGGTTGAAGGCCTGTAATTGTGACAAGAAAGTGGATTAAAAATTAAAAAATAAATAAATTATATATATATTATATTATATATATATAAGAAAAAAAATGATATGATACCTGCGGGGCTGGAGCTTCCACTGGATGGCTGCAATAGAAAGAAGAGCCTCAGAATACATCCGCTATCAGACTAATCTCAGTCTCACTTTATGGCTGCAGTAAGTGATTCAGTTGCGGTGAACAGGAAGTGCAGCCATCTTGGTTGACGAGATTGAATTAGCTTTATTGACACTGACTTCATGAGACAACAGCACCATAAGTTTCTGAAAATTTAACCTAAGGTGACTAGCAAGGTCTGTGTGCGGCGCCCCCGCCTGGGTGTCAAGAGCATCACATGTGATGTAGCATTGGGGCAAATCCATTCGCTGGACAGTAATCTGTTCCCGATGAATGGGGGTCCAGAGGGCCGCCTCCAACCTGATGGCATCACCGAATCGATTGGCACCTACTCTAGTCAGAAGTAATGATCGGGAGAGGTCCGGATGCTGAGATCGTACCTCATCGCTCAGAGTGTATATGTAAACGTGCAGGGATGCCAGGTATCGAAATTCTCAAATAGGATGTGGCAGCACTTCCTGTTGGCACTTTTACAAATATGGCCGCCTCAGCCGTACCTAACAACTGTCCCGAATCCAGCAGCACAGTCCCAGATTTGGGAAGCTTTCCCGTTGTCCCGGCAGGTTGGTGGCTTGTCCCACCTTCTGATATATCTGCTTGTTTTGGTTGCAGATATAGTTAAATATAATGGTGGAGCAGGGACCCGTCAGCTCCCTGCTCCACCATTCCCCTGTGGAGATCGGCTCTGCTCTTTGTAGGATGAGGGGATTTATATAATATTTGACAGTGGGGCAGAGTGGGCAGGCACCATGCTGAGGTGCAAGGGGATGCTGTGGTGGGGGCTTTTGGGGCACCATACAGTATGATGGGGACTGAAGGAGACAACAAAATGTGTGGGGGCACTGTGGAGGGATCATAATGTGTAATGGAGGCACTGTGTGTGTATCATGCTGTGCATTATGTGTTGGGGTATCATACACTGGGGGTTCACTTTGGGAGCATCATAATGTGTGGGGGACATGTGGGGACACAGGAGCTCCACTAGGGGCGAGTTTATGAATAGGACTTAGTCGTTAAATAAAAAAAAGGGGGGGCAGGTCACCTTTCTTGTATGTAACGGTTGCGTGTTTTGGCCCCATAAAATTAATTCCAATTTTTCTTTAACTAACCTTAATTTTTATGTTTATGTCAAAATCCTCATTGACTTAAACGCAAGATAAAAACATAAAATAAAATCCTCACTGAGTTAAAAGTAATTTCTAAAACATTTTTTACAGCAATACGATTTTTGCCTTTTTTTTTTTTTTACTCTTTTTATTATATTTTATTGTTATTTTTTATTTTTATTATATTTTTAACAGCTCTCCCAAGGGTTCAGGTACGGCCGGGAGTTGGTGCGGGATTGCTCTTGTAAACAGGAGAGAGACGCTTCAAAACACGCTGACGTTTTTTTTTCTATACTGAAAGTTTTCAAAAGAACAAACATTTGCACAGCAAATCGTTTCCACATTGCTGTGCAGGAGTTTGTCATTTTTGATAACTTTTTCTTTGCATTTTTTCATGCGGATTCTAAGTGAATCCACCTGAAAAAAAGACGTTGTGTGCACAAACCCCGAGGAGGATTTTGGAGAGTATCCGTTTTAAAAAACTCCCTGTGAACATAGCCCAATACACTCAGTCTATTGTGACTGTGAATTATGAGATTCTTAAAGACACGGGACAGATTATATACTTTTCTGCACTATTTTTTACTCTTCGCAGCATGCCCGAGCTGGATCTGATATTCAGATCACACTCGGATATGCAAGTCAATGACTCCGTGGAAAACATCGGACTGCACTCAGATGACATCTGAGTGCAGTCTGATTTCCACAGGTTGACAGAATGGAGACATTTTTTCCTCCATCTTCTCCTCATCCGAGAGAATCGGAGCTCACCGTGATCAGAGTGTAATTAGCATTATTGACCCGATTCTCTTGGATGAGAGAATATACTGTCGTCTGCGCCGAGCCGGACACTGTACTGAATAATGTATCCAGCAGAACTTGTTTTATAAATCATGGATACAATATAATGGCTATATAACGGCTGTATATACCGCTGCTCACCTCTGTGAAGTTGATATTTTTTCCAAACAAATATAAAGCAAATGGAGACAATTACAAACAGTGACACTCCGGTGATGGCGGCCAGCGGGGACAAGGAACTTGGAATCAGGGAAAGTTTTTCTGGGTCTGTTAAAATAATAAATAAAATGTTAATTAGAATATAAAATAAATATATAGAGAAATAAGTGTGAGTAAAATATTTTTAATGTATTAACAATAGTAATAAATGAATAAATAAGTTGAAAATTAAAAAAAATTATAATAAAATTATAATTATAAAAAAACACGTGAATATAAATCAAAAGATCCCCACAGGAGAATTCAGATAAACAATTTGCAGGACTCTTGTCTTCTATATGATCGGTGCGCTGTGTAGTTGCTGCAGATCAGTCCCTGTTCCCTTCTTCTGATCTGCAGTACCAGCAACGGCCACTAAACAGTATATGGCGCTGCAGAGTTCACCGCTGCCAGAGCCGATAACGGCTGACCTCTAGGAGCGCCGGGTGTCAGACCCCCAGGATCTTATATTAAAGACCTACCTGAAGGCTAGATCACCAATATAAAAAGTAGTGGACGAACCCCTTTAAGTGTCATTTATATGGAGAAAAATAACTCTTTGAGTTCCATTCCATTTTTAGTTTGCACAACTTTTTATTTTACTTCTCAACATTTCAGAACTAATAACTTTTTGCTGTTTTTCTTTAAACATTTTTGCTATCTCTGACTCAGCGAACAGTATAGATAGTTATACAAACTATGGGAATATTACATTTGTTTGGGGGTTTTTTATTACCTAATTTGTGTGTTTTTGTAATTTTTTATACTTTTTTTCCCTTTTTTTCCTTGTTTATTTTTTCACTTTATGTTATTAATTCTAAAAGGGACTTTAATTTGACATCATTTTTTCCCATTACAATATACAGAGGATAACTGTCCTTGTATATTACAGCTGTCCCCCGAGCACTGATCACAGGGGGCACACGGACAGTAGCCGCATGATGACAAAGTGCCATAAAGGGGTGATGTAGTATTGTTTGTTGTGGTGCAGGAAGGGGTTAAGTATTAATGTGACTGCATTGTTAAAAAAATAAAAAGTTCCAGATAGAAGGAAGTAACTGTATCCAAAAATAACAACTATGTGGTGTGTGTTCCTGCTGCCATCCTTCATGTTTATGACCGAGCTGAGCAGCTTTATAATGATGTCTGTATCTACGGATAATGTGACATTTGGGAGCCGCCCAGTGCGATAAATCTGCTATATAGATATCAAACGCAAGGTGCAATCACACACAAAAAAATCATAATGTAAAAGTTTGAGGGGTGTGAACTTCCACTCTGTCTGCCATGCTTTACACTACATCCTTGCTTACTTACATGAGCTTCTGTCTCTAAACACAAACTCAGCAAGAAGCTGGGATAGCCGAACTGTATTACAGCAGTCATTTTAGATGCATTCTTCAATCGACCTCTGTCTCTTTAGGCTGCTGCTTTGTCCCCCATGCTTTACACTGCATCTATTTACTTGTCTTCTCTTCTGCCTGATGTAAGCTCATTTCTATTATAGCCTTCATTTTAGATGCATTCTCTAATAGGATTTTGAAGGGGTTTTCTGCTACCAATCACTTTTGCAATGAGGGGAGAACGGCGCTGATGTTGTGTGATTAGAATAGGACATTTGCAGAATCCCTCGACAATTGTACGTGGGTCCTGGTAGTCATTTGCGGACGCAAGGTCACCGGTTCTGATCATCTCTAGATACTGAAGTGAACATTAATGAAGACCTCCTTTAAAATCCCTCTTCTGTCTCATCAGCCTGCTGCTCTGTCCCCCATGCTTTACACTGCATATTTATATTGGTTTCTTTGCATAAAAACAAGCCCAGCAAGAGGTCGGTTTATGCTATTTTTTTATTACAGCCATGCATTCTCTAAAGTTAATATAAAGGGGTTCTCCGACGCCATCTTTTCTGTATTGGCACTGATAACTGGCAATCTGTAGATGCAACGTCATCCCGATCCGGAACCCCTTTAAAATTCCCTTCTTGTCCCATCAGGCTACAGCTCTATCCCCCATGCTTTACACTGCCTCTTTACACCGGCTTCCGTGAATAAACACAAGTCCAGGAAATAGTTGTGTATTATATTATAGCAGTTGTTATTTTGCAGACTGAATTGACACTGAATTCTGGACCCCAGGGCGTGAATACTTTATATACTGTTTATCACGATGGCAGCGTATGGCGGCACACGCGTTCCACATGTCCACATGCCGTGTGTACTTTTCCGCCCATCTGGTAGCCGTATTACTTTGTCACTTGGTGCGTTGCTTCATCATATTCATAACTGTATCTGGTTATTGTTGGGCTGTCAGTCAGCACTCGCCCCGCTGGTGAAGCAGAGCTTTGTGCGCGCTCTGTCACTGTGTCACTGTCAGCAAACAGCCGCAGCTACATGTGTTTACTTTAATAATAAATGACATTGTGGACAGACGGGTTTGTTCAGTTCTGTGAATAGCTGACACGGTGCCACTTCTCTGCCCGTACTGTTCGGGAGATGTGCAGCACCATCTCTGTGCATCACATCAGCGTTACATTATTTTACCATTGTGAAATTCTGCATCTTTTCTACATATCTTTTTTTTTTTTTTTTTTTTTTACTGGAAACCATCAGCAAGCAGGACAGCTGCTGATGGATCTTATTTCAGCTGAATTTAATTGTTAAATACTGGTTTATGCCATAATTTGCTGTGTGCTGGAAGTCTGACCTTTGGGACCCCCAGGGATCCCATCGGTCGGACCCTCAGCAATGAGTGAGTTATTCTCTATTCTATAGACAGGATGTAACTTGTGATTTTGGGAAAACCCCTTTCAACCGTGCCCAAGTCATATTAGTATGGTGGGTTGCTGATTGCTGGGGTCCCAACCATTGTGGGCAGAGCAGTGATCACATACGATACGCCACCCAGATCTCTTAAGCTTCTGGCACTTAAACCTGGATATAACAGCCGGACACCAGGTCTCCTGCTCTCTCGTATGGTGGGCTAAACTTTTCTCATACCCCCTGACCTGAGAACAGACAAGGTTGAGATGTTGGCAGGATACTCTCTTGACCTGAAATGTATATTGTGATCCCTTCATTTACATTCTCCTATTTTGAGGTCCACACCATGAGACTCCTACCAGTCCTCTGTACATTGCTGTGTGGCGCCCCTGAGGGTTCAGTCTCCACAGAGGTACTGCACCTCTCCCTGAGATGTGGTGTCTCCCTTCTCTCAGGTAAGGAGGGAGTGCTGCCCCGAACCCCAAACACCTGCATCCAACACTACACTGCTCCATACGCAATGTATGTTTCTACTGAGCCCTGGCCCTGGCTGGAGTGGGGGGAACCCAAAGGTAGGGGGAACCAGTAGTGGGTGTGGATGGAGGAAGTAGATAGAGGAAGCACTTGTGATAGGAGTATAAATAGGGAAGCCATCTTAGCGTGGCAGTTGAGTAGTCGTGTCAGTTCTAGGGAGCTGTTCAGAAGAACAGTCCGGGAGCAGAGTCTCATTAGGAGATCTGCTCCACAGTTAGGGCCAGATCAGAAGGCCCCGGAGGGGAGCAGGGAGTAGGCTCCATTCTAAGGAAGGATCCCAGGGGGTACGGCACGTGCAGGACGGCACCCGTACGCCCTGCATCTGTCAGAAGACAGAGGGATCGCTGCGGTATTCTAATCCCCCAGGAGGGTCAAGTGGGTCCCGGATCCGACGTATTGGAAGGACTTCAGAGCACCCGAGCTGGATTGAGAGTGGGCAGCGCAGAGCAGGAGGGAGAAGGACCAGAGTAAAGACGGTCAAAATAGGAACACGAGAAAGTGGGGTTCTGCCAGGTACCCCCAAGCTGTCTGAGGAAGGACTGAACCCCTGCCCGGTGAACGCAGCGCGACGAGGGAGGCCTTTACCTGTAAAGTGCACCTGTGAAGTGTCTAAAGAACCGTGAGTAAAACCTTGGATGACTGCACTGCACTGCCTCCGTCCATTCTTTCATCAGCGCCATCGTTGCCCCTGCACCACAACGCCCAGCGCAACCCACTCTCCCTCACTTCACTGCCCTGAGGCCTGTTCCACCTGTGGGGAGCCGTTCCATCACAAGCTGCCCTAACATCTGCCTCAGAGGACTGTTGCAGCGCTGGTGATCCTCACCAGACACCACAGGTGGCGTCACGAATAATCCCATATAAAATACCCCGTTTTGAACTGACTGCCCTGGGTCACAGACCGGGCCAGCCACCGTGATAGTCTCCCGCCAACTGGCATCCAGAGGCCCGGCTGCCGAGTACCCCACGGCCCTGGGTGCGCGTCAGTCTTGGCGTCACGAACAGGATGCATGACCAGCCGTACCGTCGGGTGAAGTGTGCCTAAAGAGTCGTGTTAGGTTACTGAATGTGGCGCCCGCCCCAGAAGAACGGGCGCCATTATGTGCGTGATCAAAGACAACAGTATGGAACCACCCATTGTGGGCCGGGTCCCAGAATGGCGCCAAAAGCATACCCTGCCCCTTGCAACAGTGACTGTCCGCATAGATGTGTCCGTCAAGGCAGGAAGGCCGTCACAGGGAGTGACTGACAGCAAATCGCCATGGGACCGCCCCCAAAAGAAGAGAGGAGGAGGAGAAAAGGAATGGAGACAGGATGTGGTCTCGACCCGTCTAGCCAGACCGCACCCGGCAGCCAGGATGGAAGGAAGCAAGAGTCCAGCCTCCGCCTCTGGCCTGCCACAGCATCCAGTCACCCCCTCACTATAGAGGGAGAAGTGGAAAAGTTGTCCCCGGAGGACATGGTGTTCCACGAGAGCGAGGTCCTCGAGCTGGGCCAACAGGTGGAGCAAGCCCAGCAGGCAGCGGTCGCCAGATGGAAAAGCGAGCTGCTGAAAAAGTTAGCGGCACGACGGAAAGTGAGACCGGATGCCAGCAGCCGCCCACCAGCCCCGGCGGAGCCTGTGGAGAACCAGGAGGCCGTGTGGAGTACAGGAGCAGGTAGGAGAGAATCCCCAGTCCCGGGCGCTGCTAGCGCCGACCTGCTCCTGGGCCTCTTCCCCCAGCCCTTGCTGTATGCTGCTGTACCCTGGCTGGAACAGCCGTGCAGCCCGGAACCTCCACCCCCGGGCGCTGAGTCAGAAGATCCCCCACATAGTGCCCTTCCGGAACCTCTAATCCCGGGCGCTGAAGCTGCGGGCTTACTGCTGGGAGCCCTCCCGCCACCTCCGCCTCCGACGCTGGAGTGGGTATACGGCGCGCCGGTCTTTGACTGGTCCGCCCGCTTTGAGGATCAGCAGCCGTGCCCGCTCCTCCCAATACCAGCGCCCCCGGTTGCCTGCCCCGGCGAAGAGGAGTTATGCTGGGACAACCAAGGGGGGGGAACCTGATGGGGTTCTCGCAGGAGACCGAGGCTGCCGCCCTAAGAAGGAAAGAGTTCTGCAGAAAGGAGCTCCGGCAGCTTGAAAAGGAGCGACGCGCGCGGGAAGCGTGCAGTGAACGCCTGGAGGCCCGAGACAAGGCCACCAAAGCGCAGGTCCGCCAGGCGGAGACAGCCCACCCCAGCCCCCGCGAGGAAGGCCTGATAGTCAAATTCAATTTGAAGGCTGGGTGGGGATTCATCCGCAGTCCCGATTTTAACAGGGACTTATTTGTCTACCGGCTGGATATGGAGCCCGAGCTGGAGGAAGGCCATCCCAACCGGAACCTGTATCCGGGAGATCATGTTACGTTCACCCGGCACCATGGTGAACGTGGCTGGTATGCCCTGCATGTGTACCAAGTCAACAAGGACACACCGCTGCAGGAAGTCCCTCGTGACCCGGCTGGGTCAGGGAAAAATGAGGAATACCCCAGGCGGGGTTCCCAATATTGAATCAGCAAGTAGGGCTGGACGTTGCCCATATAGTTAAAAGTTAAATAATGTTTTAGGAGTGTGTGTTTCTACTATTACCCGTCAGGGTATACAGGCTGAGGACTGTGAGCAGCCGGACGTTGACTTTGTACATAGTTCAGCACTTCTTAAAGTACACCCTATTGGTTTTATAATAAAGCCCATGACCACAGAACAAAAACCTGTTTGGCGTGGCGGAAGCCGTGGTCCAACTCCGGATCACCTATGCCCTGCAGCCACGCCCAGGGCCTACGTTGAGGGTTTGTGGACGGGTCTCTCAGGCTGCTACCTGTTGCACTTGGAAAAGAAGAATGTTGATTAAGAAAGTTTTATAATGTTTGTAAAAATGGAATCTGCAAATTCAAAGTGATGTGCCTCCCATAAAGGGAAAGAGATGTTTTCTAATTTTATATGCTAATGCATTCTTAAAAATTTTTGCATGTCATTTATACCTTGTTTTGCTTTGTTCCAGCCCACGGACGTGCTGTGTTTTACCGGGGGGGAATGTGGCGCCCCTGAGGGCTCAGTCGCCACAGAGGTACTGCACCTCTCCCTGAGGTGTGGTGTCTCCCTTCTCTCAGGTAAGGAGGGAGTGCTGCACGGAACCACAAACACCTGCATCCAACACTACACTGCTCCAGGCCGGCTGGAAGGGCAACATGCAGAGCGCAGCTGCTGAGCCCTGACCCTGGCTGGAGTGGGGGGAACCCAAAAGTAGGGGGAAGAGGTAATGGGTGTGGGTGGAGAAAGTAGTTGGAGGAAGCACTTGTGATAGGAGTATAAATAGGGAAGCCATCTTAGCGTGGCAGTTGAGTAGTCGTGTCAGTTCTAGGGAGCTGTTCAGAAGAACAGTCCGGGAGCAGAGTCTCATTAGGAGATCTGCTCCACAGTTAGGGCCAAGTCAGGAGGCCCAGGAGGGGAGCAGGGAGTAGGCTCCGTTCTAAGGAAGGATCCCAGGGGGTACGGCGCGTGCAGGATGGCACCCGTACGCCTCGCATCTGTCAGAAGACAGAGGGATCGCTGCGGCATTCTAATCCCCCAGGAGGGTCAAGTGGGTCCCGGATCCGACGTACTGGAAGGACTTCAGAGCACCCGAGCGGGATTGAGAGTGGGCAGCGCAGAGCAGGAGGGAGAAAGACCAGAGTAAAGACGGTCAAAATAGGAACACGAGAAAGTGGGGATCTGCCAGGTACCCCCAAGCTGTCTGAGGAAGGACTGAACCCCTGCCCGGTGAATGCAGCGCGACGAGGGGGGCCTTTACCTGTAAAGTGCACCTGTGAAGTGTCTAAAGAACCGTGAGTAAAACCTTGGATGACTGCACTGCACTGCCTCCATCCATTCTTTCATCGGCGCCGTCATTCCCCCTGTACCACAACGCCCATCACAACCACTCTCCCTCACTTCACTGCCCTGAGGCCTGCTCCACCTGTGGGGAGCCGTTCCATCACAAGCTGCCCTAACATCTGCCTCAGAGGACTGTTGCAGCGCTGGTGATCCTCACCAGACACCACAGGTGGCGTCACGAATAATCACATATAAAATACCCCCTTTTGCACTGACCGTCCTAGGTCACGGACCGGTACAGCCACCGTGATAGTCTCCCGCCAACCGGCATCCAGAGGCCCGGCTGCCGAGCACCCCACGGCCATGAGGGCGCGTCAGCAGCACAGCCCAACACCTCCTCCTTCATCCCTGTCTACACCATACCTGACCTCACCACAGTACTGCACAGCCCTACATCTTCTCCTCATCTCTATCTATCACCATACTTATCCTCACCACAGTACTGCACAGCCCTACATCTCCTCCTCATCTCTATCTATCACCATACTTATCCTCACCACAGTACTGCACAGCCCTACATCTCCTCCTCATCTCTATCTATCACCCTACTTATCCTCACCACAGTATTGCACAGCCCTACATCTCCTCCTTCATCCCTGTCTACCACCCTACCTGTCCTCTTCACATTGTTGGACAACCCAACATCTCCTCCTCATCTGTCTACCACCCTAGCAATCCTCATCACAGTACTGCACAGCCCTACATCTCCTCCTCATCTCTGTCTACCACCCTATCAGTCCTCTCCACAGTGCTGCACTGCCCTACATTTCCTCCTCATCTCTGTATACCACCCTACCAATCGTCATCACTGTACTGCACAGCCCTACATCTCCTCCTTCATCCCTGTCTACCACCCTACCTGTCCTCTTCACATTGCTGGACAACCCAACATCTCGTCCTCATCTGTCTACCACCCTAGCAATCCTCATCACAGTACTGCACAGCCTTACATCTCCTCCTCATCTCTGTCTACCACCCTACCATTCCTCATCACAGTACTGAACAGCCCTACATCTCCTCCTCATCTCTGTCTACCACCCTAACCGTCCTCAACACAGTGCTGCACACCCCTACATCTCCCACTCATCTGTCTACCACCCTACCTGTCCTCACCACAGTACTGCACAGCCTTACATCTCGTCCTTCATCTCTGTCTACAACCATACCCATCCTCACCACCAGGGGTGGATTAAGAGTAGCAAGGGCCCCGGGCAGTTTAGAAGGCGCGGGCCCCCCACCCCACACACAAACACCTGATGTATCACGTGACATGTCACATGATCCCCTGTGATAGATCATGTGATAGTTCACGTGAAATTAATTTGGCACAATATTAATTATAATAATTTTTTTTAGGCTGTGTGCCCACTATTCGTTTTTTAAGGGTTTCCGCAGCGGCAATTCCGCTGCAGAAACGCTTAAAAAACGCTTGGTAAAAGGCCTGCCATGTTCCCCAATGATAATCCGCATGTGCTGTGCACATGCTGCGGAACTTTCCGCTGCGGATTATCATTGCGGAAAAATCCGCAGCACTAACAATTATTTTGCGGAAGCGCGGCGTTTTTGACGCCATTGACTTGCATTGGAACGCATGTAATCCGCATCACTGCATCTGTACATGCAGAATCCATGCGTTTCAATGTGCGGATGGTACCCGGGTTTGGAGAAAAGGAGACTCTCCTCCGGACCCGGGTACCATAGAACCTGTAAAAAAAAGAATTAAATAAATATTATACTTACCTTCTGATGGCCCCCGGTGTCTTTATCCGATGCGTCCTGGCTAGCAGGCAGCTCGCGATGGTCTAAAAAGGACCTGCCATGACGTCATTTAGTCATGTGACGGGTCACGCGACCGCTGACGTCGGCAGGCCATCAGAAGGTGGTTGCATGGATTTATATAGTGTGACTAAGTTGTCAAGCACTTTCCAAGTGATGCTAAAATCGCTTGGAAAGCGCTTGTCAACCCGCATGCGGAAATGCATGTGAAGAACGCTTCACATCCGCATGTCCCTGGCAGGAAAAACGCATGTACAATCCGCATGTACAATCCGCATGTACAATCCGCATGTACAATCCGCGTGTGTTTTTTCTGCCAGGGAGATGCAGAAACTCTCAAAAAAAATCCGGAGCATTTCTGCATCGTGGGCACATAGCCTTACATTAATTGTATGACTCAATATTGAGCACACGTAGCCATCTATACACAGCAGGAGGCCGCACGGAGCCATCTATACACAGCAGGGAGCCGCACGGAGCCATCTAGACACAGCAGGGAGCCGCACGGAGCCATCTATACACAGCAGGGAGCCGCACGGAGCCATCTATACACAGCAGGGAGCCGCACGGAGCCATCTATACACATCGGGAGGCAGCACGGTGCCATCTAGACACTGCGGGAGGCCGCACGGAGCCATCTAGACACTGCGGGAGGCCGCACGGAGCCATCTAGACACAGCGGGAGGCCGCACGGAGCCATCTAGACACAGCGGGAGGCCGCACGGAGCCATCTAGACACAGCGGGAGGCCGCACGGAGCCATCTAGACACAGCGGGAGGCCGCACGGAGCCATCTAGACACAGCGGGAGGCCGCACGCCCCCCCCTCCAGAGACAGCAGGAGGTCGCATGGCGCCATCTATACTCAGCAGGAGGCCGCACGCAGTCAGGCACACAAACATATACATACACGCATAAACACATTTGAAACACAAAAATACATATAAACAGACATCACACAATGATATCTGCCTATACATACATACACATACACACACTCTCTCACACACACACACACACACACACTCACTCACTCACCATCCCCCGGCTCCAGTCCTCCTGGCTCCTGCTTCTCTCCGGTGGTAAGTAGCAGTGCAGGCCGGGCGCGCACGGCGCGACGTCACAGCTAGGAGACACGGCCGCGCACAGGGCCATGTCTCCTAGCAGTGACGCGGCCGGGCCAGCACACAAGGAAGTTAACTGCTGCAGAGCTGGCCCGGCTGAAGAAGAAGTAGCGGCCGTGCACCGCTGCTGGGGGAGTGGTCCGGGGGCCCCCCCCGCCACTGTCTGCCGGTATGTGCCGCGCGGCCACACATATAATGAGGGCAATCCGGCCATAGCCCCCCCGGAGCCCCGGGTCCCCTGGAGACCCGAGGCTCCGGGAGGTAGTCCGGATTGCCCTCATTATAATCCGCCTATGCTCACCACAGCCCTATACCTTCTCCTCATCTCTGTCTACCACCCTACCCGTCCTCAACACAGTGCTGCACAGCCCTATATCTCCCACTCATCTGTCTACCACCCTACCCATCCTCACCAAAGTGCTGCACCGCCCTACATCTCCTCCCTCATCTGTGTCTACCACCCTACCTGTCCTCACCACAGTACTGCACCGCCCAAAATCTCCTCCTTCATCTCTGTTTACCACCATACCCATCCTCTCCACATTGCTGCACAGCCCTACATCTCCTCCCTCATATCCGTCTACCACCTTGCCCATCCTCGCCACAGTACTGCACTGCCCTACATCTCCTCCTCATCTCTGTCTAATAATAATAATAATTATAATAATTGTTATTTATATAGCGCCAGCATATTCCGCAGCACTTAATTAAGCGGAGACATGTACAGACAATAAATTCAATACAAGGTGAGACAGTTTAAACAGTTACATTAGGAGTGAGGTCCCTGCTCGCTGCTTACATTCTACAAGGAAATGGGGGGACACAATAGGTGGAAAGTGCTTGTTATTTCAGGTTAGGCAATTATAATAAGTCGGGATTATCATATAAAGCTGTATGATCCGGTCATCAGCCTGTATGTTCAAGTGCAATACTCAATTACCGAGTGCAGTTATCGTGTGCATGGAGGGTGTAGAGACAGATGAACAGTAGGGGGCAGATTCTGAACAATATTTAGAAGGAGGGAACAGGGGGAAAGTTAATTTACTGAGTAGTTAAGGTGGTGGGCTTGTTTAAAGAGATAGGTTTTTAAAGCGCGCTTGAAGACATAGAGGCTAGGCATCAGTCGGATCGTCTGGGGTAGAGCATTCCAGAAAACTGGTGCAGCACGAGAGAAGTTTTGGAGACAGATGTGCGAGGTTTGGATTATGGGGGATGTTAGTCTTAGGTCATTTGCAGAATGGAGGGCATGTATAGGGCGATAGACAGAGATGAGAGAGGAGATATAAGGCGGTGCAGAACTGTGGAGAGCTTTGTGGGTGAGAGTGATGAGTTTATATTGGACCCTGTAGCAAATGGGCAACCAGTGTAATGTCTGGCACAAGATGGAGGCATCTGTGAAACGGCTGAACTGAAATACGACCCTGGCTGCCGCATTCAGGACGGATTGGAGAGGAGAAATTTTGGTAAAAGGGAGACCGATCAGAACAGCGTTGCAGTAGTCCAGAAGAGAGTGAATAAGAGCGACAGTAAGAGTTTTAGCAGTTTCAAAGGTGAGAAAAGGTCGGATTCTGAAGATGTTTTTAAGATGCAGATGACAAGAGCGGGTGAGTGATCGGATATGGGGAATAAAGGAAAGTTTAGTGTCAAATATGACCCCAAGGCAGCGGGCGTGCAGCTTGGGAGTTATGGTTGAACCCTCCAAGGTAATTTCAATGTTAGTTTGAGTTAGGTTAGTAGAGGGGAGAAACACAAGAAGTTCAGTTTTTGAGAGATTCAGTTTCAGATAGAGGGAGGACATGATGTTAGACACAGCAGATAAACAATCCTTGGTATTTTGTATTAGGGTAGGGGTGATGTCAGGGGAAGAAGTGTATAATTGGGTGTTGTCAGCCTAGAGATGATACTGGAACCCAAATCTGCTGATTGTTTGTCCAATAGGGGCAGTGTATAGAGAGAAGAGGAGGGGGCCTAGGACTGAGCCCTGCGGAACCCCGATAGTAAGGGGATGAGGATAGGAAGAGGAGCCGGCAAAAGACACAGTGAAGGAGAGGTCAGAGAGGTAGGAGGAGAACCAGGAGAGAGCGGTTTCCTTGAGGCCTATAGAGTGGAGCATAGTGAGGAGGAGCTGGTGATCCACAGTGTCAAATGCTGCAGAGAGATCCAGGAGAATCAGCAGAGAGATCCAGGAGAATCAGCAGAGAGATCCAGGAGAATCAGCAGGGAGCAGCGACCTTTGGATTTAGCTGTTAGTAGATCAGCGGAAACCAGATTGTAGAGGTTCGGGGAGAGAGTTATCTGAGAGATAGCGGATTAGATGGGAGTGGACCAAGCGTTCCTGGAGTTTAGAGATGAAAGGAAGATTAGAGACCGGTCTGTAGTTAGCAGCGCAGTTCTGGTCCAGGGATGGCTTTTTCAGTAAAGGGGTTATGATGGCATGTTTAACTGAGGAGGGAAAGATACCTGAAGAAAGAGAGAGGTTAAATATTTTAGTCAGGTGAGTGGTGACCACCAGTGAGAGAGACTGCAGGAGATGTGACGGAATGGGGTCACTGTTGCAGGATGTAGGCCGAGAAGAAGCGAGGAGCTGGGTAACTTCTTCTTCTGTGATAGGTTCAAAGATGGCTAGAGAACTTGAAGTGCGGCAGGGAAGGGGATCCAGGCACTGAGGAGATTGGGCTGAGATGTCCTGATGGATGTGGTTGATTTTTTCCAGGAAATAAGTGGCCAGATCCTCCCCGCTGAGGTTGGTGGTGGGGGCTGGGCTTTAGGGATCAGGAGGAAGTTTAAGGTTTCAAAAAGTCGTTTTGGATTGTTGGATAGTGAAGTGATGAGGGTGGTGAAGTAGGATTGTTTGGCCAGATGAAGGGCAGAGTTATAGGTTTTGAGCATGAATTTATAGTGGATGAAGTCTTCTGCTAAAAGAGATTTTCTCCACTGCCGCTCAGCACACCTTGAGCCATGCTGAAGAAAACGTGTTTGCATCGTGTGCCAGGGCTGCCGTTGTCTGTGTCGGGTCTTTCTGCCTGTAGAAGGTGCTGCTTCATCTAGGGCGCTCTTCAGTGTATTATTGTAGTGTGACAATGCTAAGTCTGGACAGGAGAGTGAGGAGATGGGGGCTAAAGATGTGTGGAGATTGTGTAGCGCCCCGAGGGCTCGGCTGCTACAGGGGTATTGCACCTCTGCCAGAGGTGTGATATTCCACTCCCGGGTAAGGATGGAGTGTGGACCAGGACTCAGGTAGCGGCATACAGCACACTCACCCCATTTCCGAGGGACAGCTCAAAGGTACTCCCATTAGACAGAAATGCAGGTACGACCGACTATGTCCCTGGCTGGAGTGGGGAGGGGGGTGGAATACCCAGTGCTGTAGGGGCAGATAGGGGTTGGTTCCTGAGCATAGGAAGGAGCCCATTTGTTGCTGGTCACCTGGGCTCATGGCTAGAGGGAGGTATAAGAGGTGGGCACCATCTTAGGACAGTCAGACAGTCTGTGCAGAGAGAGGAGAAGACAGGGAGTAGAGGCTCTGTAGGAGCTCTACTCCAGAGTGGGCCTAGAGAGAGGCCGAGGAGGAGAGTGGAGAGAGAGAGGAGGTGAAGGGGAGCTGGGATTACTTCTCAGCCCAGCTCCACGAGAAAGGAGAAGAAGGAGGAACAGAGAAGGGAAAAGAAGAGAAAGAAACAGAAGGGCTCAGGAACAAGAAGGAAGAAGGGACCCTAAGAACCCACGAGAATACAGGGTGAAGGGTCAGGCAGATTAAGGGTGCCGGATCCCAAGTTGGTGGAGGAGAAACTACCCTCAGCCAAAGACCGGACGTCGTGATCATTTATTGGTGCGACACCTCATTAAACCTGCTAGGAAGGCACCATATAGGACAGCGGAGAACGGGGCCCACGTTTACCCGCACAAGTTCGCGGCAGCTGGACAGAAGTGGGTCACAGGTGAGGCAGGCCAGAGGAAGGATTGAAGGGGGTCCTGAGCCATACTTCCGAGCTGCCTGGGAGTTGACCGAGCCCCTCACCTGGTGGACGCAGCACGGCTCAGGCAGTCATTGCCAGCTGAAGTGACTTGGATATTAACCGTGAGTAAAGACCCTGGACTGCAGTACGTTGTCTGTGTGCTTTTTCGCTCCTCCGGCACTACCGGTACTGGGACTCTCACCACCATCACTCCCACCATCCACTACACTGCCCTGGGGCTGCACTCTTCCCGTGGGGAGTCACACCACCCCAGCTGCACCCACCATCAGCCCCAGCGGTCTGCCCTGCAGCGGCTGTTCCTAATGACCGCAAATCCACGGGTGGCGTAGTCGGACATCACTTAAAACTTATAAAGGTACTACCACTGGTCTGACCACCCTAAGCCACGGACCGGGTCGCCACTACTACCCCCATCGCTCCCCTATTGCCCGGATCCGAGTGCCCCACGGTCCCAGGGGGCGAGTCAATTGTCCATAAGCTGCTAGGTATTAATGGTACGTGTATTCCTATAAGTGTGATAAGTGGGGGTGTCCTGGGTGAGGAGACGGTTCTTGACAGAGAAGGAAAGAAGGTTGTGGTCCGAGAGAGGGAGAGGGGAGTTAGTAAAGTCATGCAGCGAGCAGAGACGGGAGAAAACCAGGTCCAGAGTATTCCCATCTTCATGTGCAGGAGAGTTATTAAACTGTGAGAGGCCAAATGAGGAGGTTAGAGAAAGTAGATGAGAGGCAGATTGGGAGAGGGGATCATCGATGGGGATGTTAAAGTTTCCCATGATGAGGGTGGAGATGTCACAGGATAAAAAGTGAGGAAGCCAGGTGGCAAACTGATCCAGGAACTAGCGGGAGGAGCCTGGAGGGCGATACACAACCACCACTCGCAGGGAGAAGCATTTGAAGACTCTGACTGTGTGGATTTCAAAGGAAGGAAACATAAGTGAGGGAACCAGGGGGGGGATGACCTGGAAAGCACATTGTGATGAAAGGAGCAAGCCAACACCTCCACCCTGTCTGTTCTCAGATCTGGCGGTATGTGAAAATTTCAGCCCACCAAACGTCTACCACCCTACCCGTCCTCTCCACAGTACTGCACCACCCTACATCTCCTCATCTCTGCCCACCATACTATGTATGCTCTCAATTCTGCTAATGATCCAAGTTATCTCGAATGCACTACCCTAGACAATCTAATAAATTGCTAGTGTTCATCTTTACACAAGACAATCACATGAATTCACTGATCTAACTTCTCACTTCTCCCATTGTACATTGTCCTCAGATTCTGGTCTGTTCTCTCATCTGTTCCTGCACCCTCCATGCACTCAGTAGCACTTTATATCTGGACGTGGACAGATACAGGCTGGTGTCCGGTTCATGTACCTTTACAAGAGTTACCCTTTTTAGAATAATGTCTAGGCCATACATTATGTTACGCTCGATCCCGGACTGACTGGCGTGAGCGTGATTAGTGATCCCACTGTACCATGAACCAAGGAGTGCCTGGAGGGGCGTAACTAGGTATCAACCCGGTCAGACCAAGGCCGCACGGTGGCTCAGTCGACTCCGTGAACCAGGGAGGAACCGAGCAGAGGGACCAGGTGCTACTCCAGGTCAGACCCCGGTCACAGCTGTTGACCCACACCGGGGAATGCAGGAACAGGCAGGTTAGCTGGTATGCAGACAGGTGGGTACTTAGCAGGCACGGCTGGTATGAAGGCAGGTGGGTACTGGCTGGCGCGGCTGGTATGCAGACAGGCGGGTGCTAACAGGCACGGCTGGAATGCAGACAGGCAGATACTGGCAGGTATGAACGCAGGCTGGATAGGGACCAGTACAGACTGGGATACAGGAACAGAGCCGCAGGAGCGGTGAACAAGCAGAGCGGAGCAAAACCGCAGGTGCGGTGAGCAAGCAGAATGGAGCAAAACCGCAGGTGCGGTGAACAAGCAGAGCGGAGCAAAACCGCAGGTGCGGTGAACAAGCAGAGCAGAACAGAACCGCAGGTGCGGTAAACAAGCGGAGCAGAGCGGTGAACAAGCAGAGCAGAACAGAACTGCAGGTGCAGTAAACAAGCGGAGCAGAGCGGAACCGCGGGAGCGGTGAACAAGCAGAGCAGAACAGAACCGCAGGTGCGGTAAACAAGCGGAGCAGAGCAGAACCGCCAGAGCGGTGAACAAGCAGAGCAGAACAGAGCAGAAGGTGAAGGAAGACAGGACAGGGCTCTGTTCACATGGAACAGACTGGAAAATACAGGAAGATGGTTAGAACACAGGAAGTAGATATGGAGGCAGGAAAAGGGGACAAGCAGAACCAGATACACACAAGGTACTTACAATGAAGTAGCGAGTGGACACAAAACTCACAAACAGAAGTACAGAGACAACGAGTTGGAGTTAGGTGCAGGTTCAGACACTGCAGGCAAAGGGAAGGTACAGACATAGAGAGAAACAAGTAACGGGCTAGGACACTGTTCAGACAGGAACTGAACCGGGAACAAGATACAGGAACGAGCCTGGGAACTCAGCCCCCAGGGTGGCGGAAACAGACTAGAAGTCAGAGATACAGGTAGCGGCCCTGGGTACTCAGCCCCAGGGTGGTGGGAACAAACTAAAAGTCAGAGGTTCAGGTAGCGGCCCTGGGTACTCAGCCCCCAGGGTGGCAGAACAGACTAGATACAGGACAGGACCTGGCAACTCAGTTGCAAAAGACAAACTGAGTGAAAGTGTTGCTCAGGCACCTCCTACTGGGTGGAGGGGGTTTAAGTATCCAGTGACTCACAACAATAAGCTGGGGACGTATTAGGACTGTGCACACAGTAGCTATAAGAAACAAGCAGAAAGCCGCGCCGACGCCCTAAGCAATCAGACAAGAGACATGGACACAGCAGGTACTGGAGCAAAGAGTGCAGCATGGACTGACAGGTAAGATTGCGGTCTTGCATGGTGGGAGGTGGTGCACCATGCAAGCACGCCGCCAGGGATGTTACACATTACAAGCACTTTTCACCTTTTGTGTCCTGTTCTACCGCCCCTATATAGGTTCCACACCTATCGCCGAACAGAAAACCTAATCCCTGTATATCCCTAGAGCTAGGCTCTAGATAGGGAGGGGGGGTGAGCACTGGTCAGTCCCCACTATAAACTAAAGACAACAAGGGAAGCAAACAAAGGGGGGAAACTTAGCTTCAGCAGAAACCTGAGAGATAACACCTAATGTCCTCCAAAGGCACCAGAGAGGAAGCTAGCCGACTGCTATAGCTCCAAGCCTTCACAAGGGAAAATGAGAATATCACCGGCAACTCCCTGAAGCAGACTGAGAGTTTATAAACATCCAGACCAGGGTGTGTCAATCAGAGCAGGAGGGAGGTCACCGCTGGGTCCAAAAGTGAGAAGGATTAAGAAGTCTTCTGCAATGCCAAATGCAGTGACCTTCTGCAGCCAAATCCAGAGCGACTGTCTGTTACATCTGACACACCCGTAACAGGCACGCGCTCCTACTGTCTGAATTGGTGAATGTGTTACTCTGTTATATCTGACATTGTTTGTACTTGTCCTCTCTGAATTGTACAGTGCTGCTAAACACAGAGTTACAATATTTCTACACTTTAAGCACCATGTTCCCTTTATTATGGTGGACTTAATTGGACTCATTAAAGCCTGGTGTTATTAGTGGTTACATGTTGACATACAACAATCCGTGTGTACAGCATCAATAGCGGAGCGCGGCATCTGCGGGGATTCTGGGTGATTCTATGGTATATACCAGACTGCTGATGGCATTATAGGAGGTGGGGGACCTGGACTTTTCACATAATATACGCTCTGCAGGGTGGCCCCTGGACTGAATTTCACGCATAAAGATATTATCATCGTATAGCTATATCAGAGATGAGCTGGGGTTTTCATATTTAAAGAAGCACTCCTCCTCCTCCCATCAAAAATTGATTCTCTTAATATATTGCAATCATCATATTATATAGCACTGTGTACTTACAATTGCTCATTTTTCCTTTCTACCAAGTTAATTATTCTTTTTTCTATTAGTTCTATGACGTTACGTGATTAAAGGCTGACCAGCTAAATCCTTCTAAGCTCTACCTAAAAAGAGGAGGTCAATTTTCCCTGTATCAGTCATCAGTCACAGCAAAAGTCTCTGGCAGGGGAGAGAAGGGAGCAGCTGGGTCAAGAGTTGAAGAGGGGGATGATAAATGCAGGGACAAGAGACTTCCGGTTTCTACATAGAGCAGAGAAAAGAGAAGAATTAACTGGGTAGATAGTCAACAAGAGCAATTGTAAGAACACAGTGCTGGATAATATGGTGACTACAATATATTAAGAGGATAAACACTTTGATGTGAGGAGTGCTTGTTTTAAAATAATCTATAAATTGAGGTTATTGTATCCAATTTTGGAGAGGTTAAGGGGGTTGTTTAGGCTTGGGGTTCAAGTCTGCAAGTCTTGCAGACTTATTAATCCTGCACGCTTTCAGGATTCTCTGGCGTCGGGCAGAATCAGGCGGGCACGTGACATCTAGTATGCGATTTGCATACATGCGGTCATTATTATTATTATTTATTTATATAGCGCCATTGATTCCATGGTGCTGTACATAAGAAGGGGTTACATACCAAGTAAAAATATCACTTACAGTAAACAAACTAACAATGATAGACTGGTACGGAGGGAAGAGGACCCTGCCCTTGTGGGCTTACATTCTACAGGAAGGGGGAAGGAGACAGTAGGTTGAGGCGTTGCAGCAGCTCCGGTGTTGAGGAGGCAGCGGGGTCATGGCAGGCTGTAAGCTTTCTTGAAGAGATGGGTTTTCAGGTTCCGTCTGAAGGATCCAGATGTGGTGGATAATCGGACGTGTTGAGGCACAGAATTCCAGAGGATGGGGGATATTCGGGAGAAATCTTGGAGGCGATTGGGTGATGAACGGATAAGTGTGGAGGAGAGAAGGAGGTCTTGGAAGGACCGGAGGTTACGAGAGGGAATGTATCGGGAGATTAGTTCAGAGATGTACGGAGGAGAGAGGTTATGGATGGCTTTGTAGGTCAGTGTTAGTAGTTTGAACTGGATACGCTGGGGGAATGGGAGCCAGTGAAGGGATATGCAAAGGGGGGTAGCAGAGGAGTAGCGAGGAGAGAGATGAACAAGTCGTGCAGCAGAGTTGAGGATGGACTGGAGGGGTGCGAGAGTGTTAGCAGGTAGGTCACAGTGGAGGATGTTGCAGTAGTCGAGGCGGGAGATGTTGAGGGCATGCACAAGCAGTTTAGTAGATTGAGGGTTGAGGAAAGGACGGATTCTGGAAATATTTTTGAGCTGGAGGCGACAGGAGGTGGTGAGAGCTTGGATGTGGGGTTTGAAGGACAGGGCAGAGTCAAGGGTTACTCCGAGACAGCAGATTGTCGGTACAGCGGAAAGAGTGATGTCATTTATTGTGATAGATAGATCAGGTGGGGAAGGTATGCGAGATAGGGGAAAGATGATGAGTTCAGTTTTGTCCACATTGAGCTTGAGGTAGCGGGAGGAGAAGAAGGAGGATATGGCTGATAGACATGCTGGGATTCTGGACAGCAGAGAGGTGACATCTGGGCCAGAGATGTAGATCTAGGTGTCATCAGCGTACAGATGGTACTGGAAGCCATAGGATTTTATGAGCTGTCCCAGGCCAAGGGTATAGATTGAGAAGAGTAGGGGTCCTAGGACAGAGCCTTGAGGGACTCCAACAGAGAGGGTGCGGGGGTCATGTACCGACTAGACATGCAAAGCCTCATTCAATACAAGTGGATTGAGACGTCTAGTCTGAATGTGTCCGGCAGTATGTGTGGCGCCCCTGAGGGTTCGACCGCCACAGGGATGCTGCACTTCTTTAATGGAGTGTAGTGTTCCTCCTCTGAGGTAAGAACAGTGTGATAGTCGTGACCCAACCTTTGCATCCAACACCACATTTCTCCACCAGAGGGGGCTAGTATGCACTAGGTGCTGCTCCCCTGGTTACAGGGAGACTGGGGAACCAAGAGTTAGGGGAACCAGTTAGTGGGTGAGGGTGGAGGACTTACAAGTTAGTTACACTTTAAATTTCATATTTAATAAAAAGCCATCTTTGGTCTTGGTCTTTTTGCTGGTCCTTGTTAGTCAAGGCCTTTCGGCTGTTCTCTGTGCTGTCATATACTGTGTGAAATGTGACCTCCCTCCCGGAGCGCAGATCCTGTGTGGACCTGCACCGGCAAGGGACACAGCCCTCGTACCTTAGCCTTGGGACGAGGGGCAGTTGCACACGAGGAATGTCTCAACCCGGCCAATGACCAGGACCAAGAAGGCCTGGAGCTCAAGAGTGTGTCTCCACGGCAAATGGATCCCAGGCAGGATGCAGACGGAGCGGTGTACGCCACCTGTCCTCGCCATGCTGATATATTCAAAGGGAGTCCGGCTGCAAGGGGGGTACCGGCCCCCGACACCCGACCTTGCTACTCCACGTCCTGGTCGGGAAAGCCCGGTAGGCCCAGAGGATCCCACCGGGTATCGGACAGAGCGGAGCTGCCACCCGTGCCCTTGTTCTAAGAGGAGTTCAGAGGGAGTCCCGGCCTATTTGCACACACACGGACAGGAAAGGATTCGATCTGTAGTTCAGGAACACTCTGGTGTAGGGTCCCGACTGAATGCTGGACTTACTCGGAGGTTGTCGGACCCCCACCTCTGGTGACCGCAGGACTCCGCGGGGAGCAGGGAGTCACCTTCCTTCAGCCAACTCTAAAGTGAGTAAAGCCTTGGAAGTTCACCCCTATGGCCTCCGGACTGTTATTTCTGCGCCACACCGCGAGACGCGGCGCCCGTCTCCCTCTACTACTACCCCCCTCCATCCTGTCCCTCTGCCCTGAGGCCTTGCTCCGCCTGTGGGGAGTAGTAATAACTTTGGTCGCCATAACACCAGGCCTCAGCGGACTGCAGCGGCGCTGGTGGCCCTTCACCAGGCACCACAGGTGGCGTAGTCATTAAATGAGCCACTCAACCCGGATGAGCCCACACCATCTCCTTTTTAATGTGACGGCCCTGAGCACAGGTCGGGTCCGGGCCACGGCTGCATCCCATCTCTTCATCACAGGACCCGACTCCGAGTCCCCCATCACCCAGGGTAAACTAAAGGGCTTTTTCGAGCATGAGGCGTCACAACTTGGCGTAGTCGGCAGGATCGCGTGCCCGCAGCAAAGGAAGAAGTACCCATTGCTACCGGGTACTGTGTGCCTTACTCCTTGAACTGTCGTTTCACACTTAAAATGGCGCCCGCCCAAGAAGAACAGGCGCCATAATGCTGTGAAAAGACTGTCTTTGAATGCCTCCCATCGTGGGCTGGGCTCCCGCTTGGCGCCAAAAATGTGGACTGCCCCTTCCATCAGAGACTGTCCGCGGGGTAATGCCCGTCAAACCGGATGGGCTGAATGAAGGCGGGCCTGTCAGCATTCCGCGCAGGAACCGCCCCGAAAGAGGAGGAAGAAGAAAAGCAACAAGGTGCGGTCATTGCAGTCGGAGCTTGGCATTCGTCAGAGGCAGACATGGACGCTTCTGGGGAGCAAACCCACGCACCTTCTGAACCCGGTTCAGGCCCTTCACCCAGCAGAGAGCGAGGCAGCAGTATCCTCACATCGGGAGACTTTGAATTTCTCTGGCAGGAAGCTCCGGGACTCTTGAGAAGGTAAAGAGAGGCCCAGGAGGCGGCGATGGCTGCGTGGCGGGAGGAGATGCTGCTGCGCACCCGGGACCGCCGCCAAGGAGTTGAGGTCCCAGGACAAGGCGACGCAGTGACAGAGGTCGAGGGCGGCCCAGCGGCGGGTGAGTGTGCAACCCCTACCCCGGCTGCAGAGCCTACCGTGACAATCCTGGACCTCATGACGGAGTATTTAATTCCCCACGCGGCCACCTGGGAGCAGGCTTTGGCTCCGGAGCTGCAAGCGGCAGCTATGGGTGGGGACCTGCGATGCCGCCCAAACCCTGACTCGGAGGTGCCTGAAACTGCGGAGGAATCCACCGGCTCCAACCCGGACTGGTCCGCGCCTGAAGAGGACCCGCAGCAACCTGTCTTTACCCCGCTACCCGCACCAGCAGTAACCTAGCCCGAGGCTGAGGAGTGGGCCTGGGAAAACCAGGGGGGCGACCTGATGGGCTTCCCCCGGGAAACCCGGGCTGAAGCGCGGAGGAGGAGCCAGTGGTGCAGCGACCAGATTTTCCAGCTCGCTCGGGAGCAGCGTCAACGGGAGCAGCGCTGCGAGCGCCTCAAGGTACGGGCCAAAGCTGCCAAATCCCGGGCTCATCAAGAAGAGGCCACCCGTCCCAGTCCCCGAGTGGAAGGCCGAGTCATCCGTTTCCACCGTGAGGCGGGGTGGGGGTTCATCCGAAGTCCCCAGTACCAGGACGACGTGTTCGTCAGCCGGCGTGACGTCGAGCCGCGTCTGAAGAAAGGACACCCTGGTCGGAACCTCTTCCCGGGCGATACAGTAACCTTTTCTCCCCACCAGGGGGTGCGAGGGTGGTACGCCCTGGATGTACACAAAGTGTCCTGGAGCGAAGCCACCCCGCGCTCAGCCTCAGGGGACCGGTTAGCCTCCGTCGGGAGGAACGAGCCTTTTCCCAGGAGGGAGCCCGAGGTCTAAAGCAGTCCCCGGCTGTTGCAGTTTTCGTTTACCAGTTTATAAGTGTTGACTTTCCTACTTTTGCTTATTTTTAAACCCCGATTTCTAGAGACATGTGTCCCTGCGGACTGGCAGCAGACAGACTCTTTCTATTGTATATAGTTTGCATCTTTTTAGGTGCTCCATATTGGTTTTATACATGGGGAGTAGTAAAAACTTTGTCCGCCATAACACCAGGCCTCATCAGACTGCAGTGGCGCTGGTGGCCCTTCACCAGGCACCACAGGTGGCGTAGTCGTTAAATCAGCCACTCAACCCGGACGAGCCCACACCATCTCCTTTTTAATGTGACGGCCCTGAGCACGGGTCGGGTCCGGGCCACGGCTGCACCCCATCTCTTCATCACAGGACCCGACTCCGAGTCCCCCATCACCCAGGGTAAACTAAAGGGCTTTTTCGAGCATGAGGTGTCACATATGCAAATCGAATACTTATGGTGACATGATCGCTCAATCCCGGCATCGAAGAATCTTGACAGCACACACTGTGCGCACTGTGAGGATTCACAATCTTGAGTCCCAAGCCTGGACAACCCCTTTAAATATATATATTTGAAGGAAGAGATACCAGGCCAAAAAGAAGAAAGGGCACTTAACCAGAAATTTTGAGAATCAAGAGGCCCTCTAGCATCCACCTCTAGGCCCAGACCAGATCTATGTGTGTGACTCCGACTTCTCAGAAAATTAGGATCCCCTGATGGCGGTTCTGCAATCTAACCTAGCCAAGAAATTTGGGAAGCAGATTGCTTGTCGCTGTCACGTCTCCGCCTTCATAACTTCCATAAACTTGTCTATAAGTAGCTGCTATGGGGGTGGTGGTGGTCAAGTGGGGTCACGAAGTCACCAAATCTCAATGTGTCCCTAAAACGGTTATGATTTCTTCCAATGTAACAACAATCATATTTACATTATGGGATGGAATGTAACCCAACAACACCCACAGTATATAGCACAACACCGGCTGTTACAGTAACAAACACAACGGGCATTAGACCGGAAAAATTCGACACATCGGGACTCATTTCTCCAAGTCATTCATGTGGTCAGGACGAGGCCATTGTGGTCACTTTCACCTCATACCAAAAAAACCCATCTACATGGAGTTTGCATATTCCGTCTATGTTTGTGTGGAGTTCCTCCTGTTACTCCAGTTTCTGGCCACACATACTGATGGATTCTTGGCTATGAGATTGTAGCTACTGGCACTGTCATTGTCATTTTGTGACTGCTGATGTTCAAGGCGTAGACTAAAGAGAAAGGTTTGCTTTTGTTGCTGTATGTAGCATGAAGCTTGGGATTTACAGTAACAATTGATTGCCTGCAGCCACCACTAGGGGGAGCTTTATATCAGGTTCAATGTACAGTATGTAGTGAGCTCTTAAGCTCCATCTAGTGGTGACTGCAGGAAATCAGAATTGTATAACTTACTTAATGCAAGGAATTTATTCACAGCCTTTCACGAAATAAAAATCGCCAGTTGACAAGTGCTATAAGTTTTGCTAAAATGTCAGTATTTTCTCACTTCTTATTACTTTTGAAAATTGCCAAGAAAAGTGTTCAAAGTTAACCAAGAGAGGGTTGAGAGATAAAATCTTTATATGCAGTAGATAACACAGGGTACACCATTCACAATAGGTGATGTCACAGCTCACCTCCTCCTCCTGTACAATGACTGATAACACCTCTATATACAGTAGATAACACAGGATCCATTATTCCCAATAGGTGATGTCACAGCTCACCTCCTCCTCCTGTACAATGACTGATAACACCTCTATATACAGTAGATAACACAGGAACCACCATTCACAATAGGTGATGTCACAGCTCACCTCCTCCTCCTCCTGTACAATGCATGATAACACGTCTATATACAGTAGATAACACAGGATCCACCATTCACAACAGGTGATATCACAGCTCACCTCCTCCTCCTGTACGATGACTGATAACACCTCTATATACAGGAGATAACACAGGATCCACCATTCACAATAGGTAATGTCACAGCTCACCTCCTCCTCCTGTACAATGAGTGATAATACCTCTATATACAGTAGATAACACAGGATACATCATTCACAATAGGTGATGTCACAGCTCACCTCCTCCTCCCATACAATGACTGATAACACCTCTATATACAGTAGATAACACAGGATCTACCATTCACAATAGGTGATGTCACAGCTCACCTCCTCATCCTCCTGTACAATGACTGATAACACCTCTATATACAGTAGATAACACAGGATCCACCATTCACAATAGGTAATGTCACAGCTCACCTCCTCCTCTTGTACAATGAGTGAAAATACCTCTATATACAGTAGATAACACAGGATCCACCATTCACAATAGGTGATGTCACAGCTCACCTCCTCCTCCTGTACAATGACTGATAACACCTCTATATACAGTAGATAACACAGGATCTACCTGTTATGTTCTGCTACCAGAGCTAAGGAAAGAGAGGAGATCTGTCCCTACGATAGAACTCAGCTGAATCCCTACGATGTAACAGGGAACCTGATCCTGCGATCAGAGCTGCTAAAGTCCTAAGCTAGTCTGTACGGAGACCTATAGATGTGGGGAAGGAATCCCTACAAGTACTAAGGACTGGGAGGAAAATGGGACACCTCCTAACAGAAATAGTAGCAGACAGACGAACAAACAAAATATATAGAACATAGAGGTCCGTAGACCAAGCAAACTAACAGAGTTAGATACAGAGCACAGGCTAGCTAGAAAGTAGTTAAACAATGAAGTCCAGCAAAGCCAGAAGGGCGGAGCAGGATTAAATAGGCCAACAAGGTCATGTGACCAGCAAAGGAAAAAACCTAAGAGCAAGGTTCTAACAGTACCCCCCCTTCTAAGAGGATCCTCCGGATCCCCTAGGACCAGGCTTATCAGGAAATCTCCTGTGAAACGCTCTGTTAAGTCTGGACGCGGAAACATCATCTGACCTCACCCAAGAGTTATCCTCGGGTCCGAAACCTTTCCAGGCCACAAGATACTGCAAACTACCTCTATACCGTCTAGAGTTAAGGATGCGAGAAATTTCATATTCCCCGTCCTCCACCACCGGAGGAACAGAGGCAGAGGCGTCACCATCCGACACAACAGCTTTTTTTAACAGAGAGACATGAAATACCGGATTAATTCTCCAGGAGGTAGGAACCTCCAACCTAAACAGCAGATTGGTTGACAACCTGAAGCACCTTAAAGGGCCCTACAAACTTGGGACCCAATTTCTTAGAAGGAATCCTCAACCGCAGATTCCTAGAGGACAACCAAACCATGTCACCAACAGCGAACAAAACCTCCTGTCGTTTCCTATCAAAGTAGTCTTTAGATTTTCTGTTGGCCTCCTGAAGATTACCACGCACATCCGTCCAAACTCTCTCCAAATCACCGGAAAAATTCTCCTCCTCAGGCACGGCAGATCCCAACTTGGAGAACGACCCAAACGACGGATGTCTCCCAGAACAACAAAAAAAAGGCGAACAACCAGCAGAAGAAGATGTATGATTGTTCAGAGCAAATTCAGCAAGTGGCAGAAACTCAGACCACCCCTCTTGATTGTCTGCCACAAAACAACGCAAGAACTGCTCAACATCCTGGCTTTTCCTTTCTGTCTGGCCATTAGATTCAGGATGATATCCGGACGAGAACGACAAATGAACTCCCAACCTATCACAAAAGGCACGCCAAAAACGAGCCACGAACTGAGGACCCCTATCAGAAACAATGTCAGTAGGAACGCCATGAAGTCTGACAATTTCCTTGACAAAGGCCTTAGCGAGAGTTTTAGCGCAGGGCAGTTTGACGAAGGGAACCAAGTGACACATCTTGCTAAAACGGTCCACGACCACCCAGATAACAGTAAAACCCTCAGAGGGGGGAAGGTCAGTTATAAAGTCCATAGCCAAATGTGTCCAAGGAGCACTGGGAACCTCCAAAGGACAAAGCAACCCCGCAGCAGGAGTATGTGAGGACTTAGATCTAGCACATATAGTACATTGACGCACCCACTTAATGACCTCCTTCTGCCATCCAGGCCACCAAAAACTGCGACCCACCAGTCTCTTGGTCTCAGAGATTCCGGGATGACCTGCCAACCGAGACTCGTGACACTCAACAAACAAATCTCTCCTAAAGGTCCCAGGCACAAACAACCTCCCATGAGGAGTGTTAGATGGGGCATTCTCCTGTGCTTTAAGAATCTCATCTTCCAAAACGGAGTCCAAAGCAGCTATCACAACACCTTCTTGTAAAATGTTCTCCTCTTTCTCAGCACCGACTATGGGAGAAAAACTGCAAGACAAGGCATCCGCCTTAACATTCTTAGTACCAGGGATGTAAGTAACGGAGAAATTAAACTGCGAGAAAAACAGTGCCCACCTAGCCTGACGGGCATTCAGGCGCTTGGCAGCATCAAGATATATCAGATTTTTATGATCCGTAAGAACCTGAACGGGAAATTCCGCACCTTCCAAGAAGTGGCGCCAGTGTTCAAATGCGAGTTTAATAGCCAGCAATTCCCGATTACCAATATCGTAATTCAGTTCAGTCTCCGAAAATTTTTTTGAAAAAAAGGCACAGGGATGTAATCCATCCCCGTTATCCTGAGACAATACTGCGCCAACCCCCACAGAGGAAGCATCAACCTCAACCAAAAACGGCTTAGTCACATCAGGCTGCATAAGGATGGGAGCAGAGGTGAACCTCTCCTTGAGATACACAAAAGCTTCAATGGCCTCAGAAGACCACTGAACCGCATCAGCACCTTTCCTGGTGAGATCGGTCAGAGGTTTGACAATACTAGAAAAATTTTTTATGAATTTTCTGTAATAATTGGCGAAACCTAAAAACCTCTGTATCGATTTCAAACCAATAGGCCTAGGCCATTCCTGTACAGCTTGAACTTTCACCGGGTCCATCTCAAAACCATCGCTGGAGATAATGTAGCCCAAAAAACTAATTCTCTGTACAGCGAACTCACATTTCTCCAGCTTAGCAAAAAGCGAATTGTCCATTAATAACTGTAATACCTCACGTACGTTTCGCCAATGAGACTCCAGATCCGGCGAATAAATCAAAATGTCATCCAAATACACAACCACATGTTTGCCGATCAAAGGTCTAAGGATGTCATTAATCAGATTCTGAAAAAATGCAGGAGCATTAGTAAGACCAAAAGGCATAACCAGATTCTCAAAATGACCCACAGGAGTGTTAAAAGCAGTCTTCCATTCGTCACCCTCCTTCATGCGCAACAGATTGTATGCCCCCTTAAGGTCAATTTTAGAGAACCACTTGGCCCCCATTAACTGGTTAAACAGATCAGGAATCAATGGCAGTGGGTAAGGATTGCGTACAGTAATTTTGTTAATCTCACGAAAATCCAGACAAGGACGTAAACCGCCGTCCTTTTTTTTTACAAAAAAAAATCCAACCGCCACAGGAGACTTAGAAGGCCTAATGTGACCGGCGGCCAAACTTGTCTGTATGTATTCCTCCAAAGCCTTCCTCTCAGGAATAGTAAGGTTAAATAAACGACTTTTAGGAAGAGTCGCTCCAGGGACAAATTCAATAGAACAATCATAGTCTCTATGGGGAGGCAAAACCTGCGATTCCTTCTCAGAAAAAACTCTCCAAAAATCCTGAATAGGAACAGGCAATTCTCCCCTATCCAAAGCTGCAATACGCCCGTTACAACACTTGTCATAACATTTATGGCTCCAGGATTTAATTTCATTGGTAGACCAATCCAGTACAGGATTGTGAAATTTTAACCAGGGCAATCCCAATATTACTGGAGAAGGCAAGTTATTCAAAACTACCAAATCCAATTTCTCATGGTGAACACCATTAATAGTGAGAGGAAATTCACAGACCTTGAGAGTAATATTCTTCAAAGGGGAACCATCCACAGAAACCACAGCAATGGGGGATGATAAAGGTTCGGGTTTTAAATTGAGTCTTTCCAAGAATCCCCCATCAATTACATTCAGAGAAGACCCACAATCAACAAACACCCGAAATTCCATTAATTTTCCTGAGCAATCGTGGAAGCAGCTAAAAATACACCCTTGGAATTTAAACAGGCAATACGGGCATGACTGACCATTTTTTTTTCTTTCTTCATACGAAGCTCACAGCCTTTAATCAAATGACCAGATTTTCCGCAATAGAAACACAAGCCTTCAAAAAATCTACGGTCTTTTTCTTGAGAGCGAGGTGCCATCGCTCCAATCTCCATCGGTTCACCACTGTTAGTACACACATTCTCATAACCAGAAACTGACATAGCAGAGGATTTGCTCTCATTAACCCTTGCACGCAGTCTCCTATCCACCCGTATAGCTAATTGCATAGCCTGTTGCAAATCTTCAGGTGTAGGATAAGCAATTAGCAGGTCTTTAACCCTTTCATTGAGCCCAGCAAGAAATAGACTTTTCAGAGCAGAATCGTTCCACCCTGTTTGAGTAGACCAACGACGGAAATGAGTACAATATTTTTCCACATTACCTGATCCCTGTTTCAAACGTCTCAACTCAGTCTCAGCTGATGCGACACGGTCAGGATCATCATATAATAGTCCCAAAGCAGAAAAAAAACTATCCACTGATCTGAAGCATGTATCACTAGGTTGCAAAGAAAAGGCCCACTCCTGAGGCTCTTTGCGCAAAAGTGACATTATGAACCCTATGCGCTGGGATTCATCCCCAGAGGACTTGGGTCTCAAACGAAAATACAATAAGCAAGCATTTTTAAATGAAAAAAATTCTCGGTGTTCACCAAAAAATAAATCCGGCAAACATACCTTAGGCTCCAAGAAATGTGCTCCAGGACAGTTACTCACGTGCTGACGGAGCTCGGCCACCTCCAGAGAGAGTCCCTGCAGGCGATGAGCCAAATCCTGAACCGACACCATGATGGAACAGAAAAATCTTTCCTTAGAGAATTTGCAGGCTGGACTTACTGTTATGTTCTGCTACCAGAGCTAAGGAAAGAGAGGAGATCTGTCCCTACGATAGAACTCAGCTGAATCCCTACGATGTAACAGGGAACCTGATCCTGCGATCAGACCTGCTAAAGTCCTAAGCTAGTCTGTACGGAGACCTATAGATGTGGGGAAGGAATCCCTACAAGCACTAAGGACTGGGAGGAAAATGGGACACCTCCTAACAGAAATAGTAGCAGACAGACGAACAAACAAAATATATAGAACATAGAGGTCCGTAGACCAAGCAAACTAACAGAGTTAGATACAGAGCACAGGCTAGCTAGAAAGTAGTTATACAATGAAGTCCAGCAAAGCCAGAAGGGCGGAGCAGGATTAAATAGGCCAACAAGGTCATGTGACCAGCAAAGGAAAAAACCTAAGAGCAAGGTTCTAACAGTACCATTCGCAATAGGTGATATTACAGCTCACCTCCTCCTCCTGTACAATGACTGATAACACCTCTATATACAGTAGATAACACAGGATCTACCATTCACAATAGGTGATGTTACAGCTCACCTCCTCCTCCTCTGCAATGACTGATAACACCTCTATATACAGTAGATAACACAGGATGTACCATTCACAATAGGTGATGTCACAGCTCACCTCCTCCTCCTCCTGTACAATGACTGATAACACCTCTATATACAGTAGATAACACAGGATCTACCATTCACAATAGGTGATGTCACAGCTCACCTCCTCCTCCTCCTGTACAATGACTAATAACACCTCTATATACAGTAGATAACACAGCATCTACCATTCACAATAGGTGATGTCACAGCTCACCTCCTCCCCCTCCTGTACAATGACTGATAACACCTCTATATACAGTAGATAACACAGGATCTACCATTCACAATAGGTGATGTCACAGCTCACCTCCTCCCCCTCCCGTACAATGACTGATAACACCTCTATATACAGTAGATAACACAGGATCCACCATTCACAATAGGTGATGTCACAGCTCACCTCCTCATGTATAATCACTGATAACACCTCTATATACAGTAGATAACACAGGATCCACCATTCACAATAGGTGATGTCACAGCTCACCTCCTCCTCCTTTACAATGACTGATAACACCTCTATATATAGTAGATAACACAGGATCCATCAGTCACAATAGGTGATGTCACAGCTCACCTCCTCCTCCTGTACAATGACTGATAACACCTCTATATACAGTAGATAACACAGGATCCACCATTCACAATAGATAATGTCACAGCTCACCTCCTCCCCCTCCTGTACAATGACTGATAACACCTCTATATACAGTAGATAACACAGGATCCACCATTCACAATAGATAATGTCACAGCTCACCTCCTCTTCTTCACTTCACAATGTCCTTTGCCCTAATCAGAGCATGCTTAATACGCACTACAATATAACTAAATAGGGTCTGTAGTCAGTCAGTCTATTCTTTCAAATGTCCATGTGGCTAGAATAAGGCCCAGTGTGAAAAGATCTCTAAATTTATTTTTTTAATACAGATCTTTAAATGTGTTTTATTAAAATTTTTGGAAATTTGATTTAAATTTTTATTTCTATTAAGCACTTGATTTAAATAATACGTCATTTTCTGATCACACATTCCCTTTAATAAATTGGTGATTACAAGTTTGTACCAGGAAAAATAAACTGAGCTTCGACTACTATAAAGATATATGTAACATGTCTACCTGCTGGGACCCTCTGAGTGATCTCCTGTAACATATCTGGAAACTTTCTTGAGACATTACCTTTTTTTTCCTTTACAGCTCGTTGCCTAGGAGACCGACCACCGCTGCTACACAGCTGGACATGTGCACAGCTTACAAGCTCTTTTCTATTAAGCTTGTAAACACTTTTCTGAAGCTGGCCGGGATCACTGGAGCAAGTTGTGAATAGAAGCTAGACAACAGCGGTGGTCGGTCTCCTAGGTAAAGAACTGTAAATAAAAGTGTTAATATCTCAAGAACGGCTTCACATTTTAATTAGCAGTAAATTGTAAAAATGCTTGTTTTTTTTTCAAGATCTCTCCGACAATATCCATCTATGAAGATGGGAATAACCCTTTAACTCAGAATTCACTCACAGGGTGTACGAAAATGAGATTTCTAAATGGGACAATCCCTTAAAATACAAAACCATGTTCAAGGATGAACATTTACTTCTGAGTTCAGCCTCCCAATATTCCCTACCTATGGGTGTGATGATGACTGTAAACTGCGTCTCTTCCCCTTTCCCGGTGATGTTGTTGTACGCCCGGCACAGATAATCCACAGTTTTTTGTCTGACTTTCTCAGAGAGGAGCTTGAAATAAGGTCCATAGTTGACGATCTCGGTGGAGTTGTTGCCCCTCTGGATCCAGGCGCAAGTATTTGGGGGATTGGAGTCAGCAGAACAGTCAAAGCGAACAGATTCTCCATTGGCAATAGTAAAGACCTCTCCAACCTTAAGTCCTTTGTCTGAGATGACACGTAGACCGTACGGTCCATCTGTCAAAAAGAAGACAGCGTTGAATGAGTAACAAATCACACAAACATAAAAATGAAATACTAGGACATACAGTACAGACCAAAAGTTTGGACACACCTTCTCATTTAAAGATTTTTCTGTATTTTCATGACTATGAAAATTGTACATTCACACTGAAGGCATCAAAACTATGAATTAACACATGTGGAATTATATACTTAACAAAAAAGTGTGAAACAACTGAAAATATGTCTTATATTCTAGGTTCTTCAAAGTAGCCACCTTTTGCTTTGATGACTGCTTTGCACACTCTTGGCATTCTCTTCATGAGCTTCAAGAGGTAGTCACCGGAAATGGTCTTCCAACAATCTTGAAGGAGTTCCCAGAGATGCTTAGTACTTGTTGGCCCTTTTGCCTTCACTCTGCGGTCCAGCTCACCCCAAACCATCTCCATTGGGTTCAGGTCTGGTGACTGTGGAGGCCAGGTCATCTGGCGTAGCACCCCATCACTCTCCTTCTTGGTCAAATAGCCCTCACACAGCCTGGAGGTGTGTTTGGGGTCATTGTCCTGTTGAAAAATAAATGATGGTCCAACTAAACACAAACCATATGGAATAGCATGCCGCTGCAAGATGCTGTGGTAGCCATGCTGGTTCAGTATGCCTTCAATTTTGAATAAATCCCCAACAGTGTCACCAGCAAAGCACCCCCACACCATCACACTTCCTCCTCCATGCTTCACGGTGGGAACCAGGCATGTAGAGTCCATCCGTTCACCTTTTCTGCGTCGCACAAAGACACGGTGGTTGGAACCAAAGATCTCAAATTTGGACTCATCAGACCAAAGCACAGATTTCCACTGGTCTAATGTCCATTCCTTGTGTTCTTTAGCCCAAACAAGTCTCTTCTGCTTGTTGCCTGTCCTTAGCAGTGGTTTCCTGGCAGCTATTTTACCATGAAGGCCTGCTGCACAAAGTCTCCTCTTAACAGTTGTTGTAGAGATGTGTCTGCTGCTAGACCTCTGTGTGGCATTGACCTGGTCTCTAATCTGAACTGCTGTTAACCTGCGATTTCTGAGGCTGGTGATTCGGATAAACTTATCCTCAGAAGCAGAGGTGACTCTTGGTCTTCCTTTCCTGGGGCGGAACTCATGTGAGCCAGTTTCTTTGTAGCGCTTGATGGTTTTTGCAACTGCACTTGGGGACACTTTCAAAGTTTTCCCAATTTTTCGCACTGACTGACCTTCATTTCTTAAAGTAATGATGGCCACTCGTTTTTCTTTACTTAGCTGCTTTTTTCTTGCCATAATACAAATTCTAACAGTCTATTCAGTAGGACTATCAGCTGTGTATCCACCTGACTTCTGCACAACACAACTGATGGTCCCAACTCCATTTATAAGGCAAGAAATCCCACTTATTAAACCTGACAGGGCACACCTGTGAAGTGAAAACCATTTCCGGTGACTACCTCTTGAAGCTCATCAAGAGAATGCCAAGAGTGTGCAAAGCAGTCATCAAAGCAAAAAGTGGCTACTTTGAAGAACCTAGAATATAAGACATATTTTCAGTTGTTTCACACTTTTTTGTTAAGTATATAATTCCACATGTGTTAATTCATAATTTTGATGCCTTCAGTGTGAATGTACAATTTTCATAGTCATGAAAATACAGAAAAATCTTTAAATGAGAAGGTGTGTCCAAACTTTTGTTCTGTACTGTATAAGGGATGATAAATTATACAATAACATGGTTGGAATATACATTGAAAAAAATTCAGTTGATCTGTTTTATGCTGATGAGGTGCAACAAGCCAGGAACAGGCTGAGCTGATAAAAGAGTTTTTAGTTTCCTGTAAATGATCAAATGATCATGTGTGATCGCTATTGGCCTATGTGAAAACATCTTTAAGGAACATTCACACATGGCAGATTTATTGCAGAAGTTTCTCAGACTATATATCTGACTAGAGCCGATGGTAGACTTACAGTACTTTCACCATTTGCAAAGTTTCAGATTGCTGTCTTAGGCCACAGCCCCATGGTATTGGTATTTGGTCAGTATTCGGTCAGTATTTTTTCTCAGGAGTGGGAGCCAAAACCAGATGAGGAACAATCAGAGAAAAGGTATAATAGAAACAAGTCACCAATTCTGCATTTATCATCCACTCATGGTTTTGGCTCCAACTCCTGAGAAAAAATACTGACCAAATACTGATAGTGGAGCCGTGGCCAAATACTGATAGTGGGGCCGTGGCCAAATACTGATAGTGGGGCCGTGGCCTTAGACTTAATATCAAAATCCTCTGGCCAAAGCAGAGTGGCTTGTTGGCACCTCCCTGGCACATACCCATGCATAGAGCAGTATGCCAGCCCAAAAGAAAGTCTATTGGCCCATATACCAATCTGTTCACGTTGCAGGATAAGCTGAGCATTTCTGCTCTTTGGCTTGAGCAATCGGTAAAGTTCTCAGTACTCGGACCTCCACAATCAACACTTCTGAAAAGGGGCCACAACATAACAAAACCTGTTTAAATGTTTAATTACCCCTTTAACTCAAGATTGTGTGGACTGAATCAAATTGTCTTGAATCTTTGAAAATGATGAAACATAAAAGTGTATTAGAATTTCCCATTGTAAATTAATTTCAGTTTTGCTTGAAATAAAACTAGAAAGAGAATTTCCTGCAAAGTAAAAAAAATTGCACATTCAGCTGAAGTGTATTGCGGTGCAGAGACCCGCCGGCTCCCTGCATTGCAATACACACCGCCGGCTAATCAAAGGCTATAGAAGAGGATGTCATGGGAGTGGAAGAAGGAACGAAAAAAAGTGTTTTTTTTTAATGTGTTCTAAAAGAGCGGCAGAGCGGAGATTATATTAGGATTGGGGACATTATACAAGGAAGGGGTCCAGAATCCGTGCATTATACCAGGATGGGGGGGGGTCATTATACCAGGAAGAAGCCCAGAATGGGGGTCATTATACCAGGATTGGGCCCAGGATTGAGGCATTATAACAGGAAGAGGCCCGGGACAGGGGACATTATACCAGGAAGAGGCCTAAGATGAGGGACATTATTACAGGATGGGGACCAGGACGAGGGACATCATTACAGAAAGGGGCAAGGATGGGGGAAATTATTACAGAATGGGGCCAGGAAAGGGGTCATTATTACAGAAAGGGGCCCAGGATGGAGAACATTACTACAGGAAGGGGCCAGGATAGGGGACATTATTACAGAAAGGGGCCTGAATGGGGACATTATTATATGAATGGTGAACACATATGTCTAGAAAGCTACAAAGGCCCATACATCTGACTAACATGGAGGTGGGGACCCAGGTCCAAATTTTGTACTGGAGCCCATAGGACCACTGCATGCATAAAGCACTGTATAAATTTAAAGATACAGGAAACTCAGGATGTTCTGGAATGAAAGCCATGCTGGTTGTTTACCTAGAATTCCTAGAAGCTAATATAACTTTTCAAGTATATAAAGTGTGACCCCTAATTTAATCGATAAGCTAAAATGGCTACAAAGAATTATCTTTTGCCTCCGGAGGACCGAGCAGATCCAGGCAGTACACAGACCACCCACTTTTACTGAAAACCTGAAATTGTGACTTTCTTTACCCAAGTACACAGTCAATTCACCTTGTCATAAGCCCTTTTAGAAAGAAGAAGACCCCCATCAAACCTTCCCTTATCCCTCCGGATGAAAAGGATCCAGCAACAGTAGGAGATAGGTGACCACCCTTGACGAAACTTAAGAAAAGCCCATCCATTTCCTGACTTTCACTAGGTTGCCATCCCAGTGTTGAAACAAGCACAGGTAGAGGGCTGTACTCCCTTACAAAGAGGTTGCACAACTCGAGTGAGGAATCTGATGCCCTCCCGAGACTTCAGGATGGACATCCTATAAGGGCACCACATCTAGAAAAGGCCTTGTGCTAAATAATGTGGAAAGTGAAGACTTGTGAGTAAACTGATTTATTTGTATACTGTGTAATACTTAATTTCACCTGTGGCGGCACTGTAGGGAAACTGATCACCTGTTGCCATAGATTACACCTTGTCCATGGCGGTCTAGCAGCAGGACATCCTGTAATTCGTTTATCAAATCTCACCATACAATGTATTTTTAGTTTCACAAATGAAAAAAAAAGGATAAAAACAAGCAAACATGACAGCAATGTCTGCAGACAATGAAAATAAATTACTACAAAAAAACAAAGAACAACAGCAAGTAATTAGCACCTACTTATAAACCCAAACACACTGAGCAGATGGAGCAAATATAAGTGCCATATGTGCAAGTAATTAATGATATCAGGTCCCTGCAGAAATCAAGAACAAGACTTATCTCAGGATCAGTGCAGCTTCATGTGCTGGAAGACAGAGGGTATAAGCAGAGAGAGAGCAGCTGCAAACAGCGCCTCTCTCTCTCTGGAGGACCCAAGATGTTCATGCATTACAAGGACAACCTATTGATTTCAATGGAAAATGTAATTCTTCATGTCTCCTGCTGGGGTGCTGTAGGGAAATTGAAGACTTCCAGATTGTTCCACACCAACGCATTTTTACGTTGATATATAGTCATGGTCGAAAATGTTAGCACCCTTGAAATTGTTATAAAAAATAAAATATTTCTCCCCGAAAATTATTACAATTACACATATTTTGTTATACACATGTTTATTTCTTTTGTGTGTATTGGAACAATACAAAAAAATAGAAAAACAAACACAAGTTGTACATAATTGCACAAAAAAAAACCAAAATGGACTGCACAAAATTGTTGGTACCTTTCCAAAATTGTGGGTAAACAACTTTGTTTCAAGCAAGCGATGTGCGTTCACACTCGCCTGTGGCAAGTAACAGATGTGGGCAATATGAAAATCACACCTGAGACCAGATAAAAAGGGGAGAAGTGGACTCAATCTTTGCATTGTGTGTCTGTATGGAGAACAGAAAGAAGAGAAGAGAACTGTCTGAGGACTTGAGAACCAAAGTTGTTGTAACCTTGAGATTGTTGATATTTTTCAAGTCCATTTTCAGAGATCTTGATGTTCTTTTGTCCACGGTGCACAACATAATCAAGAAGTTTACAACCCATGGCACTGTAGCTAATCTCCCTGGACGTGGGCGGCAGAGAAAAATTGATAAAAGGTTGCAACGCAGGATAGTCCAGATGGTGGATAAGCAGCCCCAATCAAGGTCCAGAGAAATTCAAGCTGTCCTGCAGGCTCAGGGTGCATCAGTATCAGCGACATTTGAATGAAATGAAACGCTATGGCAGGAGACCCAAGAGGAACCCACTGCTGACACAGAGACATGAAAAAGCTAGACTTTAGTTTGCCAAAATGTACGTGAGTAAGCCAAAATGCTCCTACAGTCAAATAAGGTGGAGGTTCAAAATGTTTTGGAGTTATTTTGCTGCCTCTGGCACTGGGTGCCTCGACGATGTGCAAGGCATCATGAAATCTGAAGATTACCAATGGACTTTGGTAGCAATATAGTGGCTAGTATCAGAAAGCTGAGTTTGCGTCCTAGGTCATGGGTCTTCCAGTAGGACAATGACCTCAAACATACTTAAAGAAGCCCCAGAAATGGATGGAAACAAAGCGCTGGAGAGTTCTGAAGTGGCAGCAATGAGTCCGGATCTAAATCCCATTGAACCCTTAGGGAGAGATATTAAAATTGCTGTTGGGAGAAGGCGCCTTCAAATATGAGAGAACTGGAGCAGTTTGCAATAGAAGAGTGGTCCAAAATTCCACTTGACAGGTGTAAGAAGCTTGTTGATGGTTATAGGAAGTGATTGATTGCAGTTATTTATTCCAAAGGTGTGCAATAAAATATCCAGTTGAGGGTGCCAATAATTGTGTCCAGCCCATTTTAACGGCGTTAATCATCTGTAAAAATAACTTGGGAACATGTTTCTCCAGGTCAGTACAATTACGACGATGCCAAACATGCAAAAAAATAATTCAGTGGCTTAGACAAAAAAAACAACTGAACTTTGAAACAACAACAAAAAAAGTGCTTTGTGTTGTCATTTTTTGAGACCGGTAAATTTTTTTATTCGTTCACTGATGGGAGTTGGGTGAGAGCTGTTTTTTTGTTAACGTGGCAAACAGACATTTTTAATAATGCCTTTTTGGGATATATACAATGTTTTGATTGTCGTTTATTGCATTTTTTTTTTGGGGGGGGCACTAATAATTTGAAAGATTTAACATATACACTATATATAATACACTACCGTTCAAAAGTTTGGGGTCATTTAGAAATTTCATTATTTTTGAAAGAAAAGCACATTTTTTTTCAATGAAGCTAACATTAAATGAATCAGAAATCCACTCTATACATTGTTAATGTGGTAAATGACTATTCTAGCTGCAAACGTCTTGTTTTTATTGCAATATCTACATAGGTGTATAGAGGCCCATTTCCAACAACCACCGCTCCAGTGTTATAATGGTACATTGTGTTGTGCTAACTGTGTAAGAAGCTAATAGATGTTTAGAAAACCCTAGAAAACCCTTGCACAAGTATGTCAGCCCAGCTGAAAACGGTTTGGCTGATTTGAGAAGCTATAACATTGACCTTCCTTTGAGCTAGTTGAGAATCTGGAGCATTACATTTGTTTGTTCTATGAAACTCTCAAAATGGCCAGAAAAAGAGAACTTTCATGTGAAACTCGACAGTCTATTCTTGTTCTTAGAAATGAAGGCTATTCCATGCGAGAAATTGCCATGAAACTGAAGATTACCTACACCGATGTGTACTACTCCCTTCAGAGGAGAGCACAAACAGGCTCTAACCAGAGTAGAAAGAGAAGTGGGAGGCCGCGCTGCACAACTGAGCAACAAGACAAGGACATTAGAGTCTCTAGTTTGAGAAATCGACGCCTCACAGCTCCTCAACTGGCGGCTTCATTAAATAGTACACGCAAAACGCCAGTGTCAACGTCTACAGTGAAGAGGCGACTCTGGGATGCTGGCCTTCAGGGCAAAGAAAAAGCCATATCTGAGACTGGCTAATAAAAGGAAAAGATTAATATGGGCAAAAGAACACAGACATTGGACAGAGGAAGATTGGAAAAAAGTTTTCTGGACAGGCGAATCAAAGTTTGAGGTATATGGATCACACAGAAGAACATTTGTGAGACGCAGAACAACTGAAAAGATGCTGGAAGATTGCCTGACGCCATCTGTCAAGCATGGTGGAGGTAATGTGATGGTCTGGGCTTGCTTTGGTGCTGGTAAAGTGGGAGATTTGTACAAGGTAAATGGGATTTTGAATAAGGAAGGCTATCACTCCATTTTGCTATGCCATGCCATACCCTGTGGACAGCGCTTGAATGGAGATAATTTCATCCTACAACAGGACAATGACCCAAAGCACACCTCCAAATTATGCATGAACTATTTAGGGAAGAAGCAGGCAGCTGGTATTCTATCTGTAATGGAGTGGCCAGCGCAGTCACCAGATCTCAACCCCATTGAGCTGTTGTGGGAGCAGCTTGACCGTATGGTGCGCAAAAAGTGCCCATCAAGCCAATCCAACTTGTGGAGGGGCATCAGGAAGCATGGGGGGAAATGTCTCAAGATTACCTCATCAAATTAACAGCTAGAATGCCAAAGGTCTGCAATGCTGGAATTGCTGCAAAGGGAGCATTCTGTGACGAAAGCAAAGTCTGAAGGAGAAAATTATTCTTTCTAATAAAAATCATTATTTCTAACCTTGTCAATGTCTGGACTATATGTTCTATTCATTTTGCAACTCATTTGATAAATAAAAGTATGAGTTTTCACACAAACATACTGTACATACACACACAGTGGCATGTAAAAGTCTGGGCACCCCTGGGCAAAATTACTGTTATTGTGAACAGTTAAGCAAGTTGAAGATGAAACGATCTCTAAAAGGACTAAAGTTAAAGATGACACATTTCCTTTGTATTTTACGCAAAACAGTCTATATATATTTTCATCTTTTACATTTTAAAAATTACAAAATGGAAAATGGGCCAATGCAAAAGTTTGCGCACCCTGTATGGTTTGTACATTAGCACCCCCTTTTGCAAGTATCACAGTTTGTAAACGCTTTTTGAAGCCAGATAAGAGTCTTTCAAATCTTGTTTCAGGGATTTTCATCCATTCTTCCTTGCAAAATTCTTTTCCATTCTGTGAGATTCCTTGGTCACCTTGCATGCACTGCTATTTTGAGGTCTAGCCACAGATTTTCAATGATGTTCAGATCAGGGGACTGTGAGGGCCATTGTAAAACCTTCAGCTTGCGCCTTTAAAAGTCGTCTATTGTGGATTTTGACGTGTGTTTAGGATCATTATCCATTTGTAGAAGCTATCATCTTTTCAACTTCAGCTTTTTTACAGATGGTGTATTGTTTGCATCAAGAATTTGTTAACATTTCATTGAATCCATTCTTCCGTCTACCCATGAAATGTTCCCCGTGTCATTGGCTGCAGCACAACCCCAAAGCATGATTGATCCACCACCATGCATAATTGTTGGAGAGATGTTCCTTTCTAGAAATTCTGTGCCCTTTTTTCTCCACACATACCTTTGATCATTGTGACCAAAGAGTTCTATTTTAACCTCATTGGTCCACAGGACTTGTTTCCAAAATGCATCAGGTTTGTTTAGATGTTCTTTTGCATACTTCTGATGCTGAATTTTATGGTGAGGTCGCAGGAGAGGTTTTCTTCTCATGACTCTTCGATGCATGCCATATTTGTGCAGGTGTCTCTGAACAGTAAAACAATGTACCACAACTCCAGAGTCTGCTAAATCTTTCTGAAGGTCTTTTGCAGTCTAGCGGGGTTCTAATTTGCCTCTCTAGCAATCCTACGAGCAGCTCTCACTGAAATTTTGCTTGGTCTTCCAGACCTTATCTTGACCTCCACTGTTCCTGGTCCCTGCCATTTCTTAATTACATTTTGAACTGAGGAAAGGGCAAAGTTGAAAATGCTTTGCCATCTTCTTATAGACTTCTCCTACTTTGTGGGCCTCCACCATTTTCATTTTCAGAGTGCTAGGCAGCTGCTTAGAAGAGCCCATGGCTGCTGTTTTTTGGCACAAGGTTAGATTATACTATGAGCACTGGATAGAGGCACAGTATTATACTATGAGCTCTGTATGGTAGCATGGTATTATACTATGGACATTGTACAACATCAGTGCATTATACTATGGACACTGTATGGCAGCACAGTATTTGCTATGGGAACTGTATAGAGCAATAGTATTATACTATGGACACTGTATGGTGGCACAGTATTATACTATGGACACTGTATGGCCGCATGGTATTTACTACGGGAACTGAAAACTGCCATGGTGTTATACTATGGACATTGTATGACAGCACTGTATTATACTATTGGCACTGTATGCGGCACAGTATTTACTATGGGCACTGTATTGCGCCATGATATTATACTATGCACATTGTATGACAGCACTGTATTATACTATGAACATTGTATGGCGACATAGTATTATACGTATTATACTATTGGCAATGTATGGCGCCACAGTATTTATTACGAGCGCTCTGGCACCATGGTATTTTACTATGGACATTGTATGACAGCACTATTTTATACTATGCGCACTGTATGGCGTCACAGTATTATACTATTGTCACATTATGGTGGCACGGTATTCAATATGGGCATTGTATGGAGGCTCTGCATTAAACTTTGAGCACTGTATGGAGGACAAGTATTATGCTATTAGCACTGTATGGCAGCACAGTATTATACTATGGTCAATGTATGGGAGCATGGTATTCTACTATGGGCACTGTATGTAGGCTCAGCATTATGCTTTGAGCACTGTATGGAGGACCAGTATTATGCTATTGGCACTGTATGACAGCATGGTATTCTACTATGGGCACTGTATTCTATTATGGGCACTGTATAGTAACAATTTATTATACTATGGTCAATGTATGGCAGCATGATATTATACCATGGGCACTGTATGGCGACACAGTATTACAGTGGGTACGGAAAGTAGTCAGACCCCTTTAAATTTTTCACTGTTTCATTGCAGCCATTTGGTAAATTCTAAAAGGTTCATTTTTTTTACTCATTAAAGTACACTCTGCACCCCATCTTGACTGAAAAAAACAGAAATGTAGAAATTTTTGCAAATTTATTAAAAAAGAAAAACTGAAATATCACATGGTTATAAGTATACAGACCCTTTGCTCAGTATTGAGTAGAAGCCCCCTTTTGAGCTAGTACAGACATGAGTCTTCTTGGGATGATGCAACAAGTTTTTCACACCTGGATTTGGGGATCCTCTGTCTTTCTTCCTTGCAGATCCTCTCCAGTTCCGTCAGGTTGGATGGTGAACGTTGGTGGACAGCCATTTTCAGGTCTCTCCAGGGATGCTGTAGCATCGGCGCCTCTGCCCCCTGACAGGCAGAGACGCCGCCCCCCTTACCGCCGGACTCCTGGCCCGGCGTCTTCCGGCCCTCATGCTGCTACTGCTGCCGGCGCGCGCAGCTTCCCAAGCACTGTGCATAGGGCGTGCGCGCGCGCTCCCTCCCTCTTAAAGGGGCCGAGCGCCATCCTAAGGAGTCCCCTGCCAATGGCCGGAGGACCTCTCATATAAAAGGCACCTTCTTCAAAATGGAGGTGCCCATGCAAGGTTGTAGCTCTGTGTTCTAAACTCTGCTTCAGCCCTCAGGTCCCGCTGCTAGTCTGACTACCTGTCCAGTCCGCCAGCCTGACTACCAGTCCAGTCCACCAGCCTGACTACCAGTCCAGTCCGCCAGCCTGACTACCAGTACAGTCCGCCAGCCTGACTACCAGTCCAGTCCGCCAGCCTGACTACCAGTCCAGTCCGCCAGCTTGACTACCAGTCCAGTCCGCCAACCTGTCTACCTGTGTCCGCCAGCCAAGTACACTCTCCAGCCCGACGGTCTGCCTACGGTCCTAACCTGCCAGTCTGTCTATGGGCCAGGCTTGCCTGCCTACCCGGAGAACGTACCAGTTACCTGCCGTGCCTACCAGCCAGCCTACCTGGAGGCTCCTGCCAGTTACCCATGGTGTCTGCCACTCCATCTTCCCGGATCACCCGTCAGCCTGCCTGCCGTGCTCATCTGCTGTACCGGTCAGTACCTGCCTTCTGACCCGTGGGAGTCACCTGCTCTCATACAAGGACTGGTCCAGAGTAGCATCTGGTCCTCTGCTCGGTCCTTCCATGGTTCACGGAGTCGATTGAGCCGCCGTGCGACCTTGGTCAGTCCGAGTTGATACCTAGTTACGCCCCTCTGGTCCCTCCTTGCACCGCAGCACAGAGGTTCCACCACCCGGATCCGTAACAGATGCTCAATTGGGTTTAGGTCAGGGCTCTGGCTGGGCCAGTCAAGAATGGTCACAGAGTGGTTCTGAAGCCACTCCTTTGTTATTTTAGCTGTGTGCTTAGGGTCATTGTCTTGTTGGAAGGTGAACCTCCAGCCAAGTCTGAGGTCCAAAGCACTCTGGAAGAGGTTTTCATCCAGGTTATCTCTGTACTTGGCCGCGTTCATGTTTCCTTCAATTGCAACCAGTCGTCCTGTCCCTGCAGCTGAAAAACACCTCCATAGCATGATGCTGCCACCACCATGTTTCACTGTTGGGATTGTATTGGGCAGGTGATGAGCAGTGTCTGGTTTTCTCCACACACACCGCTTAGAATTATCACCAAAAAGTTCATCTTTGTCTCATCAGACCAGAGAATCTTATTTCTCATAGTCTGGGAGCCCTTCATGTGTTTTTGAGCAAACTCTATGTGGGTTTTCATATGTCTTGCACCGAGGAGAGGCTTCCGTCGGGCCACTCTGCCATAAAGGCCCGACTGGTGGAAGGCTGCAGTGATAGTTGAGTTTGTGGAACTTTGTCCCATCTCCCTACCGCATCTCTGGAGCTCAGCCACAGTGATATTGGGGCTCTTCGAATCTTTACCTCTCTCACCAAGGCTCTTCTCCCACGATTGCTCATTTGGCTGGATGGCCAGGTATAGGAAGACTTCTGGTGGTCCCAAACTTCTTCGATTTAAGGATTATGGAGGCCACTGTGCTCTTAGGAACCTTGAGTACTGCAGAAATTCTTTTGTAACCTTGGCCAGATCTGTGCCTTGCCACAATTCTGTCTCTGAGCTCCTTGGGCAGTTCCTTTGAGCTCATGATTCTCATTTGGTCTGACATGCACTGTGAGCTGTGAGGTCTTATATAGACAGGTGTGTGCCTTTCCAGATCAAGTCCTATCAGTTTAATTACACACAGCTGGACTCCAATGAAGGAGTAGAATCATCTCAAGGAGGATCACAAGGAAATGGACAGCATGTGACTTAAATATGAGTGTCTGAGCAAAGGGTCTGAATACTTATGACCATGTGATATTTCAGTTTTTCTTTTCTAATAAATTTGCAAAAATTTCTACATTTCTGTTTTTTTCAGTCAAGATGGGGTGCAGAGTGTACTTTAATGAGAAAAAGAATGAACTTTTTAGAATTTACCAAATGGCTGCAATGAAATAAAGAGTGAAAAATGTAAAGGGGTCTGAATACTTTCCGTACCCACTGTATACCTTGGGCAATGTATGACAGGGCGGTATTATCCTATGGGCACTGTATGGTGGCACTTGAGCATGAGAAATATTTATCAGATCACCTGATATTACCTGGTTAATTTTACCTGGCCCTGAATGCCCATGTCATGTACTTAGCAACCCGGTGATTGCACGCTATGGCCAAGCATTGGCATAACATCAATACTCATTTTTGACCTGTCATGCAGATAATCTCTATAGAGAACTCATCAGAGTCTGTCGCTGCTGTTTACCCAATGCCTTGTAAAACCATAAATCACCTGTTTTGCTGAGACTTTACTCATGCGGGTTTCGTGCTGATTGGTTATGTCAGCAGCACCCTGCCGCCCATTCTGTCACTGAGCAGATGGCATGTACTTAGTGCGAGGGACCTTTTTATCATTGCACACCCCCGCAGTCTCAACATATGGTACACGGAAACCTTACGAGCAGGCTCGCTTGCTGCAAACATGTTATTGACGATATATAGATGGAAATTTACTGCTCCAAGGAGCCGCTGCCTTATTCTGCGCCAAGGAGGTTAACTCTTTGACAGATGGAGAAGGGACCCAGTTATTGTAGATTGTGATACTGGTCGAAAGGTGACAACAGCGGCGGTGTGTGTGGTCATCTACATAAAGGAGGCGCGAAACGCAGATCACTGTCTATGGATTATATCTAGGTAATAATGGGAGTTTTGGGTTATGTTTGTGAGAGACTTACAGCAAACTGACCTATGGAATTCACCCCATACATTATAGGAGGATTCATCTGGATATAGGACATAAGTGACATTGGGGAGGGTCCGAGATGCAAAGTATTACAAGTGCAAACCCCAGGCCAGACACCCTAAAAAAATCTGTGGCCAGGCCTCCTAAGTACAGACACTAGACCAGACACACTATAGAGAGGGCTCAGCCGAGGCTCCCTAAACACAAAACTGAGGCCAGACTCCCTAAATGCAAATATCGGACAAGGCCTCCTAAATACAGACCCTGCACCAGACCCACTATAGATAGGGCTCAGCCCAGGCTACCTGAATCCAAAACTCAGGCCAGACCCCCTAAATGCAGATATCAGACCAGGCCCCCTAATAACAAACTGAAGCCAGACCCCTAAATTGCAGATGTTGCTCCCCTGAGGGTTTGGTACTGCATCTCACCCAGAGGTGTGGTATCTCACTCTCTGGTAAGGAAGGAGCACAGCCCGGGACCCTAACACCTGCATCCAACACTACACTACTCCAGACCAGCAGGAGGGGCAAGATGCGTCGCGCTTCCTGCTGAGCCCTGTCCCTGGCTGGAGTGGGGGGAACCAAAGTAGGGGGAACCATGTAGTGGGTGTGGGTGGAGGACGTAAATCAGAGGAGCATTGGAAGAAGTGATATAAATAGAGAAGCCATTTTGAAAGGACAGTTCAGTCTGGGAGGAGAAGTAGAGGGAGCAGGAGCTCTGCAGGAGCTCTGCTCAGGAGGAGGAGGGCCTAGCCAGAGAGGCCCAGGACAGACTGAGGAGGAGAGGAGCAGGAGGAAGGCTCCAGGAACAAAGAAGGGATCCCAGGGGTACAGGCAGTGCTGGAGGCCACCCGTACGCCCGAATCTGCCAGGCGGTGGAGGGATCGAGCCGCAGAGGGGACCGGCCCCTAATCAGTGAGAATTAGAAAGTTCAACTGGAAACCGGAGGATTCTGTACTTTCAGGGTGCAGTTGCCACATCCGCACTCAAGTCGCCAAAAAGGTAACCACATAGGATCCAGGGAACTCCAGGTTGCCCAGAAAGATCCGAGGATACCGGCTTGGGACATTGTTTGGCGAGGCGCAGGGCAAGAAGGGTGAGGGCCAGCGCAGAAAGACGGCTGAGAAGGACATATAGAACGGGGTCCTGTCAGGCACTCTTGAAACACCTGTGAGTTTGCTGAACCCCTGCCTGGTGAACGCAGCGTGACGTGGGAGGCTGTAAGCTGGACAGTGCAACCTGAGGAACTTAACAACTGTGAGTAAACTCTGAGGACTGCACCCCACTGTCTCTGTGAAGTTATTGCTGCATCATCACCCCCTGCACCACACTGCAACATCCATAACAACTCAGCACAGCCCAGAGCTAAGCTCTACCTGTGGAGAGCTAAATCAACTCTGCAGCATTTACACCAGCACCAGAGGACCTGCCCCGCAGCGGCGGCTCCCTTTAGCCGCATACCACAGGTGGCGTCACGAACGGTATATAAAAACTATAAATCCCCTGAAAATAAACCCCTTTGGATTGACCGCCCTGGGTCACGGACCGGGTCACCGCCACTGTGACATCTCCCCAAGTAACGACCGGCCCGGCACCGAGTACCCCACGGCCCAGGGGGCGCGTCACAGACATCAGTCCTGAAACTCTAAATACAAACCCCATATCACACCCTCCAAACATAAACTCATGATAGACCTGCTAAATAAAAAAAACCCGAGACCAGACCCTCTAAATAAAAATTTTGTAAATATCAACTCAGGACATTATCCCCTAGCTAAACACATCAGACCAGACCCCCTAAATAAAACCTTGGGCCAGCCCTTACTAGGCACAGACTTCAGACCAGACCCTCTAAATACCAACTCAGACCAGACCCCTTAAATCTAAATACAAACTCAAGTCACATCCCCTAATTACAGGCCTCAAACCAGGACCGCTAAATAGAGGCCTCAGACCAGGCCCCCTAATTACAGGCCTCAGACCAGGCCCCCTAATTACAGGCCTCAGGCCAGGCCCCCTAATTACAGGCCTCAGGCCAGGCCACCTAAACACAGGCCTCAAACCAGGACCGCTAGATAGAGGCCTCAGACCAGGCCCCCTAATTACAGGCCTCAGACCAGGCCCCCTAATTACAGGCCTCAGACCAGGCCCCCTAATTACAGGCCTCAGACCAGGCCCCCTAATTACAGGCCTCAGGCCAGGCCCCCTAATTACAGGCCTCAGGCCAGGCCCCCTAATTACAGGCCTCAGGCCAGGGCACCTAAACACAGGCCTCAAACCAGGACCGCTAAATAGAGGGCTCAGACCAGGCCCCCTAAATACAGGCCTCAGATCAGGCCCCCTACATACAGGCCTCAGATCAGGCCCCCTACATACAGGCCTCAGATCAGGCCCCCTACATATAGGCCTCAGATCAGGCCCCCTACATATAGGCCTCAGATCAGGCCCCCTACATACAGGCCTCAGATCAGGCCCCCTACATACAGGCCTCAGACCAGCCCCCCTAAATATAGTCCTCAGACAAGGCCCCCTACATACAGGCCTCAGATCAGGCACCCTACATACAGGCCTCAGACCAGCCCCCCTAAATACAGGCCTCAAACAAGGCCCCCTACATACAGGCCTCAAATAAGGCCCCCTACATTCTGACCTCAGACCAGCCCCCCTAAATACAGGCCCCCTAAATACAGATCTATGACCAGATCCCCTAAATACAAAGCACAGACTCAGTCCTCTTTCTACAGATTACTGAGGGTCCCAGAAGTGGTCCTCATAAACCATGAATGTTATTTCTGGGAAATCTTCCCTTTCTCATTACTCATTAACTAGACATAATGATATTTATATTTCGTCCTTTTTCCAATATATTTTCATTTTCAGCAATCACCTGAATATAAGACGTCCCCATCAGTAAATACACCCCTATTTGCTGTGCTGTGGGAGAGATTTGGGGGCATACTTGTGTCAGGGGGAGGGCGGAGGAGCTGTCACCAGCACCTGGGTGTGACCTGGTGTTATCATCCCTAGTTTTATGGAACAAGTGAAACTTTTTATTGTAGTCCTGCCTTTTAATGACAATGAGGTTTCAGCCCTTCCCCCAGTGTACGCAGCACAAACTGAAAAGTGATATCTAGAACACATGACAACTCCCTTATGTCACACATCTTGATTTCTAGGAACTAAAAAAAAAAAGTATCATGTAGGAGTCTGCTACATCTGTACGTGCCCCTTCTATACGTTGTCAATACGGGGATGAAGCCCAGACACTCACAGTATATGGTTGGCGCAATGCCGTCACTCTCCATTTCACTGATGTAATTTGAGGCCACGCAGCTGTAATTCCCGATGTCAGTCTTCATCACCGGAGCGATAGAGAAGATGGACTTGTCCCGGGAGAAGCTATAGCTGGAGCTGTTTTGCAGGGGGCTTCCATTTTTCAGCCATTCATATGTTACTCGAGTCCCTTTAAACACACGACATTTAAAGGTGAGGTTCCCCACGTCCTCCACCGCTCCGTACGACGGCTCGCTGTGAAGAACGGGCTGCGAAACCGGAACTAAAAAAAGGAAATAAAATATAGAAAGGGAAAAATATTGTGTGTGGTGCTTTGTATTTTTTATTTTATAATTTTATCAAGTTGACAGAGAAACTGCAGCTGCATCCCCCTCCTCCCTCTCTTAATATTTTACCAAATATTATGACTGTGGGTAACAAAGTTACTGGCAGTTCTGTTATTCTTTTACATTTCATAAATTTGTAGAAGATTTAGTAGAGGGGGCTGATTTATAATTCGTGGGTTTTTGTAAGTCACTTTACTTTTTATGCCTTGTTGGTATTTGTTGACAATTTTTGCACCAAATTTTTCAGAAAAAGCAAATATGCTTTCTTTTTGTGTTAAACCTGTGTTTTTTTTTTACACTAAAATGTCACATATTCTGCTGTAAAAAAATAAAAAAGTACATAAAAATCATTCCAGGAGGGAAGGACTTGTGTATATTTGCAAAAAAATGTTGGGACTTTTTAAAAAAAAAAAGTTGCAATTGATGATTTGGCCCAGAAAACATCTGGAAATAGCATTCAAAACTTCACTAACAATGATGTACATTAAAAAAACAACAAAAAACAGGAGAACACATAAAATAGACTTTGAGAATGCGCAAATTAAGAGAATAAATGTAAAAAAAAACAAAAGACACCAAAACCTAGGCAAAAAAGGCACAAAAATAATGAATCGGGTTCTTCACTGATGAAAATCCGTTTTTTTGTTTATTTTTAATTGATGAGGCCTTACTGGAATATCCCTTTAAGTTATACCTCTGGGTCTGCAGATCTACAGGTAAAAAAATCTATTACACAAGAAATTATAATACTCTGATGTTTTGCCATCCTTTACTGTGTAGGAGAAGTGCTAGATCACCTAAAAGAGACCAAATGAGTATGAAGTTTTAGGGTATATGTGCACACAAATTTTTTTTCGGGTGGTCAAAAATGACACGTTTATTATTGGAAATTGCTTAAGAAAATGCTCCTTCTTTGGGGAGTTTTTGGAGGGGTTTTATGTTTCCTGATGTGATGCTTAGAAGAGTTTTTCAAGCGGTTTTGGAGAAGTTTTTTCCTGAAGTGTTTTCTGCAGTCTTTTGATTGGACAGAATCTAGTTTGGAGTGGATCTGATCAGGAGCTACATCACAGAAGTGACATGCACTTTTTATCCCACCAGACGTTTTTCAAAACCTGAAGTGGAAAAAAAAAGCCCAAAAAATTGAACACAAGGGTGTGTGCGCAAGGTTTTCCAGGTGGTCTCGATGCTGGCTTTGCTGTCATTCTTGTTCCGGTCACAGGGTCAGCTGGGCCTGGGACATCACCTATTGTGAATGGTGGATCCTGGGTTATCAGCTGTGTATAGAGGTGTTATCAGTTATTGTAATCCTGCCTCTGCTGATAAGGAGTCTGCTGAAAACTCTTCCTGAAAGAACAAGAAGTATCAGTCTAAAATAGCCCCAGTGGCCAGTGTGAAAATTGCAAAATTTCTAATATAATTTTTTTTTTCTAAAGATTGTGATATGAGAAAAGAAACATTGGCAAATGTTTAAAAAAATCCATGTAACACCAAAACTTGATTGAAGCAACAGGTCCTTTTCTGATGAAAGCTTCTCTTTAAAAGGAATCTGTGAGCAGGTTTTTGCTATTTAATCTGAGAGCAGCATGATGTAGGGGCTGAGACCCTGATTCCAGTGATGTGTCACTTACTGGGCTGTGTTTTGCTGTTTCAATACAATCAGTGTTTTATAAGCAGGAGATTCACTACAGGACTAGGTGTCTCGTGCCTCCTAGTCCAACCACACCCCGAGCACTGATTGGCTCCTTCTATACACACTGTATATTGCCAGAAAGCTGCTATTCAGTGGTATGGCCAGCGTTATACAGGGCTCGGTATTCCGGGCTCTGCCAGCTCTTCAGCAGAGAAAACAAGGATAATATCATAACTGTAACTGCTGCACCCAGTAAACTAAGTGATACATCGCAGAACCTCTGTCCTTACATCATGTTGCCAGATTACATAGGAAAAACCTGGTGACAGATTCCCTTTAAGGAGAACCAGGAATTCCCCACATTGCCTCAAAGGTGTTACACTCAGCCAGACTCTGTTCTACACTGATGAGGGGTGAAAAACCCCAAACAGGTTGTCTGTAAAAGAGTTTCTGGCTCGGTATTTATCCCTGGCTGTGTTGCATCTTCTTAAAGGGTTGGACGTTGACTTATAGGGTAGATACTTCTAGGAGGTATTTGATTTAGTCCCTTTTGTTCTTTATGAGAGCTAATTTGCAGTAATTTTAATCAGAAATTATCAGAATGATTGGAAATCTTATTTTACTTGGACTTTAAAGCTTGTTGGCGTCGCTCATAGATGGTTTCTGTAAATGATGGCTTTCATTCAGTGTCATGTGTTTGCTCATGGACTGTGGCCTGGAGTAACAGATGTCTTTTGCACACCTTTTATATTTCTACTATTTACCTACTATTGTTCCTAAACTTACACCTGAAAGACCCAATGTAGAGCAAATACCACAAAAATGTCCGGCCAGTACAATATCAGACTAATTGTGGTGACTGGTATGAGAACTTTCCGTGGTGTCACTTGTGTAATTTCGGTTTTGGTATGTGGTGAATAATCAGCACTTCTGGGACTTATAGGGAGTTCCAAGTACAATATTTTTTATGTCTCGGTGTGATTCCCGTGCCCTCCTCACCCCGTTGTTGTTTCACTGAGAAACTGCGGATGCATCCCCCTCCTTCCTGTCTTTGCTGTGTTACTAATGACAATTTTTTTTTTGAGGGGGTATTCAAAAACTTTCCGAACATAGAGGGTATGAGTCTTTTTTTTAGGGCTCATAAATGTCTGTTTTTCAAGCAGAAGACACTCCAGGAAAATCTTTTCTCTGATGTTTCATAATCGTAACTTTGTGTTTGTTCTTTGATAGTTTTTCTTTTGGGGCATTTTTATTCCTATGTGGTTTGCAAGGCTTTTTTTTTTATTGCCATTTGATGGACGTGTTTTTTGAATCCATAAGCAATGTTGAAAACCCTATCGGAAATACTGAAAGATGTGCACAAAAATACTCAGACATCTTCTGCTCATTTTTTCTTATCCTTCCCATTGACTTGTATTGTGAGGTTTGAGCATCTTCCCGGCAGAAAACACCTGTGAAATGGACATGTCACTTATTTAAAATTCTTGGTGTACTTTGAAAATCTGAAGCATTTAAAAGAAGAGCAAAACTCTGAACATAAGAATATGAGATGAATAGGTCCATACTTTTGAGCATTTTCTCAGACACAGTGTGAACATATCCTAAGGCGCTATATGCAGAGTCTTTTTGTTTATTTTCTGGAGAGAAACTTCTCCCAAAATTCACAAAAATGTTGAGTTTCTGCTCCAAAAACTCAGCAAAAAGACCTAGGTCCCGATTCATCAAGGCAATTTTGCCAGAATTCTTGCGTAAATTGCTTTGAAAAAATAAATAAATAACATAAATAAATATCGCAAAATTCAGAACTCGGAGTTGTGCAAAAATCCTGTAACTTTATGAATCAGGACTCCACCACACCCCCTCGTCAGTATGAGCAAAAAAAAATAAAACACGCCGGTCTTGAAGAATTAAGGTTATGTGCACAGAGTTTTTGAGGCAGCTTTTCAAGAATCTCCTCTTCTAGGTATGTGCACATTGAGTCTTTTTACTGAGTTTTTCAAGCAGAAACCTAAAATTTGAGGATTTTTGTGGTAGGGTTTTTAAGGAAGATTTGGAGAGTTTCCGCTCAGTTTCTGCTCCAAAAACTCCTCGAAAAAAATCTATTTGGGGATAGCCAAAGAGGAGGGTTTTTACCCTGAAGAATTTCCTAAAGCGGTTTTGAGAGTTTTTTGAAGCATTTGTAGCTTTTTTTCTAAAGCAATTTTTGCAGCTTTACAAAAGAAATGAATAGCAAGTTCAGAGAAGGAGCAAGTTCAAAGAAGAGCTACCAGGGTGGTGAGCGGACTGCAAACTATGTCCTACAAGGAATTTGGGAAGGTTTAGCTTGCAAAAAAGAAAGCCAAGAGGAGACTTAATAGCTGTCTACAAATATCTGAAGGGCTGTCACAGTGTGTTTCTGTGTGATGGTGCAATATGTCAGCATTTGGGGCCCCACTTTAAACTTTTGCCTAGGGCCCCACTTTGTCTAAGACCAGCCCTGCAATCAAATAATCAAAAAGATAAAGTAGGAAAGAATAAAAAAAGTTTTTTTTTTTTAAAAATTAAACACAAAAGTTTGACTCATCCCCCCCCCCCCTTTCCCAGTTCAAAAATAATTGAAAATTTAGTTTTTTTTCTCCCCATCAGTAAAAGTCCGATCTATGAAAATAGAAAATTAATTAACTCGTACAATGTAAACAATTACTAGAAATGCCACTTTTTAGATGACGCATTTCTACCAAAAAAAACAATCAAATCATCTTATGCACCTCAAAAAAAAAACTTCAGCTTGCTCCATTAGAGGAAAAGCAAAAAAAAAAATAAAAAAAACATCTACAGCTCTCTAAAAATGGAGACTAAAAACAAAAAAACTTCTGAAATTTTTAGACAGTAAAATATGAAAAACAAAACCATTTTGGCACCACTTGAATTGTATGAACCTAAAAAATCACGACGTCAGGTAATTTTTTCCCGCCATATTGTTTTGTGTTTTTTTTCACCATTTCATCCCACCTGTAATGTTTTTCCGTTTTTCTTCGTTCTTTGTACATCATGTGGTTAAATAAATGGTGTAACTCAAAAGGACAACTCATCCTGCAAAAAACAAATCCTCATACGGCGATGGAAAGATTAAAAAAAAAGTTATGGCTATTGGAAGAAGGAAGGAAAAAACGAACGTGCAAAAATAAAAAATCCCAATGGGAAAGGGTTAAGGAGGTTGTCCACGATCACAAAAACATGGCTGCTTTCTTTCAAAAACAGCACCATCCTCGGGTAGTACTTGGTATTGCAGCTCAGCGTCATTCACTTCAATGGAGCAGAGCTGCAAAAACAGACAGGTGTAGTGCTTTTATTCATTTTTCTTTGCAACACTCCATCCGACGCTCAGCATTGTGCTTGGTGATGTATGGCTGCATGCAGCTGCTCGGCCATGAAGCTCCCGGTGGGATCGCAGTGTTTGTGCTGATGTTAATACCAGAGAAGGTCTGGACTCTGTAGTTATGGGGTCAGCAGAGCATTGGTGACTTTTCCGCCCCCTGCTCCTCAGCATTCGGCCCCCCCGCTCTTTGACGTTACGGGGTTTCCACTTTGTGGCTGAGTTGCTGCGGTTCCTTCTGCTTCTCAGTAATATCACTCACAGGTGATGGGGGAAAATTCAGGAGGAAGAAATGTCATGGACAGACTTGTTACCCCAATGGCACCATGGCAATGGGGCCGGATGTTATACACTGGGGGGCGAGGGGCCGGATGTTATACACTGGGGGGGCAAGGGGCTGGATGTTATACACTGGGGGCAATGGGGCCGGATGTTATACACTGGGGGGCTGGATGTTATACACTGGGGGCAATGGGGCCGGATGTTATACACTGGGGGGCGAAGGGCTGGATGTTATACACTGGGGGCAATGGGGCCGGATGTTATAAACTGGGGGGCGAGGGGCTGGATGTTATACACTGGGGCAATGGGGCCGGATGTTATACACTGGGGGGCGAGGGGCTGGATGTTATACACTGGGGGCAATGGGGCCGGATGTTATACACTGGGGGGCGAGGGGCTGGATGTTATACAATGGGGGTAATGGGGCCGGATGTTATACACTGGGGGGCTAGATGTTATACACTGGGGGCAATGGGGCCGGATGTTATACACTGGGGGGCGAGGGGCTGGATGTTATACACTGGGGGGGCGAGGGGCTGGATGTTATACACTGGGGGCAATGGGGCCGGATGTTATACACTGGGGGGCGAAGGGCTGGATGTTATACACTGGGGGCAATGGGGCCGGATGTTATAAACTGGGGGGCGAGGGGCTGGATGTTATACACTGGGGCAATGGGGCCGGATGTTATACACTGGGGGGCGAGGGGCTGGATGTTATACACTGGGGGCAATGGGGCCGGATGTTATACACTGGGGGGCGAGGGGCTGGATGTTATACACTGGGGGCAATGGGGCCGGATGTTATACAATGGGGGTAATGGGGCCGGATGTTATACACTGGGGGGCTGGATGTTATACACTGGGGGCAATGGGGCCGGATGTTATACACTGGGGGGCGAGGGGCTGGATGTTATACACTGGGGGCAATGGGGCCGGATGTTATACAATGGGGGCAATGGGGCCGCATGTTATACACTGGGGGTAATGGGGCCGGATGTTATACACTGGGGGTAATGGGGCCGGATGTTATACACTGGGATACAATAGGGCCGGAGCCAACCCCTTTCATATTAACCCTTTTTTTTATCTAAATAAGTCCAATATACTAAGTTTATTACTGTCTTCACATATCTTTACAGATGTGGGAGTCTAGTATTTCTAAGTAAAAAAAGCTCCAAATTCCTTGCATAGATAAATCAAAATGGCATACGGTAATTCTGGCTACCTCCAACCACCACTAGGGGGAGCTTAGGAGCTTACTGCATACTGTCTATATGTCAAACTTAATAACACAGTATGCAGTGAGCTCCCCCTAGTGGTGGCTTATGCAGGAGAGTTGGAGCTCTAAAATTAAATAAGAAATAAATATTGGACCTAAAAAATACATAGTGGCCTGATTCATTATTTCCTGTGCAGTTTGTGCACCTTTTTTGTTCATCTAGTTTTTGGGGTTTTCCTTTGCACTTCTTTTAAGTTGCGCCTTTTTTTAATTAATTAATTTTTGATATGTATTTGCACATTTTTGTCAATGTTCGCTGTTTGTGGGTTTGGAAGTTTCCAAATATTTTTGACCGACTCATCAACTGTGACTTTTTAAAAGTATCTACATTTTTTGCACAAATGTACTCCAGTGTGATTTTATGTATGACTGAAACTTTTTGTGCAAATATTGCAAAATTTTAGCAGAACATGTGACTTTTTTTCTTAGCTAAAAAGTTACGGAAAGAAAAAAAAATTAAAGATAGAAATAAGAAAATATTCATGTTGTGCGAAATTCATGAACCTTGTGCCCCATTTTGTAGAATTTGGTGCAAAAAAAAGTCAACAAATACCACAAAGCGAAGAAAGAAAAGTTACAAAAAAAAACCCCTCTATTGATGAATGGAGTTCAGAGCTGGGTCAGCGCCACTTACCGTGCACCGTGACCTCAATCTTCTGCGTTGCTGACATGGTGGTTTCCCCTTGTATGTTGACTTTGACGGTGTAGTTCCCCTCATCGCTCACGTGTACTGAATTGATCAGCAGCGAGGCGTTGGGCGGATTCATTGTAAACTTGTGCTGGAATTCCAGATCTGGTATGAATGTGTGATTGATGGACGTCAGCAGACATGCAGGGGGGGCCGACTTCCTTTCGAGCACCCAAATGATCTGAACGGCGGATGCAGGAACGTTGACATCATAATGGATGGGCAGGGTGAGAGGCTGTCCCTCGGTGCCATGTATAGTTGGAGATGGTGCCGTTAGTTTCACTGCAGAGCAGGTGCCAAATACTTTAGGGGAAAAAAAAATGAGGAAAGAGGTTAATTTTTTTTAATCTAAATTGTTCCCACATTGAAGGGATACGCATAGTTAAGAGGAATGGTCAGAAGAGCTGAGCAAAAAAGATAGGTCGGAAGTCTTTGGCCGCCTCCTCTTCTGATTATTAGGCACGGTGTAACGTCACAGTTGCGGCACGTGGCGTGAAGACGCTCCTACTAATCAGAAAAGGAGCGAGGAAGGGCGGCAGGAAGAAGGTCTGCTGGGTTCTGAATTGCTGACGTGGTCACTAAACCAGGGTCCTGCAAGTCTTTTTGCTCAACTCCAGGACTATATGTACAGCCGAGAACGGCTATGCTACCTGTGGCCATCACATAGAGACAGCTATTGCCATCCATCTCTGCCATAAATGGTTGAAATAGGAAAACCCCTTTAAGCGGTAAAGGAATATTTCAGGGAAACAAACTTAAAATAGTAAGTTATGTACATTGCTAATATTGTCTTTTTTAGCTCTGGTTAGAGATGAGTGAACCCGAACTGTAAAGTTCTGGGTTCGTACCGGACTCTTAGTGACCGGTGCTGAACTCTGAACACGGACTTCTGGAAGTCCATTTTAGCAGAGAGAGAGGGAGACTTTTGCTGCCCCCTAGCCCTTACTATGACTATTTTACAGCACCAAAGTTTGGGTCCCTATTGACTTCTATGGGGTTTAAGTTCAGGTACAGTTCTGGTACCTGAACCGAACTTTGGACTAAAGTTCGCTCGAACCCAAACATCCGCTCATCCCCAGCTCTGGTCCCATGATCTGCTGGTTGCTGCTCCGGTGAGGATCCATGCCACTATGCATCTGGCTCTGCACAGTACACGACAGCATATAACCACAGCAGTGAGTCAAGGGGGCTGCCTAACTTTTCTTTTTTTTAAAGCAAAGCCAGCCCCCTTCTCTGCTGTATCACAAGGTGCTAGATTAGCTATGGAAATAACCCAGGATATCCGAAAAGAACAAATAAAGCTATATAAGTAACTAAGTATTTAAAGCTGCTTGTGACGCGCCCCCTGGGCCGTGGGGGTACCCGGAGCTGGGCCTTGTGGATGCTGGGGGTTGTAGTCACCGTGGCGGCGACCCGGTCCGTGACCCAGGGCGGTCAAACCAGTGGCAGTCTATTTGTGTGAGGTGTTAATGTCCGACTACACCACCTGTGGATTGCGGTTATTGGTAACCGCCGCTGCGGGGCAGTCTGCTGAAGCTGGTGGTATGTGCAGCTAGGTGATGTAACTTCCCACAGGTGGAGTGTAGCTTCAGGGCAGCGTGAGTGGATGGTGGTGGTGAGAGTGCAGGGAATCAGTAGTGACAACGCGGAGTCTTTGCAATGCAGTCTCAGGGTCTTTACTCACAGTTCTTTCACTCCAAGTCATTACTGCAGGTTTATAACTTCCCGCGTCGTCCTGTGTTTACTGAGTGAGGGGCTCAGTCGACTCCCAGGTAACTCTGGAGCACTTAGCAGGACCCCCTTCTGTGTGTCCTCTCTGGCCTCTCTCCTTGTATCTCACACCTAGTGGCACCTCTGTCCAGTGTCCTCGGGCCTTAGCGGGTGACGTATGTTCCGTCCCCTGACCCTATGTGGCTACTTTCCTAGTGGCTGGTGTGGACGGCCTGCTGTACTTGAAGTGCTGCAGCCTCCGGTTCCCAGTTGAGCCCTGTAGTCTCTGCTGGTTGGGGGACCCTGTTCCCCTTCTTGGCCTGACCCCCCTACCTCCTGGCAGCGACGGGCGTACAGGTGGCTTGCTGCACGGCCCGTACCCCTGGGGTCCCTTCTCTCCTTGGAGCCTTCCTGCTCCCACTCCTCTCTTCTCCTTCCAGGCTCAGGCCCCCTCACTAGGCCCGCCTGTGGAGCAGAGCCCATACAGAGCCTCTGCTCCCTGACTCCTCCTCAGTCTGTCTGACTGGAACTCCTCCACCGACTCTTCTACCACTGAACCAAAATGGTTCCTTCCTATTGTAGCACCCTGAGGACTCGGCTGCTACAGGGGTATTGCACCTCAAACCAGAGGTGTGGTATTCCACTCCCGGGTAAGGATGGAGTGTGGGACTGAGCTCAGTAGGCTGCATGCACTACATACATCCCATTTCCGGGGGACAGAACTACGGTACTCCCACCAAGTAGATGTGCAGGTACGACAGCGTCTGTCCCTGGCTGGAGTGGGAGGGGGGGTGGAACATCCCAGTAGTGTAGGGGCAGATAGGGGAGGGGCTCTGGGCATAGAGATAGGAGCCCATTGGGTGCTGGTCACCTGGGCTCACACATAGAGGGAGTATATATGGTGGGCACCATCTAGTGATAGGGTGAGTCTGGCAGGAGAGTTCTGAGGAGGAGTTCAGCCAGGAGGGCTGACAGGGAGCTGTGGCTCCGGCTGGGCCCAGCTCCAGGGCCAGGCCTGAAGCAGAGAGGAAGAAGAAAGGCCCAGAGACGCAGAAAAGAGGGAACCCTAAGATCCCAGACGCAAACCAAAAAGGGTGAAGGGTTGGCAGAAGAGGGCACCGGATCCCAAGCTGGCGGAGGCAAAAGTAACCCTTAACCAGGAACCGGAGGTCGTGGGCAAGCTTTGCCACGACCCTCACCACATCCACCAGGAAGGTACACCAAGAGTAGGGTCAGGAAAGCCAGAGAAGGTTTTACCATAGAAGGCCCAAGGGAACCGGACAAAGGTGGATCCCTGGTGGGGACGGCCAGGAGAAAGAGAGAGAGAGGGAAGCTCAGGACCACGCTCCGGAACTGCCTGGGGGTTGGCCGAGTCCAGCACCTGGTGGATGCAGCACGGCTCGGGTGGTCACTCAAGGCCAGAGTGACTGAAGGAACACCTGTGAGTAAAAACCCTGAAACTGCATCTCACGTCTCTGACTCTCCTTTCTGCACTATCACTACCCCCATCATCCGCACCAGCTGCCCTGAGGCCATACCCCTCCTGTTGGGGGTTATACCACCATCGCTGCACCCATACTACCGGCCTCAGCGGACTGTTCTGCAGCGGCGGCCTTGTGACCGCAAATCAACGGGTGGCGTAGTCGACACAGAAACAACATCTACCAAGACTGCCACACACTTAGTTTGACACCCTGGGCACGGACCGGGTTACCGCCACGAGACTACTACCCCCATCTGATCCGGCTCCGGGTAAGCCCCCGTGCGCGCGATGCCGCACGACACAGCAGGCCCAGGGGCGCGTCAACTTTGGCGTAGTCGGCAGGATTACGTGCCCGCAACCGACGGGTACTGCGTGCCTGAAGAGAAGTTCACATTTACCGTAAAAAGGAGTCTCCCGCCAATTCCAGAGGGTCCCCGCCATCGGACGCCATCTCGGATCGTTTCCCGCCGTTTGCCCGCCATCTGCAGTCTTTTCCCGCTGTCCACGGAGTTTCCCGCCATTGGGAGGCGGTTCCCGCCATCTGAGAAGATTTCCCGCCCTGGCAGAGCGGACGCCATTATGGGCGTGCCAGAGGGTGGTAAGAGACGACCTCCCATCGTGGGCCTGGTCCCAGAAGGGCGCCAAAAGCAAGGACCGCCCCCACCAGCAGAGACTGCAATGATAGAGATGTCCATCAGCGTGGGGGGACTGCCCCTGGAACTGACAATCACCAAGTTGCCCCAGGACCGCCCTCAGTGTGGGCGGATCAAGAACAAAAGAGTGAGGATGGGTGCAGCCTGGAGGAGTCTGGGGAGGTCGCACCCGGAGATGGAGGGAGAGTCAGGCAGCACCGACCCTGTGGTCAGGAGCCTGTTGCAAGCCACCACCCCACAAGACCTGGTGGAGATCTTGGCACAGCTCCCCTGAGACCGGGAGCGTGCACAGACCGCGCTGGAGGGCCTCGCACGGAGGATGGCCCAGGTGCAGCGAGAAACGCTGACTGAGTGGAGTAGGGAGATGGCCCAGCAGGCTGGAACCCGCCAGCGGAGCACGCCACCCGAGACGAGGAGTCTGACCGCCTCTGAGGATGGTGCAGGAGGAATGAAGGCCGGAGACGACGCCGTGGAAGGAGCTGAAGAGACGGAGGCAGGTAAAGGGGACGTCACTACCCCAAGCCTAGAAACCGTGAGCCTGCCCCAGCTCCCCGTCGCAGAGCCTGAAATTCCCCCTAACGTGCCCGTCGCTGCACCGCCACCGCTCCAGACTAGGCCTCAAGCAGGAACCGCGGCCACGCCCCCTGTGACGTCACGCGCCTCAACCCCGAGCGCGGCCAAGCAGGAGACGCCACCGGCCTGGTCGCAGGGCCGAGTACCCCCAGGGCGCCGCAGTTCCAACAGAGCCCTCTATCTCCACCAAGTCACTGGCCTGGTCGCAAGGTCGAGTGCCCCCGGGCGCCGCCGTCTCCACAGTGCCCTTTACCTTTAGAGCGCCACCGGCCTGGTCGCAAGGCCTGGTGAATCTGGGCGCCGCTACTACCATCGCGCCCTCAACCTCCACCGTGCTACCCTTGGGTGAAGACCTGTTCGCCCAGCACACTTGCCCGGATGGGCAGCCCTTTGAGTGGCCACCGGAGTACCTCCATCCCCGACTCCGGAAGGAAAGGCCTCTGTGTGAGCCCCTGATTCCGGCTCCGGCGCCCGCCAAGATCACCCCACTCCCGTTGGAGGAGGCGCAGTTCGAATGGGACCCCACCAGAGAAAACCTCATTGGGTTCACCCATGAGACCCGGGCGGCCGCAGCCCAGCGAGCAGAGTGCTGCCGGCAACAGCTGGAGGTCTTCGACCGGGAACGGCGAGAGAGGCGGGTACGCGAGGAGCGGCTGCAAGTACAGAGTGCGGAACAGAAAAGCCGGACCAGACGGAACCCCCGTGCAGCCCATGGTCCCCGCGCCACCGGGACCGTAATCAAGTTTCAACTGCAGCACGGTTGGGGTTTTATCCGGGACCACAGAACCCCCGGCGACGTCTTTGTCACCCGCAGGGACGTCGAGAGCCATCTGCCGGAGGGACACAGAGGACGTGATCTTTACCTGGGTGATGAGGTCACCTTCACCCGGCATCAATGTGCCAAAGGTCCATATGCTCTCCATGTGCACAGATTGACTGAGGAAGAGCTGCGGTTTGAGGAAGGTCAAGAGGACCCGGACGGGTCTGAAGATTACCCTCAAGAAGGAGCAGGAGGATGCCGTTATTAAAGTACGGTACAGTGAAGCTGTAAATAGTTACCCGTAAGGGTACAAGAACTGTTACCAGTAAAGTATAGTCCCCGTAGGGACCAGCAAACTGTTACCCGTGTGTCCCTATCCCTTAACAGGCTGAGGACTGTGAGCAGCCATCCCTTATTCCCACTGACCGAGGACTGAGAGCGGTCGTTCTTTCCCTCTACCTGGCCGAGGACTGAGAGCGGCCATACCCTTGTAAATAGTTGCGCTTCCTAAGGCGCCCCCTACCGGTTTTATAGGAGGATTACTGTTTTCCTCCCAGTGACTGTGGCACTTTACCTGGTCACAAGTGCACAGTGGCCAGAAGCTCAAGAACATTTTATATAAAAGAGTTTTATATGAAAAAGTTTATATTGCTAGAATCTGATAATGTTTATAATGTTTTATATGTTGGTGTATGTTTTAAAAAGTTTGTATGTTTTGGTATGTTTTATTCTTTTACAGCCCGAGGACGTGCTGTGATTTACCAGGGGGGAATGTAGCACCCTGAGGACTCGGCTGCTACAGGGGTATTGCACCTCAAACCAGAGGTGTGGTATTCCACTCCCGGGTAAGGATGGAGTGTGGGACTGAGCTCAGTAGGCTGCATGCACTACATACATCCCATTTCCGGGGGACAGAACTACGGTACTCCCACCAAGTAGATGTGCAGGTACGACAGCGTCTGTCCCTGGCTGGAGTGGGAGGGGGGGTGGAACATCCCAGTAGTGTAGGGGCAGATAGGGGAGGGGCTCTGGGCATAGAGATAGGAGCCCATTGGGTGCTGGTCACCTTGGCTCACACATAGAGGGAGTATATATGGTGGGCACCATCTAGTGATAGGGTGAGTCTGGCAGGAGAGTTCTGAGGAGGAGTTCAGCCAGGAGGGCTGACAGGGAGCTGTGGCTCCGGCTGGGCCCAGCTCCAGGGCCAGGCCTGAAGCAGAGAGGAAGAAGAAAGGCCCAGAGACGCAGAAAAGAGGGAACCCTAAGATCCCAGAAGCAAACCAAAAAGGGTGAAGGGTTGGCAGAAGAGGGCACCGGATCCCAAGCTGGCGGAGGCAAAAGTAACCCTTAACCAGGAACCGGAGGTCGTGGGCAAGCTTTGCCACGACCCTCACCACATCCACCAGGAAGGTACACCAAGAGTAGGGTCAGGAAAGCCAGAGAAGGTTTTACCATAGAAGGCCCAAGGGAACCGGACAAAGGTGGATCCCTGGTGGGGACGGCCAGGAGAAAGAGAGAGAGAGGGAAGCTCAGGACCACGCTCCGGAACTGCCTGGGGGTTGGCCGAGTCCAGCACCTGGTGGATGCAGCACGGCTCGGGTGGTCACTCAAGGCCAGAGTGACTGAAGGAACACCTGTGAGTAAAAACCCTGAAACTGCATCTCACGTCTCTGACTCTCCTTTCTGCACTATCACTACCCCCATCATCCGCACCAGCTGTCCTGAGGCCATACCCCTCCCGTTGGGGGTTATACCACCATCGCTGCACCCATACTACCGGCCTCAGCGGACTGTTCTGCAGCGGCGGCCTTGTGACCGCAAATCAACGGGTGGCGTAGTCGACACAGAAACAACATCTACCAAGACTGCCACACACTTAGTTTGACACCCTGGGCACGGACCGGGTTACCGCCACGAGACTACTACCCCCATCTGATCCGGCTCCGGGTAAGCCCCCGTGCGCGCGATGCCGCACGACACAGCAGGCCCAGGGGCGCGTCACTATTATACCTCTTACCACTGTGCTCCCAGGATCTACGTCCTCCACCCATCCACTACATAGTTCCCCCTCTCTAGGTGGTTCTTCCCCACTCCAGCCAGGGACCAGGGACACCTGTGCTCTCCCGTAGGAGCATTATCGCCCTGTCCCCCGGAAATGTGGTGTAGTGGATGCAGTGTTAGGGTCCTGAGCCATACTCCTTCCTTACCTGAAAGTGAGATACCACACCTCTGGGTGAGATGCAATACCTCTGTGGCGACCGAACCCTCAGGAGCGCCACACTTGTATTTTGTATATTTTTGTTCCCTGGAAATCCCCATTAATTTTGGGTTTGCAGTTGAGAGGCTTATTAGTATATTGATAATGGATTTTAAAGTTAATAAAAATTGCAACCAGACAGGTGATAAAAGTTAGGCAATGTCCATAGATAACAGGAGCTATAAATGATGACATCCCCCTTCGCTACTGTCCTGGTCACTGATACTAGAGGTGCACATTAGTCACATCCAGCCCCGATATACAGCGCCATGCACAGTCTAGTAATCAGTAGGCAGGAGATATTGACACAGACCTGTATTGTTCAAGCTACTTGTTTGCATTTCCCTGTTTATCTTTAGCTATAAATGCAAACTGTGCAGGTACATACAACCCCGGACACAACGCATTTCGTTCCAAGTTACTCTCCAGTAGATATTCATGTGATGATGATGATGAAGGGACATAAAAGTTAATATTACTACATCTCCATTAAAAAACAATGATATGAGGATGGAAAATCCCTAGGGGGTCCTAAACTCTAAACCCATCGCTCCAAAACTTGGGTTTTTGGAGCCACTTTCTCAGAGTTGTTGTGGAATCCAGCATTCACATCCCCACCGATCAATAAGTTATCCAATATGTTATGGATGGACTGTAAAGTTGGTCATACACATTGGACTAAAGAAAGAGGTTTTCCCAAAATCGCAAAATTATCCTTTATCCACAGGATAGGAGGAGAACCTGTGATTTTGTAAAAAACGCTTTAATCCAATGTGTATGGCCAACTTTATAGTCCATCCATAAAATATTGGATAACTTATTGATCGGTGTGGATCTGAATGCTGGATCTCCCAACGACCCTGAGAAAGTGGCTCCAAAACCCTAAGAACAGGGCTCTATAAAGTCCTTCCTTCATGGAGCGGAGATGTGCATGCTCCATTCATCGTTTATGGGACTACCAGAGGATGCAGAGTACAGCTCTCTTTTACCACAGCCAGTCTAATTGCTAATGAATGGCGTGGAGGCCGACCATGCACCTTCACTACATTCAAAAAAGGGTTTTACAGAACCTGGTTTTTGGGTTCCATAGTATCGTTCTCAGATTCACTGGGGGATCCAATAGTCAGAAGCCCTGGCGTCAACTCCAGTGATCACCAAATTATTCCCTTTCCTACGGGTAGAAGATAACTTCAAACTTTAGGAAAACCCCTTTAATGACAGCCTAGTTCACCAAGACCACCTAACCATCTATTACGAATGAGGACCCCTTGACTCTCCACCAAGTGAGAGAAGGGAAACATGTTGAATTTTAATGCCAATTATTATGTCCTACGGGAGGATAAACACCTTACTCTAATCTCCTCATTAAAAAACACATTCATGCTCGTTAGAACCTAGCGTTCATGTGTATGGGGAAAGTCGTAAGGAATACCGGTCAACTGAATGGATGCTAAAGGGCAATCAAGAATGTCCCACTTACCACCAGAAGCCAATTGCCACAATTTTACCCAACACCATTACTCATGTTACAAGGCTTTTCCCTTTAAATGTAGAAGTGAATTGATGATACTAATTACCAGTGGAGGCCATATTCACGATGTCAGAGCCCTACATTTGCCATATATGCCAGGAGCCAAACATATCCCAAGTGCTCCATTCAGCTGACAGATAACTGAGTGTCTCTTTGGCACGCCTGTGGCTTGTACATGTTGGCACACCTTATTTGCTGTACTGAACAGTGTATTATATTCCATGCGGAGGCATTTAGCACAAATATATTTACCACGTACTATATATTGGGAGCTTGGATGCCATGGTGTGTCTATATAGCAGCACACTGATTTGACAGAAGGCTCAGACATGACGTGAATAGACGTTTTTTCGCATTTCGGTAAGAAATCCCCCCAATTTTTTTACTAAATATAAAACCCCCAGAATATACAACTGTATCGCGTAAAGCTGGATAAGGTTGTCCATAGGGCGCAAATATATATGCACATACCATGCAGTATATATACAGTGGTGCTTGAAAGCTGGTGAGTCCTCCAGACTGTCCAATATTTCTGCCGAAATTTGACTTAAAACTACATTAGATTTTTACTAAAACTAGATATTGAAGAGCAAAGCAAAGAAATTAGTCAAAAATCTTAGACCTGGTTATTTTTTTAAATGATCTAATATCACATATCTGTGAGTGGCAGAAGTATGTGAACCTCTGTTTCCAGTATCTGTTGTCACCCGCTTGTGCAGCAATAACTGCGTAAATTGTTGATTAGTCCTGCACTTCGTCTCGGAGGAATTAGTCCATGCCTCCCTACAAAACAGCTGAACCTGTTATATTGGTGGGTTTTCCTCCATGAACTTCAAGTCCTTCCACAACATTTCTATAGGATTAAAGTCAGGACTGAGACTCAGGCGTTCCAAAACAGTACCTTTTTTTTTCTTTTGTAGAATGACATGTATGCTTTGGGTCATTATCTTGCTGAATGACCCACGTTCTATTGAGATTCAGCTCATGGACAGATGACCTGACATTTTAATATAGATATGAATGATACAATTCAGAATTCAATATGTTCCATCAATGATGGCAGCCGTCCTGGCCCAGATGCAGCAAAACTGGCCCAAACCCTGATAGAGAGAGAATGCTCAATTTTGCCATTCACTTCCATTATGCTCGCTACTCGAGTAACGCACATCCGAGTGTCTGACGTGTTCGATTCAAGTACCGAGCACTCGAGCATTTCACTGCTCGCTCGATCAACACTACCAGGGAGCTTTCTTTTGATCTCATCCATTGGCAAAGCATTGTCACAATAGCCTTCAGGCTTTTCCAGGGGATCTTTAGCAATCTGTAGACAGACAGTAATGTTCTTGTTGGGAGTAATGGCTTTCTCCTTGCAGTCCTGCCTCACGCACCGTTGTTTTTCAGTGTACACTTGATGCTGGACTCATGAACATTGGCAACTGTGAGAGAGACCTTTAGTTGCTTAGATGCTACCTTGGGTTTCTTTGTGACCTTGCAGTCTATTATAGGCCTTAGTCTTGGAGTGATCTTTGTTGGTGTACCACTCGTGGAGGAGAGTAATAAATGGTTTTGAATTTCCTCCATTTTTAGAAAAAATATGACTAGCTGTGGATTGGTAGAGTCCAAAGATTTTAGAGATGGTTTTGTAACATTTTCTAGCATGTTAAGTATCAACAAACTGTGGTTCTCAGGAATCTCATTTGTTAATGCCATGATAAACTTCTTACTTTGATAGATCCCTGTACTAAAAAAAAGTAAACAGGTTTCCCACTCTCATCTGATTGTCATCCCATTGACTGAAAACACCAAACTCTAATTTCACCTTCTAATTATCTGCTAATCCTCATCCTCCCTGGGACTAGTGCACTTCAGCCAATCATTTTGCCCAAGGAGACAACATTAGCCATAGTGCTCTCTGACTGGCTGTAGTTCTGTTTTTGGGAGACTGAGAGCTAGACCTGGGGAGGATAAGTAAAGCACAGTTTGTTTTTTATAAAGAAATTGCAGCCAGGGGAAAGAGGTTTTCTGAAACGAATAAATCCATTTTATCTGCTAAAATTTGAATTCAGCAGATTCACTTATAATCAGCCAATAAATTCAATGTTCATTGAATAAATTCAGTGCAAATCAAATCTGTTGGGAAACTATTTAAAAGTTAATCTTATACTCCCCTCTCACCTGCATTCCTACTATCATTTACGCTATTGTTGGTCCTCCGATCTGCTTCTCCGTCTTCCATATTATTTTTTCTGGACTTACAGTGTCACGGGTGTGTCAGAAGTGACAGACAGTCGCCCTGCAGTTGGTTGCAGGAGATCTCTTTGTTTGGCATTACAGACACCTTCTTAGAAGCAGTCTCTCTAGAACCCAGCGGCTACCTTCCTCTTGTTAATTAACACCCTGGCCTGGGTGTATAAATACCTGCTGTGCGCCAGAGGGAGGTGCTGGCGATACTCACATGACCCCTTGTGAATGCTTGGAGCAAGTGCAGTACTTCTTCCTCTCTGGTGCTAAGAGGACGTGTGTTCATCTCTCTGAAGTCGACTAAAGCTAAGCTACCTTCCCTTGTTTGCTCCCCCTTGTTGTCTTTAGTTGTCAGTGGGGATCGACTAGCGCTTATCCCCTCCTTTCCCTAGCCAGGGCCAAATGCCAGGGAAAGACAGGGCGAGGTTCCTGTGTGACGATTGGTTCAGAACCAATATAGGGACGTTTAGGGGAGACAGGGTGATATAAGGTCAGGCTAGGAGATCTCCACTACCCCCTTTCCCTAGAGTCTGGGCCCAATTTTCCCTCTTCCCTTCATGTTGCACTTAGTCTTTCCTAAACCTTGCGTGACACACAGTGCTGCTATTCTTCACTAGGGCCCCATACATTTATGTGGGACATGACAGACAGCATTGAGGTCATTGATGGGTGTTGCACTGCAAGTGGTCGCGTAGGACGTGATGTTCAGATTGACGATAGTGACTTGTGTCGCTCCCCATGTGATGGCAGGGGGTTTAGTGAAATACAGCAGCAGTGGAAGCCCAGAAAAAAAAATGATATAGAAGACAGAGGAGATGATTGGAGGACCAGCAATGGCGGGAGAGGTAGGAGGGAGGGCAGAGGGGAAGTGTGTATAAGATTATTTTTTTAACCCCTTCCATTGCACTCAGGATCCAGCAAAATGGTGACCGGCCGCCATTTTGCTGGAATTTGTGCAAAAGGAATTGCAAAAAATTCACAACAAATTTGATTTATTACAAATCGATTTTGTCATCCAAAAGGGTCGATACGCTGAGCTGATCGTTAAGGGGTTGTCCATGAAGAAGAAAGGATGGGGCAATAGAGGATAATGGAATAAAAAAAAGAAACCGTGCTGCTGCTCCAATGGTGTTTCTTTACATCCTTGCAGCGATGACATTCTGTTGACACACATGACAGCTGCAGTCAATCATTGGTCTCAGTGGTCACGTGTGTTAATGAAACATCATCTCTTCAGTTAAGTGAATTAAAACTGGAGTAGAAAACCCAAATGGCAGCGCTGGAGCAGCGGGGGTTTAAATGGGTAAGTACTTCTCTTTTTATTTAATTTTCTCTAGGCCTCATTTATCAAAATGGTCTCAAAGCACTTTTATACTTGTTGCCCATAGCAACCAATCAGAGCTCAGCTTTCATTTCCTAATCTGCTCTGGTAAAATGAAATCTGCGCTGTGATTGGTTGCTACGGGCAACAAATAAAGTTTTAATAAATGAGGCCCTGTGAACAAAGATGTAGCAGTAAAAACACCCAACTTTCTCCATCCTTAGTAACCCCCCTCCCACTTTTAGTAAATTTTCTTTTTGGGGCCTTTAGTTTTTTCTCCCCTTCTTGCAAAAGCCATAACGTTTTTTATCTTTCCGTTAACAGTTGTATGAGGGCTTATTTTTTTGGCGGGATGATTTGTAGTTTTATTGACTCCATTCAATTTGCCATATCATGTAGTGAAAAACAGAAAGAAAAAAATCCAAGTGGGACAAAATGGTGAAGAAAAAAAAAAAAAAAAAAATTCCACCATTGTTTTTTGAGGTTTTGTTTTCACTGAGAGGTAAAAATGACCTGGCGGTATAATTCTCCAGATCAGTACGATAACGGTGATACCAAACTTAGTTTTTTTCTTTTTTTTTTAAGTGGTGTAAAAAAAAATTCAGGAAATTTAAACAAAAAAGAAAAATATAAAAACAAAAAAGTTTGGTGTCGCCATTGTATGAGACCTGTAACTTTTTTATTTTTCTTTCAATGGAGCTGAGAGCGCTTGTTTTTGCAATCTGGTGTTTTTACTGAGACCATTTTGGGGAACATAATGGCATTTGGATCTCTTTTTTATTACATTTGAATAGATAGATCTGACTTTTACAGACGAGGAGATACCAGATAGAAAAATAAACCTATTTCTTGCTTTACACTAGGAAAACAGGGGCGATTAAAATGTTTATATATTTTAATTTTTGAAACTTTTATTTTTTTTTAAATTTCATTTTTTAGTCCCATTATTTGTTCTATATACTGAAATATCATAGTAATGCAGGATATAGTGAAAATAATATTCTCACATAGCAGGACCAAGATGGCAGCAACAGAGGCCTTCAGTGGAGCCCCCGGCTGCCGTGACTAGTGTGAACACTTCTGCTCTTTCAGGGGGCTGATCCCAGGGAGGGAAGACAAGAAGCAACATGTTTAGTCAGGGAGTTGGTAGAGTGATGTCGAGGGGTGAGGATCTACTCTGAGGTCCAGGAGCCAATGGATGGATGGCCTATGGAGTTTGGAAATTGGTTGCTGGCTTGGCTGGACCCACTTGTTATGGTTGAGGGATCGGTTGTCTGGAACGAGGAACTTTCTTAAGGACTGTTGCTGCTAGATACATGTTCTTCGGTCATGGTATCCCAGGGAGGGAAAACAAGAAGCAACATGTTTAGTCAGAGAGTTAGTAGAGTGATGTTGAGGGGGTGAGGATCTAGGCTGAGGTCCTGGAGCCCATGGATGGATGGAATATAGAGTTTGGAAATCGGTTGCTGGCTTGGCTGGACCCACTTGTTACGGTTGAAGGGTCTGTTGTCTGGATAGAGGAACTTTCTTAAGGACTGTTGTTGCTGGATACATGTGCTTCCGTCGTGGTATCCGTCATCTGGAGGAACGTGGACTGTGACTACAGACTATACCGGCAGGAGATACAAAATCTGTGGGCCAACCAGAAGTTGGGAGACAGTGGGTATTGCCTGGTACGCCGGCAGTGGGCCTACAGGCCCCAGGGACGGGATCTTGTGTACTAGGGGCAATGTATTTTGCCCATCTACCAGGAGTTGCTGTATGACCATGGACGTAAGGAATAAAAAATAGTTGCATCGTTAACCTGCCCAGGTGATTATTACAACCCACAATCTCAAATCTTCACAACTAGCCATTGGCCCCCCCATTATGAGGGGTTGACAGCGGTATTTAAAAGGTTAAACAGCAGCAATCGGAGCACATCCCATTCAATATATCACAATTAGCTGACGTAATCATGCCACGGTCCCAATTGTTCTGCATCTCTAGAATTTTCCGCCGTATTGCAATGTTCTCCGGTTGTTAAATGGTAAATGGAATTATCTCCGGCTTTTTTTGTCATCTCTAAATATAGCCGTATTAGATCACAGTCTGACAGGTTTCTTGCACAGATTGCTCTTCTGGAATAACATAGGCTTTAAGTAAAGTTATTTTCTTACATAGAAAAATGCATTGAATTCAGATTATTATCCTATAAATAAATGTTCCTTGTATATGTGGGCTCCGGGAAGAAGCGGAGGTTATCGGTTAAAAATATGGAGAGAATGAGAAGACAGAAGTAATTCTGTACAAATGCCATAGGAAAGACAGAGCGGTCTGCTTAAGGGCTCGTTCACACCAGCGTATAAACCGGAAGGAAAGAAAAAAAATTATGTTAAATTGAGTTTTTGAACATTTTTGGAAGCGATTTATTTTTTCAATTCTTCATATCATTGTACTAAAAACAAAAAAATGAGAAATTTTGCAAATTTTACACCGGCCACTGCGGCTGTTCTAGATTCATAAATTCACATGTATGTATAGCAGCAATAGACTGACACTTAGAGACTGTGGGACCGATTCATCAAAACTGTCACGCCAGAATTAAAAGCTTTGAAAAGTCGCAAAATTTAAACGCAATTTGAAGTTGTGCCTAAATTTTGCGACTTTTGGCGTTTCTCCCAGATCTGACTAAATGGGCAGAACTAGGGTGGTACGGGGCGCGGCTGGGGAAGGATGTCACAGCTCGTTTAATTCATGAGGAGTTATGGTGTTCTGTACTCCAGAAACCTCACTCCAGTACCTGACTGGAGTGAGATTTGTGGCATAGTGCACGGAGGTGCACGCCACTCGTCAGATGCTCCAGATTCATAAAGAGGCGTGCATCTCTTCATGAATCAGGAGCATCTGACCGGAGAGAGCAATGCTGGCCGTGATGAATCGGGCCCTATTGGTACTGAACCAATTAATAACAGTAAGCAAAGGTCACTGTACAGGAGGAGGTGAGCTGTGATATCACCTATTGTGAATGATGGATCATGTGTTATCTACTGTATATAGAGGTATTATCAGTCATTGTACAGGAGGAGGTGAGCTGTGACATCTATTGTGAATTGTGGATCCTGTGTTATCTACTGTATATAGAGGTGTTATCAGCTGTGACATCTATTGTGAATTGTGGATCCTGTGCTATCTACTGTATATAGAGGTGTTATCAGTCATTGTACAGGAGGGAGAGGAGGTGAGCTGTGATATAACCTACTGTGAATGGTGGATCCTGTGTTATCAGCTGTGTATAGAGGGGTTATCAGTCATTGTTATCCTGACAGATATAATAATGAAACTGCTGAAAAGTCCTCTGTAAACAGTAGGAAGTAACAGTCAAAATGTCCCAGTTGCAAATGTGAAAATTGGAAGATTTGTAATTTTTTGGGAGCAAATTTGTCAGTAGTACTATTTCCAAAATGTCAGGACACTCCTGGCAAATTTGTAACAGTTGGCATGTATGTATATCTATTATCTAAGGTGGTCTAGGTTGGTAAAGCGGGGGAAAAATACATAGGTCTAGGGTGGTTTAGTGGTTAAAGAGGTTGTCCCATAATAAGGGAGCAGCAGTAAGAATGTGCGACCAAAGCTCCATCCATATGGGCAAAACTGGTCCCAGGTCTTGTAATTGTGGAGATCCCAGAAGAGAGGGAGCCCAATGCAGAGGAACTTATACAGCTATCATTAAACTTATAATATCAGCGAATGCCCACAGAAATATTGTTTTATCATTGAATGCTAATGTTCTCTCCTATAGCGCTCATTCCATGTATTAGGAAACCCTCTCTAAGTCCATAGTAGCCAATCAGTTAAGTGCCTACAGTAAGATGATTTGCGATCAGTATAGAGTATTATTGGACAGTTTTTATGCTTTTTGTTCAGCGTAACTGCTAGTAAGTTGCAAAAAGTCAAAATCATTTAGAATTTTTTGTGATTTAATAAAGTCTGGGCAGCATGTGGTATGAGCAAAGGATGGACCTCACCGCAAAAATAATAATACGAGAAAAATAAATGGACTCGTGCCATATACCAGAAATAGCACATTAAAAGAAGAAAAAGCACCAACATGCCCAAAAAGTGTAATAATCGTCATATAAAGGCATTTGAGAGGCAAATAGTGTGAAACTGTATGTTTATTATATATAAAGTGCACCAAAAAGGACAATTGAGAACATTTAAAAAGGTGGAAAAGTGAGGAAAAGACTAGACCACCCGTACAGAGTCCATATTCTGATAAAAAAATGGCCAAAAACAATCTCCCACCTAATCTAGCAATATGGATGGAACACATATAAGAATTATAATATATATGTAGAATACTATGAATACAATAGATGGTAAATATACAATGTATCTCTGCCAGGGATCACAACATGTAAGTAAATTGTAAGTAAATATAAGATTAATGTTAAATGTAAACCTGTCCTACAAAGATGAAGCATGAACAAGCGGTCCAAGGAAAAAAATATATAATAAAGAAATGAAGACTCCTCTTTAGAAAAATAATGTTGATTTAATAGGGCTTTAGGTGACATTTTGGCTCCAAGTGTGAGCCTAAAATAGGGGTCAGATCAGGGAACTGACATATGACCATAGGGCACAGCTCAGCAGAGATGTAAAAAAATATATAGAGATGGGAGAAGTTATTATGCCCCACACCACACATAATGGCTTCATCAAGGGTAAAGCTTTTTTTGTCCTTGGACCGCTTGTTCATGCTTTCATCTTTGTAGGACAGGTTTACCATTTGACATTAATGTTGTATTTACTTACATATTGTGATCTCTGGCAGAGTTACATATGATTGTGTGGAGCTGGCTTCCCTGCTCACTGCCCCTCTCCCTTGGCAGGGACGCCGGCGATACACAAGCATATGTATCTCTGCCCCTCTTCCCCGGCAGGGGCGCCAGCTTACTCACAGCACAGACCCCGTCCCACCCTTCCTCCTTCCTCAGCGTATGGTGCCACCCGGGGTGCACGCAGGTCCCCAGGCACTTTGCTTAGGGTGCTCCCTCCTTCTTAAAGGGGCCTAAGGTGTCCCCAGCCAATAGTTGGGTGACACTTTCTATGTAAGGCACCTTCTCCAATATGGAGGTGCCTGAGCAATGTTGTTACTAAAACACACTTGCTAGTTCTCAGGTCCCAGTGCTTGTATCCAGTATACCTGCCTGTCCGTCAGCTGTGCCAGCCTGCCTTTCTATCAGCCGTGCCCGCCAGCTCCAACCTGCCCATGTCGTGCCAGTCTACCATTCCTAGCAGCCCCTGCCTCCTGTCCCTTGGGGGTCAGCTGCGATCCACCCGAGGTCAGTCCTGGAGTAGCACCTGGTTCCGCCTCCCTCGCCTCTCCTCGGATCGCGGTGTCGTCAGCCGCCGTGCAACAAAGGTTGGACTTGGTCTCTTCTCGGATCCCGGCACTGTTTTTCCACCGTCCAGTCCGTAACAGCTTGTATATTTACCATCTATTGTATTCATAGTATTCTACATATATATATTATAATTCTTATATGTGTTCTATATTGCTGGATTATGTGGGAGATTGTTTTGTCTATTTTTTATCAAAATATGAACTCTGTACAGGTGGTCTAGTCTTTTCCCCACTTTTCCACCCTTTCAAGTGCTCTTGATTATCTTTATTACATAAAAAGTGCAAAAAAAAGACACAGTTTTACACTATTTGCCTCTCATAAATGCCTTTATATGACGATTATTACTCTTTTTGGCCTTGTTGGTGCCAGGTATACACTTTTTCTTGTTCTTATGAGCAGCATGTGGGTCACACCGCAACTCCATTCACTAAAGTTGCACTGCAATGTAGTGGCTCCATAGCAGAATCTTTGGCCTCGTGTTGTGGGTCATGACCAGATGGGAATAAATGTCCACTCATCCATTTCAAGAGTGTGACCTCATTTTGTGCCAATACCAGTAGAGGGGCGGCTGTGAACGTGCCGCTCTCTTTATTAACATGTACAGTGATTTAGATTTTGCCGAGCAAGTATGAACAGATGAGCTGTAATTGGGAGCCAGGTCTTATGTACATTCATGACAGACATACTGTATATTGTAGATATGCTGTAAATGTCCCAGATAGGACAACCCCTTTAGGATACAACAACTTATTTTATTGTTGCATTGTTATTACATGCTGCTATCCACAAGTATCAGATAAGACAGGCTAATGTCTTTCATAAAGGATGTTCTTAATTATAGCTTGTGTCATCAGTATATACACGAATATTAAAAAGCAGAATGGACCAATCAAATTAATGAGAAAGTAGCAAATAATTACAGATATTTATAAAACAAAGTCTCATAAATATATACGTTGTGCAAAATGATATTAGTAAATATGCAACCGATCTTCTATCTCAAATAGACCTCGGAGGAAACCTAGAGTCTAAATGCAAAACCCAAGAGGCTTTCATATTCTCAAGATGCATCTTCCAATCGCTATCCACCACTTATTGTTTTTTGCTCTGGAAACAGTCCTGACGTAGTTAAAACTTTGATGATATATTGTGAAAAAGGGGTGAATATTGATATTCATTATCCAGGATTGAAAGGCCAGCTTTACATGGCTCCATTTCACAGTCTTCTGATCCAAGCGTAAAGCCTCGTAGAACCCACAGTCGGCCCACCTATTGAGCAGGTAAATTTGCAGGTGTGGGGGGTTGCAATGTCTTTGACTCTGCTCATTTCTGGTAACCCCCTTTAAAATGACCCACCACCTTCAGCAGCGGAAGAGCAGAGGTGTCTGCCTACAGTGGGGTTGTTTGGCCATTGCAGTAGCTTTTTAGGACATGAAGAGAAGGGGCCACAAAGTGGGGGAAACTGAACCCACTGCAACATATAGGAGGAGGGCACCCGGTTACAGGAGGAGGCATCTCATAAATAAGGAAGCCTCTTGGATTTTACATTTTGATAATTTCTCCAATTTAGACCTTGGGGAAACATTTCAGCTTTATAGTATTAGTATTATTTTCACGATGGGGTTAAAACTGTGGGCACTAACCAGAACCCTAGAACTAGGGTCGCCCTAGTCTATATTTGTCCCCCAGATTACTCCTGAAAATGGAGACGCCAGGTTCTCATTCCTTGCTATACTCCTATATCTACCCTGATCTGTTCCCTCCCCCACACAGGGAAGTGGGAAGCTGAAGTGTATAGGAACACACTAACCAAACAAGCAAGAGAAGACAGACAGGGATAAATGAAAATACTAACCATACAAAATACACACACCAAACAACAGAGTGGGACACAGGGGAGTTAAAGGAAGGAGAAACCAAATAGAAGAAGATGAGGATGTACACACAACTAAACTCCAAACAACAATCTCCTGAACAAATCTCTAAACGCCCAACTACGAACTACACCTCCAACTCCAGAACCAGGCAGTAAGAACTAACACTGGCAATCCCTAATTGCCAGAGGCAAGCATGTATAGCAGAGGGGAGTGGCCAACACTGAACAGCTGAGACAGTCCAGGTTGGAGAGCTCCAGGAGCTTCAGCTGAACAGATTAACCCTTACACTGCTAGCAAGGAAAAAACCTGCACTGTTTAATAAGATGGTGAAGCAGTTCTAACCAGTGCACATGTTTGTGAAACCAGACACCGCCCCTCTCTGTCACGGTATCCCTGTGACAATTATTTTGCATTTTTCATGCATACCCTGATAATGCGAACAGCGACTAAGAACTCCCTTTATGAAACATGTAACTGTGTGTAGTCTGGGACCGGTGAATAGCAACAGGTCATAATCATGCAACAATGAAAGAAATGAATTTATCCTAAAGGACTATTCCTCTCAAAATAAATGAGGTTTAAAATTTATTATGCTTACTTATAGTGCGCAGCACTTTACAGACATTATCATCGCTATCCCCACTGGGGCTCACAATCTAAATTCCCTAGGTTTTTGGAGTGTGGGAGGAAACCCATGCAAACACGGAGAGAACACCTTTCCTCTGGAAAGGTAGTATTTGTTAATTAAGTTGTAGGTCTCACCTCTCGGCCCACCAACATTCACCAGTATGGGGCTCTCGTGTCCGTAACTCTCCATGGTTCTCACCATTGAATAGAATAGAGTCGCGCATGTGCCTGAAATGCTCGGCTATTTATGGCTCTCCTACCCAACGTTTCCAATGAGTTTATGCAATGACTTACTGTGTATAGAAATAAAACCTTTTATGATGCCAAAAATGTTTTACAGCCCTGAATCATTTATGGTAGTTCCTCTTCTGTAAATCATCCTAAAAATGTCCAAGTTACTAAAGGGAGTTTCCACATTGTCTCGTGTACACACAATGATTTATCCTAAATCCACCATATGTCATGTACAGTGGAAAGACGCAACACTTGTGACAACTGGTTACATAGAGTAAAGTGGATCTACTTCCATGTGTAAAGTTCTTGAATGTGGACCCTCATGTCACTGTGATTCCATGGCAGGAACTGAAGCAATGGCAACATTCTTGGCGCCTGATCCAAATAGTGTAACAAGCCCATAACTTAACCAGCCCTGACTTTCACATATGTGCAAAAAATATGGGTTCCTTGCTAATAAAAAGCACATTTATCAGGTATTTTTTTGCAGTAGGGTCCCAGTATAATAATTTTTGTTTATGTATATAGCACTAGCACATTCTTCAGCACTGTTCAATTCCGAGGGTACATGTATAAACAATATCAGACAGTGCAAAGTAACACATCATTCAACAATATAAACACTAGGAGTGAGACCTGCTCACAAGCTTACAATCTAGAAGGAAGTACGGGCGGCACAAAAAGTAAAAAAGTGATTGTGATGTATGGTCCAGCCATCGGTATAATAAATAGGTAAAGATGCATGAATCGGTCACAAGGCAGTATCTGTGCATACCCAGTTAAAAAGTGCTATGGATTTTGTGGGAAACTGGAGAAAGAAGGGACCAGATTCTGAAAAAAAAATGTATTAAGAGAGAAATGAGAAAAGTTAAGAGAGGTGATCTGACAAGCCAGCCTAAAAAGATGTCGGAATTAACTTGACTGTCTGGTTTAGTGCATTCCAGAGAACTGGCACAGCACGAAAGAAATCTTGGAGACATGAGTGGGAGGTTCATGTTATGGAAGATGTTAGTCTTGAATCCTTAGTAGAAAGGAGAGCATGGGTATGGTGTTAGAGAGAGATGAGGGAGGAGATGTAGGCTGGAGCAGTGTGAAGACGGGTTGGGTTGTAGTCAGATGAGGGAGGAGATGTAGGCTGCAGGAGTGTGGAGAAGATGGGTTGGGTTGTAGTCACAGATGAGGGAGGAGATGTAGGCTGCAGGAGTGTGGAGAAGACGGGTTGGGTTGTAGTCAGATGAGGGAGGAGATGTAGGTTGGTGCAGCGAGGGGGAGAGGATGAGGAGTAGATGTTGGACGATGCAGCACTGTGGTGAGGATGGATATGGTACTAGACAAAGATAAAGGAAGAGATGTACGGGCATGGATCACCATGGAGAGGACAGTAAAGTAGTTGACAGATGAGGATGAGATGTTAGGCGGTGCAGCACTGTGGAGAGGATAGGTAGGGTAGTAGACAGAGTTGAGGGAGGTGATGTGGGGTGGTATAGTACTCTGCGTAGCTTGGTGGGTGAGAGTGATAAGTTTATGTTGTATTCTGCAGCAGATTGGCAACAAGTGCAATGACTGGCACAGAGAGGAGGCACCGGTGTAGCGGCTGGACAGAAATAGGAGTCTGACTGCTGCATTCATTAAAGATTGGAGAGGGGAGCGTTTAGTGACTGGAAGATCACTAGTGCACTGATTAGATTAGTGCATTGCAGTAGTTAAGAAAAGAATGAATTAGAGCGACTTTAAGAGTTTTTTGCAGTTTCGATGGTAAGAAAAAGGTTTGATTTTGGAGGTGTTTTAAGGTGCAGGTGATATGAGTAAGGAGTGAAGGAAAGGTTTAACCCCCGGGACAACATACTGTATGTAGCATCGGCATCTCTGCCCCCTGCTAGGCAGAGATGCCGTCCCCCTTACCTCCGCGCTCCTGGTCCGGCGTCTTCTGGCCTCCCTGCTGCTGCTGGTACACCCAGCTTCCCAGGCACTGTGCTTAGGGCGCGCGCTCCCTCCCTCTTAATGGGGCCGCACGCGCCATCCTAAAAAGTCCCCGGCCAATGGCCAGAGGACTTTCCCTATTTAAAGCACCTCCTCCAATATGGAGGTGCCCTTGCAAGGTTGTTGCTCTGTGATTCTTACTGTTGCTTCAGCCCTCAGGTCCCTCTGCAAGTCAGTCCTGTCCGCCAGTCTGTTCTTCAGTCCAGTCCGCCAGTCTGACTACTATCCAGCCCAACAGTCTGTCTACAGACCAGTTCGCCAGTCTGTCTATGGGCTCTGCCCACCTGCTTACCTGGAAGCACCTGCCTGCTACCTGCCGTGCCTGCCAGCCTGCTTACCTGGAAGCACCTGCCTGTTACCTGCCCTGCCCGCCTGCTTTCCTGGAAACACCTGCCTGTTACCTGCCGTGCCCGCCAGCCTGCTTACCTGGAAGCACCTGCCTGTTACCTGCCATGCCCGCCAGCCTGCTTACCTGGAAGCACCTGCCAGTTACCCGTTGTGCCCGCCAGGCTGCCAACCCGGAGCACCCGTCTGGCTATCAGCCGAATCAGCCTGCTTGTCTACTCGGACCACCCGTCAGCCTGCCTGCTGTGCTCATCCACTGTACCGGTCAGTTCCTGCCATCTGACCCGTGGGAGTCACCTGCTTTCATACAAGGTCGGTCCCAGAGTGTCACCTGGTCCCCCTGCTCGGTCCCTCCCTGGTTCACGGTGTCGATTGAGCCGCCTTGCGACCTTGGTCAGGCTGAGTAGGTACTTAGTCACGTCCCTCTGGTCCCTCCTTGCACCGCAGCACAGAGGTTCCACCACCTGGATCCATAACAGTTTGCACAAGCCATGGAACCCGGTGGCCCCCAGGCTCCTTCGCTCTCTGATTTGTACCAGGAGGTTTCTCATCAGAGATCCCAACAGGAAACTATCCTGACCTACCTGCGGTCTGTCAACTCCCGCCTGGACACGCTGCCAACCCCATCAGTGTCCATCTCGAGCCGAGCGGCACCCGCTCCGGCGGCGCCTCAGCCTACTAGTGCCATGGCATCCAGCTCTGGTCCCCGGCTCTCAGCGCCTCCACGTTTTGGTGGTGAGCCTGTCTTATGTCGGGGTTTTCTAAATCAGTGCACGCTGCACTTTGAACTCCTGGCACATCAGTTTCCCTCCGACTGTGCCAAGGTGGCGTTCATCATGTCTCACCTCACCGGGGAGGCATTGGCATGGCTAAATCCTCTGTGGGAGAGAGGGGATCCCCTGGTGTCCAATCTTCCGGCTTTCCTCACTGCCTTCCGGAAGGTCTTCGATGAGCCCGGACGAAAGACTTCTACTGCCTCCTCACTGCTCCGTCTCCGCCAAGGGAGTCTCACCGTGGGCCAGAATGCCATACAGTTCCGTACCCTCGCGTCTGAGCTTGCCTGGAACAACAAGGCCCTGGTGTCCACATTCTGGGAGGGTCTTTCTGGACGGATCAAGGATGAGCTAGCCGGTCGTGACATCCCTTCCACCCTGAAGTCACTAGCATCCTACTGGTCCTATGCGGACGTCTTCGACAAGAAGGAAGCCGAAACACTACCACCTCATAGGCCGTATGATTGCCCAGTCGACCTGGTACCCGGTACTTCACCTCCCCGCGGGCGTATCTACCCCTTGTCGCTGGCTGAGACCCAGGCCATGTCTGAGTACATAGAAGAGAATCTTGCTAGGGGATTCATCCAGAAATCTACCTCCCCGACTGGAGCAGGATTCTTCTTCGTTAAGAAGAAAGACGGCTCGCTACGTCAGTGTATCGACTACAGGGGTCTTAACCAGATCACCATCAAGAATAAGTACCCCCTGCCTCTCATCTCGGGGCTCTTCGACCGCCTTAAAGGCGCGAAGATCTTCACCAAGCTCGATCTTCGTGGGGCGTACAATTTGGTCCGGATCCGCCAGGGAGACGAGTGGAAGACGGCATTCAACACCCGGGACGGCCACTATGAATATCGCGTGATGCCCTTTGGTCTCTGTAATGCCCCAGCAGTCTTCCAGGAGCTGGTTAACGACATATTCCGTGATCTCCTGTATTCTTGCGTGGTGTTGTACCTGGACGATAACTTGGTCATCTCTCCGGATCTGCCCACACACCGGAGGGATGTTCGTCAGGTTCTGCTTAGGCTCCTGCAGAATCGCCTCTACGCAAAATTTGAGAAATGTCTCTTCGAGCAGACTTCCCTTCCTTTCCTGGGATATATTATCTCCGAGACTGGTCTGCGGATGGATCCCGAGAAGGTTTCTGCCGTCTTAAAGTGGCCCCGACTGGAGGGGTTGAAGGCGATTCAGCGATTCCTGGGCTTCGCAATTTATTACCGCCTCTTCATCCCTTATTTCTCCTCCCGGACCGCTCCCATCTCTGCGCACACCCGTAAGGGAGCAAATCCCAAGGAATGGACTTCCGAAGCTGAGGAGGCCTTCGTCTCCCTAAAACAAGCCTTCTCCTCCGCCCCTGTGCTGCACCGTCCAGATTGCAACAAGCAGTTCTTCCTGGAGGTTGATGCTTCCTCCTCTGGAGCCGGAGCGGTGCTCACCCAGAAATCCCCGTCCGGGAGAATGGTAACCTGCGGCTTCTTCACCAAGCTCTTCTCCTCGTCTGAGCGCAAGTACTCCATAAGAGATCGTGAACTGCTTGCCATCAAATTGGCGATGGAGGAGTGGCGCTACCTGCTGGAAGGGGCTCTGCACCCAGTGGTCATCTACACTGACCACAAAAACCTGGCCTATTTACAAAACGCCCAAAGACTCAATCCGTGTCAGGCCCGGTGGTCTCTGTTCTTTGCCCGATTCTGCTTTACTCTACATTACTGCCCTGCGGACAAGAACATTAAAGCCGATGCTCTATCCCGCTCTTTCCTGTCTTCCGACCAAGAGGAGGAGCCTCTGCATATCATCGACCCCTCCAAAGTAATGACTGTGGCTCCATTTGACCTGTCTCGTCTTCAACCCGGTAAGACCTTAGTAGCGGTTCCGGATCGTAAGAAGGTTCTTCTCTGGGGCCATTCATCCAAACTAGCCGGCCATGCTGGCCAGAGGAAGACCTTCCTGCTCAATGCCCAGCATTACTGGTGGCCTTCCCTACGCAAGGATGTTGCGGATTTCGTCACGGTTTGTTCCTCCTGCGCTCGTAACAAGGTTCCCAGGAATCTTCCAGCTTGCCGTCTCCTTCCTCTTCCCGTACCTTCCGCTCCATGGCAACACATTGCTATGGACTTTATTACGGATCTCCCTGTTTCTGCCGGTTGTACTGTCATTTGGGTGGTCGCTGACCGCTTTTTTAAAATGGCCCACTTCATTCCTCGGCCTGGTCTCCCGTCTGCATCTGTGCTGGCTAAGGACTTCATCCATCACATCTTTCGTCTCCAAGGCCTACCCCTCCACATCGTGTCTGATCACGGGGTCCAGTTCACTTCACGCTTCTGGAGAGCTACATGTAAGCTTCTGGATGTCTCCTTGGATTTCTACTCTGCTTATCATCCTCAGTCCAATGGTCAAGTGGAACGTATCAACCAGGTCCTTATCAGCTTTCTCCGGCACTTCGTCAACGCTCACCATAACGATTGGGTTGAGCTCCTACCATGGGCCAAGTTCTCCTATAACAACCATGAGAGCGAGTCTTCTTCCAAATCCCCATTCTTTGTGGTCTACGGTCAACACCCCCAGATTCTGTTTCCGGTCTCCGCTTTAGTGGACAATCCTGCTGCGGAGTCTCTGGTCAGTGAATTTTCTACTATTTGGGAAGACACTAGATCCACACTTCTTTAGTCCTCCGAGCGGATGAAGAAACATGCTGATAAGAGACATCTGGATCCGCCTCAATTCCGTCCGGGAGACAGGGTCTGGCTCTCCTCCAAACATGTTCGTCTCAAAATACCATCGTATAAGTTGGGTCCGTGGTTCATCGGTCCGTTTGAGGTTCTCAACCAAATCAATCCCGTGGCTTACAAGCTAAAACTCCCGGCCACCTTACGTATTCCCAACTCCTTCCACTTATCTCTCCTCAAACCAGTTGTTCTTAATTCTTTTTCTGATGATCCAGGTACCACACCAGCTCCAGTCTCCGCTGAGGACGTCTATGAGGTAGAGAACATTTTGGCCACCAAAAGGGTAAGAGGAAAAAACTTTTTTCTGGTGGATTGGAAGGGGTTTGGCCCGGAGGAGAGGTCTTGGGAACCCAGGGAGAACATCCAGGCCCCTCTTCTTCTTAAAGAATTTCTTGCAGGCCTAAAAAAGAGGGGGCTTAAAGGGGGGGATACTGTAGCATCAGCGTCTCTGCCCCCTGCCAGGCAGAGACGCCTTCCTCCTTACTGCCGCGCTCCTGGTCCGGCGTCTTCCGGCCTCCCTGCTGCTGCTGGTACACGCAGCTTCCCGGGCACTGTGCTTAGGGCGTGCGCGCGCTCCTTCCCTCTTAGAAGGGCCGCGCGCACCGTCCTAAAGAGTCCCCGGCCAATGGCCGGAGGACTGCCCCTATATTAAGCACCTCCTCCAAAATGGAGGTGCCTGTGCAAGGTTGTTGTTTGTGTGCTAACACTCTCCTCAGCCCTCAGGTTCCTTGCCCGCCAGTCTGTCTATCAGCCGTGCCCACCAGCCTGCCTACTAGAGTACCTGCCAGTTACCTGCCGTGCTCGCCAGCTTGCCAACCCGGAGCACCTGCCAGTTACCTGCCGTACCCGCCTACTCGTTTACTCGGAGCACCTGTCTGGCTATCCGCCATACCCGCCTGCTTGTCTACCCGGATCACCCACCAGCCTACCTGCCGTGCTCATCCGCTGTACCGGTCAGCTCCTGTCATCTAACCTGTGGGAGTCACCTGCTCTCACACAAGGTCGGTCCCAGAGTGGCACCTGGTTCACCTGCCCGGTCCCTCCTTGGTTCACGGAGTCGACTAAGCCGCCGTTTGACGTGGGTCGGTCCGAGTAGGCACTTAGTCACACCCCTCTGGTCTCTCGTTGCATCAAAGCACAGAGGTTCCACCCCCTGGACCAGTAACATAAACTACTTCATGATATCACATCTCCAAAGTTCTCCTCCGCTGAGACACTACCTCTATAAGCTCATCCCTTACTTCTATTCCTCTCCTGTTCACATAGATCAGAGGTGGCCTTCTATATACATCGGTGTTTACGGCAGCACATCACATTTTAGACTGACACTGCCAGGATTATTTAAGAGGGTGTAAGGTAAAGTAAATACATGAAAAAAGGAAGTGTTCTGGTCAGGGACTAATTAATACAGAACACTTCCCTGTCTGACAGCTGAATAACTATATTCTTCCAGTTTACTAAACAAATATAGCTACCCAACAGGTACAAATACATCCTGCATGTTTTGCTATGGATTTGTAGGCTCTCTGTTATAGAAATGCAATGGTCCTGGTCAGAAAACTGCAACATAAAAAAAGTATGTGGATTACTAATATTCTCCCGGCTTTACTGAAACTTACCTGACACTGACACTCCACATAGTAAAATTTATTTTTAATTGATTAATAAATGCAACGTTAAGCAACTTTCTAAATAGTATTTATTAAAACTTTTCTACCATCTCCCTTCTCTTCGTATCAGCATGGAGGGGGATATGGTTTTACACAGATCTGCAGTGGAGAGGAGAGAAAGCATGAACAGTCTCAGGGAGGGCTATAGGAAAGAATGAAAGCACACGATGAGGAAAACTTACAGAAGTCTAGAAAGTTTTGAACACTGTGTGGACACTTGGAAGTGAATCAAGTTTTAATTACTGTATGTAAAAACATTTCTAATATACTTTACGGCCTTTTTTATATCAAACTCCTGATGAATACTTTTTGCTTTATGGCTTCTTTACGCCAGTTCTGGGCCAGCTCCGGCCAAATTTTTTAAAGTGAGCAGTGTGGACGGGGCCAGCATGGACGGGGCCTGGGCCAAACACGGCTGTGAAATTCATCAACATTTAGGAAACAAAAATGCTACAGCTGTGTACTCTAATCCATAACTGAAGTATTTTTCTTGTGGTGGTGCAGCTGAACGATGTGATCAATTCATCAAGAGGTGAACATCTCTTAATAAAATTGGTACATCAGTGGTGACGTCTCCACCCATGGGAGCGCTGCAGCCAATCTCAGGGGAAGCAGTCACACCTAAGACATCCTTATAGGAGTCTGAGTTGTTCAAACACCATCAGAAGACCAGGCAAGGAAGCCAATGAAGTGCCAGAGTAGACAAGTAGATGGGGTGGTCCTATTGTTGGAGTTTCAGTAGCACAATAGTTATGTGTCCCATAGAAATCTCTGTAAGGTCACCCGAGTATAAACTTACTAAGCCAGTGCCAGGCACAGGAGGTTGCTCTTGGCTTCAGCAAACACAGAAAAGTCTCCTGGAGGGATCACTTATGCGTGTAAATATGAGAAGGCGTAGATTACATTTTGTTTTTGTGTTACGTAAATAACGAGCAGAAGCATCACCATTAAATGTATAAAAAAAAAAAAATTAGAAAAATTCACAGAATTAAATTATTATTAAAAAAAAATCCCCAAATTTACATTTTTGGAACATTATGAATCCCTAAAGTACCACTATACCCCAAAAGATATATGACCTGTTGTCAGTCATTTCAAACTAGACAGTACTGGTGGTAAATGCTTGGAATGAATGGGAATAATTACATAAAGTCCAAAATAATAATTCCACAAATTATATCACCTTTCCAGTTCTGAAAACTTTCAGATATTTCCGTGCGGTTCTCTGCAGATAGATTCAATTTATATTTTATTTTAGTACATTGAACACATTCGCTCTTATTTATGTACTAAAACCTAAGGAAAACTGCACTGTTGAGTATAGAAATCACCTAGGGATTAAAAAAAAAGTATACTTTTGAAGAAATTTTCATAAAAAAATTAAATGTTTTAATAAAGTAAGAAACTTTACAGATCACCTTGATTTAAAAGAAACAGCTACAAAAAGCCTCATTCGCAATGGAAGACCATTTAGTAGTGACCATATAATACTTCATTTCACCACTAGTGGTGCTGAAGGGAAGTTGGACTTCTTCTAGTATCAAGTCTCTTCAGATCCTATGGTTTACTTTTTCTCCAGGGATCCTTTCAATAAGGGATTGTGAATAACCTCTTTAAATATGATGGAAGTGGTAATAAACTTTGAGCTTTCCAACAACTTTCTAGGAGAAAAGCAACATATAACTTAACCGGTGGCGATATGAAGATTGAGTCATTAGGACAACATGTTCCTAATTAGCGCTTTCTAGCCTGCACTAATTAAGAACACAAGTATGTCCACAGAATATAACATCACCCTTACTGCTCATCTGCTGTTTTACTCAGAAACAGTTTGGGAGATTCATGACATAAACATGGATGCTGAACGACAAAAATAACCTAATTACTGTAAAGGCTTTAAGGGCTGTCTTTCAAAGTATCGTCATTGCTCTATTGACAAGACCTTTTCCCAATGCTGTAATGAGGGTATAGCAGAAGGACATGAATAAAGCTCCTACGAGACTGCCCCCTATGTACAAGACTATAACTACTATAATACTGCCCCCTATGTACAAGACTATAACTACTATAATACTGCCCCTATGTACAACAATATAACTACTATAATACTGCTCCTATGTACAAGAATATAACTACTATAATACTGCCCCTATGTACAAGAATATAACTACTATAATACTGCCCCTATGTACAAGAATATAACTACTATAATACTGCTCCTATGTACAAGAATATAACTACTATAATACTGCCCCTATGTACAAAAATATAACTACTATAATACTGCCTCCTATGTACAAGAATATAACTACTATAATACTGCCCCTATGTACAAGAATATAACTACTATAATACTGCCCCTATGTACAAGAATATAACTACTATAATACTGCCTCCTATGTACAAGAATATAACTACTATAATACTGCTCCCATGTACAAGAATATAACTACTATAATACTGCTCCTATGTACAAGAATATAACTACTATAATACTGCCCCTATGTACAAGAATATAACTACTATAATACTGCCCCTATGTACAAGAATATAACTACTATAATACTAACTACTATAATACTGCCTCCTATGTACAAGAATATAACTACTATAATACTGCTCCCATGTACAAGAATATAACTACTATAATACTGCCCCCTATGTACAAGAATATAACTACTATAATACTGCCCCCTATGTACAAGACTATAACTACTATAATACTGCCTCCTATGTACAAGAATATAACTACTATAATACTGCCCCCTATGTACAAGAATATAACTACTATAATACTGCCTCCTATGTACAAGAATATAACTACTATAATTCTGCCTCCTATGTACAAGAATATAACAACTATAATACTGCCCCCTATGTACAAGAATATAACTACTATAATACTGCCTCCTATGTACAAGAATATAACTACTATAATACTGCCCCTACGTACAAGAATATAACTACTATAATACTGCTCCTATGTACAAGACTATAACTGCTATAATACTGCTCCTATGTACAAGAATATAACTACTATAATACTGCCCCCTATGTACAAGACTATAACTGCTATAATACTGCTCCTATGTACAAGAATATAACTACTATAATACTGCCCCATATGTACAAGACTATAACTACTATAATAATGCTCCTATGTACAAGACTATAACTGCTATAATACTGCTCCTATGTACAAGACTATAACTACTATAATACTGCCCCTACGTACAAGAATATAACTACTATAATACAAGAATATAACTACTATAATACTGCCCATATATACAAGAATATAACTACTATTATACTGCTCTCTATGTACAAGAATATAACTACTATAATACTGCCCCTATGTACAAGAATATAACTACTATAATACTGCCCCTACGTACAAGAATATAACTACTATAATACTGCCCATATATACAAGAATATAACTACTATTATACTGCTCCCTATGTACAAGAATATAACTACTATAATACTGCCCCTACGTACAAGAATATAACTACTATAATACTGCTCCTATGCACAAGAATATAACTACTATAATACTGCCCCTATGTACAAGAATATAACTAATATAATACTGCTCCTATGTACAAGAGTATAACTACTATAATACTGCCCCCTATGTACAAGAATATAACTACTATAATACTGCCCCTATTTACAAGAATATAACTACTATAATACTGCCTCCTATGTACAAGAATATAACTACTATAATACTGCCCCCTATGTACAAGAATATAACTACTATAATACTGCCTCTATGTACAAGAATATAACTACTATAATACTGCCCCCTATGTACAAGAATATAACTACTATAATACTGCCCCTATGTACAAGAATATAACTACTATAATACTGCTCCTATATACAAGAATATAACTACTATAATACTGCCTCCTATGTACAAGAATATAACTACTATAATACTGCTCCTATGTACAAGAATATAACTACTATAATACTGCTCCTATGTACAAGAATATAACTACTATAATACTGCCTCCTATATACAAGAATATAACTACTATAATACTGCCTCCTATGTACAAGAATATAACTACTATAATACTGCTCCTATGTACAAGAATATAACTACTATAATACTGCCCCCTATGTACAAGACTATAACTGCTATAATACTGCCCCTATGCACAAGAATATAACTACTATAATACTGCCCCTATGTACAAGAATATAACTACTATAATACTGCTCCTATGTACAAGAATATAACTACTATAATACTGCCCCTATGTACAAGAATATAACTACTATAATACTGCTCCTATGTACAAGAATATAACTACTATAATACTGCTCCCTATGTACAAGAATATAACTACTATAATACTGCTCCTATGTACAAGAATATAACTACTATTATACTGCTCTCTATGTACAAAAATATAACTACTATAGTACTGCTCCTATGTACAAGAATATTACTACTATAATACTGCCCCTATGTACAAGAATATAACTACTATACTACTGCCCCTATGTACAAGAATATAACTACTATAATACTGCCCCCTATGTACAAGAATATAACTACTATAATACTGCACCTATGTACAAGAATATAACTACTATGATACTGCTCCTATGTACAAGAATATAACTACTATAATACTGCCCCATATGTACAAGAATATAACTACTATAATACTGCCCCCTATGTACAAGACTATAACTGCTATAATACTGCTCCTATGTACAAGAATATAAGTACTATAATACTGCCCCATATGTACAAGACTATAACTACTATAATAATGCTCCTATGTACAAGACTATAACTGCTATAATACTGCTCCTATGTACAAGACTATAACTGCTATAATACTGCTCCTATGTACAAGACTATAACTACTATAATACTGCCCCTATGTACATGAATATAACTACTATAATACTGCCCCTAAGTACAAGACTATAACTACTATAATACTGCCCCTATGTACAAGACTATAACTGCTATAATACTGCTCCTATGTAGAAGAATATAACTACTATAATACTGCCTCCTATGTACAAGAATATAACTACTATAATACTGCTCCTATGTACAAGAATATAACTACTATAATACTGCTCCCTATGTACAAGAATATAACTACTATAATACTGCTCCCTATGTACAAGAATATAACTACTATAATACTGCCCCTTATGTACAAGAATATAACTACTATAATACTGCTCCTATGTACAAGAATATAACTACTATAATACTGCCCCTTATGTACAAGAATATAACTACTATAATACTACCCCTATGTACAAGAATATAACTACTATAATAATGCCCCCTATGTACAAGAATATAACTACTATAATACTGCCCCTATGTACAAGACTATAACTGCTATAATACTGCACCTATATACAAGAATATAACTACTATAATACTGCCCTTATGTACAAGAATATAACTACTATAATACTGCACCTATGTACAAGAATATAACTACTATAATACTGCCCGCTATGTACAAGAATATAACTACTATAATACTGCACCTATGTACAAGAATATAACTGCTATAATACTGCTCCTATGTACAAGACTATAACTACTATAATACTGTCCCTATGTACAAGACTATAACTACTATAATACTGCCCCTATGTACAAGACTATAACTACTATAATACTGCCCCTATGTACAAGACTATAACTGCTATAATACTGCTCCTATGTAGAAGAATATAACTACTATAATACTGCCTCCTATGTACAAGAATATAACTACTATAATACTGCTCCTATGTACAAGAATATAACTACTATAATATTTTTCCCTATGTACAAGAATATAACTACTATAATACTGCTCCCTATGTACAAGAATATAACTGCTATAATACTGCCCCTTATGTACAAGAATATAACTACTATAATACTGCTCCTATGTACAAGAATATAACTACTATAATACTGCCCCTTATGTACAAGAATATAACTACTATAATACTGCCCCTATGTACAAGAATATAACTACTATAATAATGCCCCCTATGTACAAGAATATAACTACTATAATAATGCCCCCTATGTACAAGAATATAACTACTATAATACTGCCCCTATGTACAAGACTATAACTGCTATAATACTGCACCTATATACAAGAATATAACTACTGTAATACTGCCCTTATGTACAAGAATATAACTACTATAATACTGCACCTATGTACAATAATATAACTACTATAATACTGCTCCCTATGTACAAGAATATAACTACTATAATACTGCACCTATGTACAAGAATATAACTACTATAATACTGCCCCCTATGTACAAGACTATAACTGCTATAATACTGCACCTATATACAAGAATATAACTACTATAATACTGCCCTTATGTACAAGAATATAACTACTATAATACTGCACCTATGTACAAGAATATAACTACTATAATACTGCTCCCTATGTACAAGAATATAACTACTATAATACTGCACCTATGTACAAGAATATAACTACTATAATACTGCTCCCTATGTACAAGAATATAACTACTATAATACTGCACCTATGTACAAGAATATAACTACTATAATACTGCTCCCTATGTACAAGAATATAACTACTATAATACTGCCCCTATGTACAAGAATATAACTACTATAATACTGCCCTATGTACAAGAATATAACTACTATAATACTGCTCCCTATGTACAAGAATATAACTACTATAATACTGCTCCTATGTACAAGAATATAACTACTATAATACTGCTCCTATGTATAAGAATATAACTACTATAATACTGCCCCCTATGTACAAGAATATAACTACTATAATACTGCCCCTATGTACAAGAATATAACTACTATAATACTGCCCTATGTACAAGAATATGACTACTATAATACTGCTCCCTATGTACAAGAATATAACTACTATAATACTGCTCCTATGTACAAGAATATAACTACTATAATACTGATCCCTATGTACGTGAATATAACTACTATAATACTGCTCCGATGTACAAGAATATAACTACTATAATACTGCTCCTATGTACAAGAATATAACCACTATAATACTGTTCCTATGTACAAGAATATAACTACTATAATACTGCTCCTATGTACAAGAATATAACTACTATAATACTGTTCCTATGTACAAGAATATAACTACTATAATACTGCTCCTATGTACAAGAATATAACTACTATAATACTGTTCCTATGTACAAGAATATAACTACTATAATACTGCCCATTTTTGTTTTACCATTTCTTGTCTTATTTTGGCAAAAAAAATGGCATATAAAAACTAAAGCAAAAGTGTACAATCTGAAAAATTACTTTTCTTGATAGTGGAAAGAGGAACCAAAAGCTAGAATGGATTTTGCCCTTGGAGAAGTCGACACAGTAAATGTCAACTTGGATTATATATTACAGAAAACTACACAAAAAAAATAATTATGACATATAGGTAAAGCTCAGAAGCTTCGTATTTAGACCTGGCTTACTTCTGAGCAGAGCTGAAACAAAAAAAAAATAAATAAAATGCAGGTTCATGGTCTACATGGGTGGTCCGTGACCACTGGACCCTCCTCCTACTTGCCAGCAATGCCTCTTTTGTCACCATTTGTCATCATTATGGTGCAAGTCATGCACAACGTTGACCTAGGTTTACTAATCAGAAGACACACGAGAAATGCCAGGAAATAGGAGGCGGTTCGCTGGTCTCTTCTGGCGACCACTGACTACCAATGTGTAACAGGGTCTTGAAAATCTTTTTGCTCAACTCTACTTCCGCCAAACCAACGGTTTACAGCCATTGATGTATTTGGCATCTAAGACTGTAGAAAAGCTCGGGGACAACCTCCTCGGGAGCCGATGTGGTTTTATATTAGTGGTCACCCACCTTTCTAAGAAGCAGATATAACTTCAAGGACTCTTTACTCCCATTTTTTTTTTTTTATTCCAAGATGACTTAGGCTCAAGCTATTCTTAGACAAGTTGCCTAACTCCTATTAAAGTTAATGGGGGTCTAAGTTGCATACATCTTCCAATCAAAAGTCCAACAAGTTAAGAATTTTTTGCGACTGGCACTTTGTAGCCACTGAAGATAGCAACGAAACACGACCACATCAATGACCAGATGCCATGTCGCAATACGACGCCACAATTTTCATGTCAGCAGACCTCCAAAAACTTATTTAGAGGAGCTGTGCCCCTCTAAATAATTGATTGACAGGGTGGCCATAGTCTTAAAGGTGTTGTCCAGGTCTTAGATATTGATGATCTACTCTTTGATCAGATCGGTAGGGGTCTGACATCTGGCACCCCCACCGATCACTTATTTGCAGCTCCCACCATGGTTGAATGTACCCAGAGCCGGAACAGCACAGCTCCATACTGTAGTGACCTTTTTGGGTACCGCAACTTAGCTACTATTGAAGTGAATGGGAATATAACTGCAGTACCTAAGAATGGAGCTGTGCAGTATATATTGCTGTGCAGTACCCTGTACATTCGGCCGCCACAGCAGCTGGAAACCGCTGATCAAACCCCCACCAATCTAATAATGATGACCTATCACACAGATAAGTCCTCCTCGATAACCCCTTTAAAAATAGGTAATCAATTTTTTTTATTTCTGAAATCCCCCTTTAAATGAAGCCCATACTGTAATGGAGGACTCGTAAATCTAGTAGTATGAGTCTAAGCAGTCATTACATGGGGTGTGGCTCCTCATTACGCCCTGCACAGACCTGGGACATCTCCCGTACGCAGACACGTTGAGTAATATTTACCGAGATGAAAATGCAATTTTGTTGCCATTACAGTTAATGAGGCAATACGGCAACGACAAATAACAAACCGAATGGGATTATAATGTAATCTCTCCTGTAGGATACAAATAAAAGACGAGCACTGCATCTATTTAAAGAGGATCCTTGGGTTCTCAAGACATGTCTGGAATTCCCTTCATAATAAAAACTGTGGATCATCTTTTGTTAGTATTCTGCATTGTACGGTTCCTCCATTACCCCTCCTGGAAATGTTTGAATATATTTTTTAGTAGACGCTCTCGGATACTACAGATCAGCTGCGGTATTCAGCCGCCACTAAACAATGTGACGGAGCGGTGGTGTTCTGGTTCTGCTCACTACCTGATCGTGGAGGAGACAGGTGTCAGCCCCCATTTATGGTCTATCTTAAGGTCATCAATATCTGGAAAAACCTTTAAAGGGTTACTCTTCTAAATTCAGGAGTGCATCGCTTCTTCAGGTGGTATGCTCCTGAAGATTGACAATTTGGTCCGTTCAGCTGATCTGAATTGTGCGATTTCCAATGCTGCTGACAGAGGTAACATTACCTCTGCAACATCAGAGGAGAGCAGGGACACTGAAGCCAGCCAGATTCAGAGCAGAGCTTACAAGCTCTATAGCAAAAAGCTTGTGTCGCGTTCCTTACCTTAGAGACCGGCCACCTCTGATAAACTGCAGGTGTCTGGTAACGTAGGCAATAAGCAGTAAACTAGAGAATTAAAAATCTCTCCGTTCTTAAGAACAGAGAAGATTTGTGATAAGAGGTCATTTGCAAAGTTGATTGTTTTTACAAGTACTTCACAACTTTACCTATTTATGATCATTAGAAAAACACTTTAATCAAAATGCAAAGTAAAGTTAGGATGTCATCTATATGGCATGGTAACAGTATATGGGGAGAGATGCTGTGGAAGCTCCTCTACAGTACATGAACGATACCGTGAAGTCAGGGCTTTAGCTGTTTTGTGATATAAGGGTTTGTTATTAATTATTAATGTCTTTTTTTCTGGACCAACCTCTTTGTGGAATGCACAAACATGTAAGATGTGAGTTTCAATCGTTCCAGTCGGGTAAGACCAAAACACAGCAGCTCGTGTTGACAGTCAACACAGAACGGAGGTCTAGATGAAAGAGAATCCTTCTGTGTTCTGCTGTGAACGCGGAGACCAAGTACAAGCCACAAACACAGAAACGGGAAATAAGCTAAAGGCCGACTCCACGCCGAAGCTCCCTAATGTGCCAGTGCCCCCCCATGTCACACTCATAGGGGTCCACGAAGCTGAGATACTGTATGACTAGCTGGGGCTTTGGGCACGGACTACTGACCACAGACAAAGTAATGTCACACAATTTCCCTTTGATACAATTTAAGTTTAGTTTTTGATAATGTACAAAAAAAATCAGTGGATAAAAATAAAATAAAAAAAATATATAATATATAGAAAAAACAATACAAAACTATGCTCAACTTTATTTGATTGAGTCACAATCCCTTTAAATATTTGGGCATCAATCACGCAGATTTTTTATTACTTTTTTCTTTTAGGTATAATGTTTTTTTTGTCTATTTTGTGGATTTTTTCTCCCATATTGTTTTTTTTTTTCTTTTCTGCATGCGTTAATCTATATTGCATTTCTGTGTTTTTTTTTCTATTATTCTATTATTTCAATTGTTATTCACAAATTATGCAATTCTTAGAATATAAATCAAATTACTTATATTGTTAAAATGTAAAAAAAAAATTGTTAAAAAATAGTAGATCGCCAAATGCATAATTTCTTAATGTAGATCATGTCCAATATCTATGAGCTATAACTCAGACATCACATATGATGTTCCATCAATGTTTTTCACGGATACAACACATATCCATTGTAGTCTATGGGGCTATTCATACATCTATGTTATTTTGGCAAAAAAAAATTATGGATTCCTGCCCATTTTGAGTTTTTGGATCAAACTTGCCAAAACTTACTGAAAAATAGCTAGAACATGGATACCATCAGTGCTTCATGCGTTCTGTCCATTCTTAGTGTTCAAGCTTGGGATCTTTTTTTGGGGGGGTGGGACGGAATATGAATAAAAATGTATTCTACATTGATGGTAAAAATGGAGAAACTAACCAAAAATGGATGAAATTCGGATCCATCACTTTGATCAAAAATGGTGCCGTTTCTGATCTGCAGGGCATTGATTGACCTAAATCATGATTTACCTTTGTTAAAAAAAAGTAAAGAGAAAATAAAAGTGTAACATAAGGGAAGACTTGTAGCTGATTCATTATTGAAGACCGTCTTTAATAATGTATAGGGGATTACTAAACAATAGGAGCATTTGTAACTGTGCGCTCATTGTTATATGGTGACAGATGTGGTCATTACAGGGTAGAACGTTCCTTGTGTAATCCGTATAGACTGTTGTGTCCATTGAAATTGCTGCTTACTGTTCTCCTGAAGCCTTTCATCATAGCCCCCCAGAGTGATGTCCCATCATCATGCCGCTCTGCCCCCAGCACTGTACCAAGTGCATCGGAGCTGTAATATGGCAGTAATGTTATCTTATGGAGGATGACGCTCGTTCTCGGGTCCCTCTTCAATTCTTCCTCTTCACCTTCTTCCAGCAGCTCTAATTTTATTTTTTGTGGTGCGAGCGTTAGTTTTTTTTGGTATCATTTTGGGGTCCATATGACTTTTTGATTGCCTTTTTTTGGGGGGAGGGGGATGTGGGTAGATGAATTGAGCAAAAATCTGCGATTCTACCATCTTATTTTGCCCCCATTTTGGCATTTGCAGTGTTGGATAGATGCGGTAATTTATTTTTTAGATTTTATTTTTTTTCATTCCAGAAAGAGGGTGGTGATGTGAACATATATAAGTTTTATTTTTTCTACATTTTTCTATTAGTCCCCCCAGGGGACCATATACTGCAGTATTGTACAAACATGGCCGATACCAGGCTGTAATGACCATGCTATCCGCACTCCACAACTGTGTTGTGTGGCAGCCGCTGGGCGTTGGAAGGGACACATTCCCACTATGTCCATCCTCTTAAATGTCGCTGTCACGATTTAAAATGTGTTAAATGAAGGTGCTAGCTGTTTAGCACAGCCGGCACCCATGGTGTATGGAGCGTGCTCAGCTCATGAAGTGTACGCCCAGAAATCGGGGCCGAGTGAGACCCAGCTCTTGCCAAGGATCGGCAGATGTTAACACTGGCACTGCCATAAATAGTAAACTGTGCCACATCCGATGATGGCGATTAGGTGAACCACTATGAAACACGATATGGAAAAATACAACCAAAAATGTAACACCATAAATAACATGGTCGTGGGCATAGACCCCAATGCTGACCATAGACAGGTCCACGTCAGAACTATAGGTATTCAGCAACGCACTGATTCCCCAATACAGCTATAAATCATACACAAAATAATGAAAACATCCAAACTAATCTAAAAACCGCACAATACAATGTCAGCATCACTGCTCGCTTCACCCAAGAAACCACCTCTAAAAAGGATATGATACACACATATGTATGTGCAGATATAGTGTGTAGATAGAGAGAGAGAAAAATAGAGGTGGAATAAGTGGACTTTGTTCACACAGATACATGCAATGTTTTAGCTCCTCATTTAAGGACTTTCCTCAAGCAAGTAGATGTACGTGTGTGAAAAAAAAGGCCACTTCGTTTCCCTTATTTCTATTAAAGTGCTGCTTCCATTCTATTTTTTTTCTGTATTTGGAGGCTTTTTGGCTGGATAGTATTGCACCCACAACATTAGGTTTGTGCTGAAATATATATATATATATGTATATATATATATACAGTACAGACCAAAAGTTTGGACACACCTTCTCATTTAAAGATTTTTCTGTATTTTCATGACTATGAAAATTGTACATTCACACTGAAGGCATCAAAACTATGAATTAACACATGTGGAATTATATACTTAACAAAAAAGTGTGAAACAACTGAAAATATGTCTTATATTCTAGGTTCTTCAAAGTAGCCACCTTTTGCTTTGATGACTGCTTTGCACACTCTTGGCATTCTCTTGATGAGCTTCAAGAGGTAGTCACCGGAAATGGTCTTCCAACAATCTTGAAGGAGTTCCCAGAGATGCTTAGCACTTGTTGGCCCTTTTGCCTTCACTCTGCGGTCCAGCTCACCCCAAACCATCTCGATTGGGTTCAGGTCTTGTGACTGTGGAGGCCAGGTCATCTGGCGTAGCACCCCATCACTCTCTTTCTTGGTCAAATAGCCCTTAAACAGCCTGGAGGTGTGTTTGGGGCCATTGTACTGTTGAAAAATAAATGATGGTCCAACTAAACGCAAACCGGATGGAATAGCATGTCGCTGCAAGATGCTGTGGTAGCCATGCTGGTTCAGTATGCCTTCAATTTTCAATAAATCCCCAACAGTGTCACCAGCAAAGCACCCCCACACCATCACACCTCCTCCTCCATGCTTCACGGTGGGAACCAGGCATGTAGAGTCCATCCGTTCACCTTTTCTGTGTCGCACAAAGACACGGTGGTTGGAACCAAAGATCTCAAATTTGGACTCATCAGACCAAAGCACAGATTTCCACTGATCTAATGTCCATTCCTTGTGTTCTTTAGCCCAAACAAGTCTCTTCTGCTTGTTGCCTGTTCTTAGCAGTGGTTTCCTAGCAGCTATTTTACCATGAAGGCCTGCTGCACAAAGTCTCCTCTTAACAGTTGTTGTAGAGATGTGTCTGCTGCTACAACTCAGTGTGGCATTGACCTGGTCTCTAATCTGAGCTGCTGTTAACCTGCGATTTCTGAGGCTGGTGACTCGGATAAACTTATCCTCAGAAGCAGAGGTGACTCTTGGTCTTCCTTTCCTGGGGCGGTCCTCATGTGAGCCAGTTTCTTTGTAGCGCTTGATGGTTTTTGCAACTGCACTTGGGGACACTTTCAAAGTTTTCCCAATTTTTCGCACTGACTGACTTTCATTTCTTAAAGTAATGATGGCCACTCGTTTTTCTTTACTTAGCTGCTTTTTTCTTGCCATAATACAAATTCTAACAGTCTATTCAGTAGGACTATGAGCTGTGTATCCCCCAGACTTCTGCACAACACAACTGATGGTCCCAACCCCATTTATAAGGCAAGAAATCCCACTTATTAAACCTGACAGGGCACACCTGTGAAGTGAAAACCATTTCCGGTGACTACCTCTTGAAGCTCATCAAGAGAATGCCAAGAGTGTGCAAAGCAGTCATTAAAGCAAAAGGTGGCTACTTTGAAGAACCTAGAATATAAGACTTATTTTCAGTTTTTTCACACTTTTATGTTAAGTATATAATTCCACATGTGTTAATTCATAGTTTTGATGCCTTCAGTGTGAATGTACAATTTTCATAGTAATGAAAATACAGAAAAATCTTTAAATGAGAAGGTGTGTCCAAACTTTTGGTCTGTACTGTATATATATACACATACAGAGACTGACATGTCATTGGTACACACGGGGGCTCAAGAGGCTAGAAGGCCACTGCCACCTCGAGCCAGTGTGTATTTGTATAATATATATATATATATATATATATATATATATATATATATACACACACACAGTATATATACACGTGTATATATATATATATATATATATATATAATATACACACATTTGATGAATAAATATCAGGTCAAAAGCATCCAGTTTAGGTGGCAGATAGTGCAGGTTTATCCCCTTTATCCACCTTTACCAAGATATCCTAGGTGGTATCCCTGCACTCCATGCAGGCTCCGGTGCTGAGCCCGCATGTTACCGGGCACATGATAGCTGATCTGATAAGCTGTCATGTTCCCCTAACAGCCGCGGGTGGAATCACGATCCTCTCGTGGCTGTTAACTAGTTAAATGCCGCTGTCAATCTCTGACAGTGGCATTTAACATGGCCGCGGCAGAAGGACGTCATACAGGTGCATCTCACTAAATTAGAATATCATCAAAAAATTAATTTATTTCAGTTCTTCAATACAAAAAGTGAAGCTCCTATATTATGTAGAGTCATTACACACAGAGTGATCTATTATATAGAGTCATTACACACAGAGGGATCTATTATATAGAGTCATTACACACAGAGTGATCTATTATATAGAGTCATTACACACAGAGTGATCTATTATATAGAGTCATTACACGCAGAGGGATCTATTATATAGAGTCATTACACACAGAGGGATCTATTATATAGAGTCATTACACACAGAGGGATCTATTATATAGAGTCATTACACACAGAGGGATCTATTATATAGAGTCATTACACACAGAGGGATCTATTATATAGAGTCATTACACACAGAGTGATCTATTATATAGAGTCATTACACACAGAGTGATCTATTATATAGAGTCATTACACACAGAGTGATCTATTATATAGAGTCATTACACACAGAGGGATCTATTATATAGAGTCATTACACACAGAGTGATCTATTATATAGAGTCATTACACACAGAGTGATCTATTTCAAGTGTTTATTTCTGTTAATGTTGATGATTATGGCTTACAGCCAATGAGAACACAGAAGTCATTATCTCAGTAAATTAGAATATTTTATAACAACAGCTTGAAAAATGATTTTAAAATCTGAAATGTCTGTTCAGTAAATGCCCTCAATACTTGGTCGGGCTCCTTTTGCATCAATTACTGCATCAATGCGGCAATGTGGCATGGAGGGATCAGCCTGTGGCCCTGCTGAGGGGTTATGGAAGCCCAGGTGGCTTTGATAGCAGCCTTCAGCTCGTCTGCATTGTTGGGTCTGTGGTCTCTCATCTTCCTCTTGACAATACCCCATAGATTCTCATAGTGATACTGTTGTGTGTAAACCAGGTATTGGTACTTTTGGTAGTGTGGACAGGAGCCAAGTCCTGCTGGAGAATGACATTTCCATCTCCAAAAAGCTTGTCGGTAGAGGGAAGCATGAAGTGCTCTAAAATGTCCTGGTAGACTACTGCACTGACTTTGGTCTTGATAAAACACAGTGGACCTCCACCAGCAGATGACATGGCTCCCCAAACCATCACTGATTGTGAAGACTCACACTAGACCTCCAGCAGCTTGGATTGTGGCCTCTCCACTCTTCCTCCAGACTCTGGGACCTTGTGGAGTGTGTCAGTGACTGCCTTCTGTACATCTGTCAAGTCAGCAGTCTTCCCCATGATTGTGGAGCCTACTGAAACAGACTAAGGGACCTTTCTAAACGCTTAGGAAGCCTTTGCAGATGTTTTTTGTTAATTATTCTAATTTACTGAGATAATGACTTTTGTGTTTTCATTGGCTGTAAGCCATAATCATCAACATTAACAGAAATAAACACGTGAAATAGATCACTCTGTGTGTAATGACTCTATATAATATATGAGTTTCACTTTTTGGATTGAAGAACTGAAATAAATTGACTTTTTGATGATATTCTAATCTAGTGAAATGCACCTGTAAGTTCCAGCCATCGGCACCCGTGTCACATGACAACGCGGGGTCTGACAGGCGATCATTGCAGCTTCTATTGTCCCATGGAGACTATTGAAGCAAGTGAAAAGTAAAAAAAATTGTTTTAAAAAATGGAAAAATATAAAAGTTCAAATCACCCCCCTTTCTCCCCTTTCAAAATAAAACAATAAAAAAAATGGCGCCTTTTTTTTTTTTTTTGAAAATTTGGGATTTTTTTTGCACCACTTAGATAAAAAAGAACCTATACGTGTTTGGTATCTACAAACTCATACTCACCTGGAGAGTTATAATGGCTGGTCAGTTTTAGCATTTAGTGAACATGGTAAAAAAATAAAAATAAAAAGCAATTGTGGAATTGAACTTTTTTTGCAATTTCACCGCACTTTGAATTTTTTCCCGTTTTCAAGTACGCTATATGGTAAAACCAATGGTGTCGCTCAAAAGTGCAACTCATCCCGCAGAAAACAAGACCTAACATGGCCATTCTGACGGAAAAATAAAAAAGTTATGGCTCTAGGAAAAAGGGGAGCAAAAGAAAGAAAACTCAAAAATGGTAAACCCCAAGGTCGTTAAGGGGTTAAATACACGGACGTACATGGGCATGCATGCATATATATATATATATATATATATATATATCATATACACACACATTCCGCACAAGCAATTTGAATCTATTGTCTATCAATTGATACCTACACTTTCTAGAGCAGTGGTCTCCAACCTGCGGCGCTGCGGCTGATGCACAACTACAACTCCCAGCATGTCAGGACAGTGAAAAGCTGAATGAGCATGATGGGAGTTGTAGCTTTACAACAACTGTAAGAGCTACAGGTTGTTGAGACTACGTTCTCAAGAGCGATGTGTTAAATATATACATGTTTATTACTGTAATTGATATATATTTCTTTAATTAAAATATATAATATAAAAATATTTCAAATATTATATAGAATATATATAAATATACTGAATATAATTACATAAAATTAAGAAGTCATTAATTTAGATATACATATATACATAGATTATTCATATCAATATCTGTGCATAATATATATAGAAATACACACATATACATACATATATATATATATATATATATAAAATAACATCTTCTATCTTCTCTAAATATGATATTTCTGGTATTAGAACAGAAAGTTAAAGAATTGCAACTATGGCAGTGTATGGATATATTATATAGTTGATGCCTGGAAATCATATTGAAGAAGTTATTTAATATTTAAATTGAATAAAATATTTTTAATACATTTCATTGCTTGAAAATATGTCTTTTTGCCTATCGGTCCAGGCTTTAGGGACACCCTGTATAAAATATCAAACCCATTCATAATAAGCGCAAATTATCCATGCAATTGAAGAACCACAGATCCCAGCATGTCATATACACTGCAAGCTATAAGGATTGCTTTAACTTGTAGTCCCCACACCCCAAGGTAGTAAAGTCTGCATGACATCCTCCTGTATGCATTGCCTCCCATTTCAGCAGCCCCATCCCCATCCCGCAGCCCCGCAGCCTCTCACCTAGCAGCAGGGTGATGCAGATGCTGCACTTCAGCAAGGAGTTTGGGCAAGAGAGCAGCTCCATGGAAGCATCCTGTCCCTGACAATTGCCTCTTGGCTCAGAGTGACTGACTACTGCAGACAACAGCTGCGGCTTCTCTATTTGTCAGTCAAATCAGTCTCTCCTGCCTCTTTATTTGCATTTGAGCCTGGGAGAAGGAGGAACACCTGCTGCCGGATCACTGTTCACCACCCTCTGCCCGGCCGGCTCATCAGCTCTAAGAAACCAGCCCACAGTGGCCATGTGCTGATGAGACCGAGCCCAGCAGGGTTGTCCTCAGATACTTGTCATTGCACAGCAGAATGTCACAAGCCGGCACAATCCAAATCACAAATGGTTGTGTACACTGAAAATAAAAGTAGGTAAATGCGGTTTACGTATGGGGACGTCAACACGTAGACCGAAGAGGGCGCTAACATACAGTTGAAACCAGAAGTTTCCATACACTATATAAAAAGACACATCTGCATGTTTTTCTCAATATCTGACATGAAATCAGAATAAATCTTTCCCGTTTTAGGTCAATTAAGATTTTACCATAATGTTTAATATTTGCCAAATGCCAGAATAATGAGAGAGAGACAATGTTGTAAGGCATTTTTATTACTTACTGCAAAGTCAAAAGTTTCCATCCATTTCATTAGTATTTGGTACCATTGCCCTTAAACTGAATGACTTGGGTCAGACGTCTGGGATATCCTTCCACAAGCTTCTCACAATAGTTGGTTGGAATTTGGGCCGATTCCTCCTGATAAAACTGGTGTAACTGATCCAGGTTTGTAGGTCGCCTTGCTCGCAGCCTTTTCAGCTTTGTCCATAAATGTTCAATAGGATTGAGATCAGGGCTTTGTGATGGCCGCTCCAAAACATGGACTTTGTTATCCTTAAGCCACTTTGTCACCATTTTGGCAGTATGCTCCGGGTCATTGCCCATTTGGAAGACCCATTTCCGCCCAAGCTTTAACTTCCTGGCTGATGACTTGAGATGTTGCTTCAGTATGGCCACATAATCTTCTTTTCTCATGATGCCATCTATTTTGTGAAGTGCACCAGTCCCTCCTGCAGCAAAACAACCCCACAACATGATGCTGCCACCCCTGTGTTTCACAGTTGGCATGGTGTTTTTAGGCTTCCAAGCTTCTCCCTTTTTCCTCCAAATGTAACGATGGTCATTATGCCCAAAAAGTTCAATTTTAGTTTCATCAGACTGCAGGACAAGTCTCCAAAAATTAAGGTCTTTGTTCCTGTGTGCATTTGCAAACATTAATCTGGCCTTTTTATGTCTCTTTTGGAGTAATGGCTTCTTCCTGGCAGAGTGGACTTTCAGCCCATGTTCATACAGTACTCGTTTCACTGTGGTTATTTGACAATTTTACCAGCTTCCGCCATCATCTTTACAAGGTATTTTGCTTTTGTCCTTGGGTTGATATGCACATGTCGGACCAAAGCACGTTCATCTCTGGGACACAGAACCCGTCTCCTTCCTGAGCGGTATGATGGCTGGACATTCCCATCTTGTTGGTACTTGCGTATAATTGTTTGTACAGATGAACGAGGCACCTTCAGGTATCTTGGAATTGTACCCAAGGGTGAGCCAGACTTGTGCAAGTCCACAATTCTCTTCCTGATATCTTGGCTGATTTCTTTAGACTTTCCCATGATACTACACAAAGAAACAGTGTGTTTCAGGAGTGCATTAAAATATACTCACAGGTGTGTCTCTAATTAACTCAGATGTTGCTAAAAAAAACTATCAGAAGCTTCCAAAATGACATCAGTCCAGAATTGTTTAAAGGCATAGTAATCTTAGTGTATGTAAATGTGGCACCCCAGGGGTCTGGTTTCCACAGTAACAGCAATGTTATGTCTGAGAGCAGGTGGGAGGTCTCTTGGTCAGGGATCCTGTGCATGCCACACCTCCTGCCCAGTCCTGGGAGGGGAAGAACTTCCCCTATATAAAACTGGGGCTGAGGCAGGGTTAGTGAGTAGAGAAGAAGTAGAGACAGAGAAGAGAAGCAGATATAGGAAAAGAACATCAGGAGCTCTGTGGGCGCAGTGCTACAAGGAGTCAGGGGCTGGCAGCTGCAGAGCTCGCCCTGACTGAGAAGCTATCACCGGACCCGGAGTCCGAGTCTGTGGGGACTAACTCCTATCCAGCAGCAGAAACCGACCGGCAGGGGATTTCAGGTCCTCTGGCCAAGAAACCCGAAGGCACGGTCACACGCGTGGGACCAGCACCGCCGTCGTGGAGCGGACGCAACTAGAAGGCCCCGAGTCACCGGCCATACGGGTGAGCACCACACGGTACACTCAGGGACGTGGGCTACTTATACCCGCCTCTAGCAAGGTAGCCAGAAGAGTACAGTTAGTTTGGGAGGCCTACAACTCCGCCTGGCCAGGGGAGATCCCATCTGCTCAAGGACTGACCAGGCCCCAATCGCTAGCAGTACTCCGGGAGGGTCTATCTTTGTCACCAGTAAAGACCCTGAACTACACCGTACCGTCTCCGAGTGGTTCCTGCTACCCCCATCATCCACGTCGGCTGCCCTGAGGCCATACCCCTCCCGTTGGGGGTGATATTATCACGCTGCACAATCCTACCACCGGCCTCAGCGGCCTGCCCTGCAGCGGCAGCTCCTTCGCTGCATTCAACGGGTGGCGTAGTCGTACAACATCTACCGCTAATACAGCGCCACTTAGTCTGACTCCCTGGGCACGGACCGGGTCACCGCCACGAGACTACAACCCTCAACAGATCCGGCTCCGGGTAAGCTCCCGCGTGCGCAACGCTGCGTGACACAGGCCCAGGGGTGCGTCAACTTTTGGCGTAGTCGGCAGGATCTCGTGCCCGCAACCACCGGGTACTGCGTGCCTGAAAAAGACTGTTCAAACTTACCTGTGGTGAAGATTCCCGCCATCCGGCGCCATCTTCCGCTTCCTTCCCGCCATCGGTGGAGTTTTCCCGCCATTCGGCGCCATCTTCGGCCTTCTTCCCGCCAGCCGTGGAGTTTTCCCGCCATTGGACGCCATCTTGAGGACGCCGCGCGGGAAGAAGAGGGGCGTGGACTCCGAAAGCGCGCGAGAACTGAAGCCCCGCCTCACGTCCGGACGTTGCGTAAGGTCCTGGAAGGAGCCCAGCAGACGCCGACGTCACAGAAGCGCGACGGAAGGTCCTCAACCCTGACGATCCACTGCGGAGCCGCGGCCTACGGAAGAGGATCATCGCAAGGTAGGCCACGGTCCACTAGGGGGGAGAAGGATGTCGGATACGGAGGAGAGCTTCACCGCTTCAACCCCCGCCAGCGCCACCGCTGTTGCGGTCATGCCTTTCACCATGCCCTATATCCCGGGGGCAGCCTGGCTACCCCAGTACTCAGGGGAGTCACATACCCTGCATGACTTTAGAGAAAAGCTGGATAGCCTCTTCCAGGTGTATCCCCTCACAGAGGAGCAAAAAGTGAGCATCCTGGTGGCCCAATTAACCGGGGCAGCCCAAAGGGAGGTAAAGTCCTGGCCACCTGGGAGGAGGACTGTCGCAGAGATACTAACCCGGCTGAGGGACACCTTTGATACCCGCACCTCAGCCGAGATCAAGCTTAGATTCTACGGGTGCAAACAGCGGGCACATGAGAGTATAAGGGACTATGCCCTGAACCTACAAGAGGCCCTGAGAGCCATTAAGCAGACCGACCCTGACGGCGTGGGAGACGAGGACAGGCTGTTGACTGAACAATTTATAGAGGGTTTATATTGCAATGCCCACCGAACCCAGTTGCGGGCAATGGCCTTACAGGACCCTCATCTGGGATTTGCACAGCTCAAGGACAGAGCCATCCGGGTGCTCCGAGAACCAGCACCAGGTGGCGTTGTGACCCACAGACGCCCCACTACCACTTACCACCAGGAGGCGGCACCCTTGTCGGCAGGGCCTGTGGGAGCTGATGCGCAGGCTTTGAACAATGACCCGGCTCCAGACCTGCACCATCAGGTCCAAGAGCTAGCTAAAAGCGTTGCTGCGCTAACCCGAACTGTGCAGTCTTTACAGGTTTCCACTCCAGGGAAGATCCAGCTGGCATCCGGACCGGAGGACATCCCGTGGCGTCGACCAAGGAGGACCCCACCGGCCAGAGGAAGACCCAGCGACCGATACAACGAGGACGGACAACCCATCTGCCGCCGCTGTAATCAACCCGGACATATGGCAAGGTACTGTCCTTTAAACTGGCACAACCTGGGGTAGAGGGCCAACCCCCAGGAAAAAGATCATCAGGCCCATCGAACTGGCGCGACAGATATGTGGGAGGACGTCCAGTCTTGCCTGTGGTACTGGATGGCATCCCTATCAGTGCCCTATTGGACACCGGGTCACAGGTCACCACTATCCCGTACGTGCTCTTCAAGCAGTACTGGAATGACTCGGATATCACCCGCTACCCTGACGACGACTTGAGTATCATCGCCAGCAATGGTCAACCCGTGCCACAGATTGGATTTAAAGAGGTGACCATTAAAATCGGTAGAGTCGAACTGGCAGCACAGGGACTGATCATTGTAGACATTGACAAACACGAGAGTCACCCAAAGATAACTCTAGGAACTAATGTAATTGAAAATTGTCTTGCAGAGGTGATTTTCCTTTTACAACAGGTTGCCAAGAACGCCAGCTCCGGCCAGCAGCGAGTGCTCCAGAAAGAGATCCGGGCACTGATGCGACGGCAACAGATAGAACTCTCCGGTGGTGAGATTGGTAGCGTAAGAATGTGTGACCCTTTCCCTATTGCCATGCCCCCAAAAAGTGAAATGATGATTTGGTGCCGGGCAGCTATTGGTCTGAGAGGTAGAGATTACCAGGCAATGGTAGAACCAGTTTACTCAGACAGTAGGCCCATTTTGACAGCACGGGGGGTGGTCAATGTACGCCATGGGAGGGTGCCCGTTCGCATAATAAATATCGGGAAGAGGGAAGTGTACCTGCCCCGGTATGCCACGCTAGCCAAATTGTATACCATCAATCAAAATTCCATACAGTCCGTAGAACCCTTGCCTCCATCTTCCCCGGAGGAAGGTAACGGCTCTAAGGAAACAATGGAGGACTGGTGTCAGCAACTACATTTGGGTACTGACTCCACTCCCTCACACCAGAAACAGGGAGTCTATCGGGTGGTTCAAGAGTACGAGAGAGTGTTTAGTAAACACCCGTTAGACTTCGGGCGAGTCAAAGGGGTAGAACACCACATCCCCACGGGAGACCATCTTCCCATAAAAGAGAGGTATCGACCCGTACCCCCTGCACACTACCAACACGCCAAGGGGATGCTTAGGGACATGAAGGAGGCTGGGGTGATCAGGGATAGCTGTAGCCCCTGGGCAGCTCCACTAGTCTTAGTCAAAAAGAAAGACAACACCATGAGGATGTGTGTAGATTACCGGAAAATTAACCGTATCACACACAAGGATGCGTACCCCTTACCAAGGATAGAGGAGTCTTTGGCTGCTTTAAGATCTGCTAACTTCTTCTCTACCTTGGATCTCACTAGCGGGTACTGGCAGGTTCCTGTAGCAGAGGCGGACCGGGAGAAGACCGCATTCACCACCCCGATGGGACTTAGCGAGTTTACCTGCATGCCGTTCGGACTCTGCAACGCACCGGGAACCTTTCAACGATTAATGGAGTGCTGTCTGGGCCACAGAAACTTCGAGACGGTCCTGTTGTACCTGGACGATGTCATCGTATATTCCAAGACTTATGAGGACCACCTGAAACACCTGGCGGAAGTGTTCGAAGCTCTGGCAAACTACGGCCTAAAGGTAAAACCCTCCAAGTGTCACCTCCTAAAACCAAAGGTGCAGTACCTGGGACACGTGGTGAGCGCTGACGGAGTGGCTCCCGACCCTGATAAGATCACCGCAATAAAGGAATGGCCAAGTCCCTCCAGTGTAAAGGAAGTGCGGCAGTTCCTCGGGTTGGTAGGCTATTACCGCAGATTCATCCCCGGTTTCACCAAAAAGGCAGCTCCTATGCAGGACCTCCTGATAGGCCAGTCCCAGAAGGCCAAGAACCAGAAGCCGCCCTTCAAATGGGAGAAGTTAGAAGAAGAGTCCTTCCGCCAGCTGAAGATGGCCCTCACGGGGGATGAAATCCTGGCGTACCCTGATTACAGCCAGCCCTTTATCCTCTACAACGACGCAAGTAACATCGGGCTAGGAGCCGTACTGTCCCAGATCCAGCAGGGGAAAGAACGAGTAATCGCTTACGCTAGCCGAAAACTGCGACCCACCGAAAGAAACCCTGAGAATTACAGCTCATTTAAGCTAGAGTTCCTGGCAGTGGTGTGGGCAGTCACCGAACGCTTTAAGCACTACCTCGCTTCTTCCCGGTTCACCGTGTACACGGATAACAACCCGTTGACACACCTGGACACGGCAAGACTCGGTGCCCTAGAGCAGAGATGGATGGCCCGTCTGTCCAACTACGAGTTCACAATCAAATACCGGGCAGGACGCTCCAATACCAACGCGCACGCCCTGTCCAGGATGCCAAACCTACCGGACGTAGGAGAAGATCCAGAGGGACTGGAAGAAGTCGAACTCCCCGCGTTCCACCGTCATGGGACTATCCAGTATTCCCATCGGGTAAGGAGTAAGCAAGCCGCTACGTTTAACCCCTTGCCTCACTACAACTGGGAGGAAACGCAAGACAGTGACCCTGCCGTCCGGCTGGTAAAGGAGATGCTGACTCGGCCAGAGGCTCGCCTTGACCCAGACGCTCCGGAGGAAGCCAAGCAACTGTGGGCTGAGAAGAGTCGACTGTTCCTTTACAAGGGGAAGTTGTGCCGCAGAATGGTTAACTCCCGGACGCATGAACTAATCTGGCAAGTAGTGGTGCCACGGAGAGACGCAGCCATGGTGATGGAGGCATACCACGACGGGGCTGGACACTTCGGATGGAAGAAGCTGGAGTTCCTGCTGCGTGGGCGGTTCCACTGGGTAGGCATGAGGGGAACCATCGAGAGGTGGTGCAGAGACTGTGGCCCGTGCAACCTAAGAAGGAAGGACCGTGCCAGCCAGAAGACTCCCCTGCAGTCCATCGTCACCCGGCAGCCGTTGGAACTGGTAGCCTTGGATCATGTAAAACTGACCCCAAGCAGAAGTGGCTACGTCTACGTGTTAACCATTGTGGATCATTACTCCCGGTTCTTGGTTGTCGTCCCCGTTAAGGACTTAATGGCTCAAACAGCAGCTAGAGCCTTCCAGCAGCACTTCTGCCGTCCACACGGGTACCCGGACCAAGTGCTGACGGACCAGGGACCTGCCTTTGAAGCGGAGGTCTTCCAGGAATTCTGCAATCTGTATGGCTGCCGGAAGATAAGGACGACACCCTATCATCCGCAAACTAATGGACTTTGTGAGAAAATGAACCAGGTGGTAATGGATCTCCTGAAAACGTTGCCCCTGGAAGAACGCAGTCTGTGGCCTGAGAAGCTGCCCGATCTAGTGGACCTATACAACCACATCCCGGTAGGTTCCACCAACTGTACCCCGGCTTACCTAATGAGGGCGAGACCTGGTAAGTTACCTGTTGACCTGGAAATGGGAGTCCTGACACCCGAGGACACTTCACCAGAAGCAGACTGGGACACAGAGAGGCAGTAGTAGTACCGGAAAGTACAGGAGAGCGTGGAGCGAAGTCTCTGTCAGGCTAGGGAAAGACAAGAGAAAACTTACAACCAGTATGCTCCCGCTGTTCCCCTGGTACCCGGAGAGCAGGTCTTGAAGAGGAAAAGACGGCTCCACAAGTTGGACGACCAGTGGGAGAAGGACCCGTACACCGTACTGCCCTCAAGCCACGAGAACCCGAAAGTCTGTACCATCAGTAAAGACGGAGGGGAGACCATAGCCATTGTATCCCGGGATCACCTGAAGAAGTGTCCTGAACAGCTACGGAACCCTGAAGAGGAACAAGAAGACCATCGACCCGTAGAGGAAAGGGAAGATATGGTTAGTGGTTAGTACTGTGCTCGGAGACTTCCCTCGGTCCTGGACTTAAGTCAATGGTGCAGTTGTGGTACCCGTCCTCACGTTCCTCCAACCAGCATCCCAAGTGCCTACGGAGCAACAGGTAGAGCTGGAAGAGCAGCCGGTCCAGGAGGCAGAAGACTCCACACAAGCAGAACAGGAGGATCAACCCTCTGCTTATAGTGAGCCTGCCGTACCCCTAGTGAGCCAAAGAGCCGGTAGACAGCTGCCCAGTTTACCCTTGACAGCTCCTACACCCTGTAGTTCAGGGCTAGACAGTCAGCTCCGTAGGTCCACTAGGGCCACTAGAGGCCAGTTACCCGCACGTTGGAGGATTTGAAGTGTATAAATTGTTTTATTTGTGGTTACCTGTTTTTCTTGTTGCTTGTGTATAATTATGTGTTTCTAGTTATTTATAGGAGTCCTTGGTGGATTTACCGGGAATCCTTGTACATGGTTGGAGCGTAACCTAGGAATGGACTAAAGACTGTTAAGGACTCGGGGCAGGACAGACCCCTACCTGGTTACGTCTCCCTGTTTTGGTGAAATGGACACCTTGCTTTTCTTCAAAAACTGCACCCGGTTGCGGACACGCCGTGACCATCTTTATGTGTTTTTCTTATTGTATTATTATTGTTTATACCTTGTTATGTTTTTCTAAAAATATGTTTAGTCCCGGAGTACTAAATTTCACTAGGGGGGAATGTGGCACCCCAGGGGTCTGGTTTCCACAGTAACAGCAATGTTATGTCTGAGAGCAGGTGGGAGGTCTCTTGGTCAGGGATCCTGTGCATGCCACACCTCCTGCCCAGTCCTGGGAGGGGAAGAACTTCCCCTATATAAAACTGGGGCTGAGGCAGGGTTAGTGAGTAGAGAAGAAGTAGAGACAGAGAAGAGAAGCAGATATAGGAAAAGAACATCAGGAGCTCTGTGGGCGCAGTGCTACAAGGAGTCAGGGGCTGGCAGCTGCAGAGCTCGCCCTGACTGAGAAGCTATCACCGGACCCGGAGTCCGAGGCTGTGGGGACTAACTCCTATCCAGCAGCAGAAACCGACCGGCAGGGGATTTCAGGTCCTCTGGCCAAGAAACCCGAAGGCACGGTCACACGCGTGGGACCAGCACCACCGTCGTGGAGCGGACGCAACTAGAAGGCCCCGAGTCACCGGCCATACGGGTGAGCACCACACGGTACACTCAGGGACGTGGGCTACTTATACCCGCCTCTAGCAAGGTAGCCAGAAGAGTACAGTTAGTTTGGGAGGCCTACAACTCCGCCTGGCCAGGGGAGATCCCATCTGCTCAAGGACTGACCAGGCCCCAATCGCTAGCAGTACTCCGGGAGGGTCTATCTTTGTCACCAGTAAAGACCCTGAACTACACCGTACCGTCTCCGAGTGGTTCCTGCTACCCCCATCATCCACGTCAGCTGCCCTGAGGCCATACCCCTCCCGTTGGGGGTGATATTATCACGCTGCACAATCCTACCACCGGCCTCAGCGGCCTGCCCTGCAGCGGCAGCTCCTTCGCTGCATTCAACGGGTGGCGTAGTCGTACAACATCTACCGCTAATACAGCGCCACTTAGTCTGACTCCCTGGGCACGGACCGGGTCACCGCCACGAGACTACAACCCTCAACAGATCCGGCTCCGGGTAAGCTCCCGCGTGCGCAACGCTGCGCGACACAGGCCCAGGGGTGCGTCATAAACTTTGACTTTGCAGTAAGTAATAAAAATACCTTAAAACATTCTCTCTCTCTCATTATTCTGGCATTTGGCAAATATTAAACATTATGATAATCCTAATTGACCTAAAACGGGAAAGGTCTATTCTGATTTCATGTCAGATATTGAGAAAAACTTGCAGATGTGTCTTTTTATGTAGTGTATGGAAACTTCTGGTTTCAACTGTACAACTGGAGGGTACGCCCGCTCCCGTAAGCAGTGCGGATCCTGTTCTCCGCACCCACCAAACATCTGTCGCCTTCTGTCTGCCAGAAATGTAAAATAAATGGTTGTGCAGTTTAGAAAACCCAATTTTATATACCGTACCCTATAAATAAACAGAGGGGTGTCCCCTGTTCAGTATACTTAGTTACAAAGAGCGTCTCTTTCTCTGGAGGACCCGGCCTGTTCTGCATTACACAGAGAGCTCATTGATTTGAATCGTAATAGTGTAATACTTCATTTTACCTGCGGGGATGCTGTAGAGAAATTAAACACTTAAAGTCAGATCACAGATGATCACAAGAGATCCCACAAGTTATGTTCTGCTTTTTATTAAGGAGCAAGTAAGGATAGAGGAGAAGCTCTTTAAAGTGGACCGGTCACTTGCCATAAATATGTAATTTTGTTTACCTGGTGTAAATGCCGCTGTTCTCCTGAATTCAGCGATGTTTTTCTCATGTTCCTACACCTCTCCTTTACTGAGATATGTTCGCCTCTTCTCAGTATATAATTTTAGTATTGTTAGACAAGTGGGTGTGATCCCCAACTCCTTTCTGTGGCCATTTTCATGATTTCCCCACCCAGTTGGCAAAAAACCCTTGGATTTACATACAGAGTACAGAGGGCTATATCCCAGGAATAGAGAGGTGCAGGAACAAAAGAAAAACATCGCCGAATTCAGGGGAACAGCGGAATTTACACCAGGTAATAAAATTACATATTTAGGACAAATTGTCTTTAAGCAATAAGGGGCCAATTCATTATTGATGCATTTGCACCAGTTTTTGTTTCGTTTTTAGTGTTTTTTTTGCCTGTTTTTCATTTGTGCTTAAGCCTTCTTTTAATTTGCACCTTTTTTTAACACCTAAAAGTCTATTTTACATGTGTTTTTTTATGTTTGTCATTGTGGGCAAAGTTTGAGGTTTCCAGATGTTTACGACTGCTTCATCAATGGTGTTTTTTTTTTTTCTCTTTTTAAGTTTTTTTAAATTTTTTGCAAAATAAATTCTTGTTACCTCCCTGGAGTATTTTAATGTACTCCTGTGATTTTTGCTCACATTTTGCATCATTATAGAGGAACATAAGACCATTGGATATGGGAAGTCGCTAAAGGGTTAAAGAAAGAGCCTTTTTGATTTTCCGAAAAATCTGCCCGCAACAGCAGCGGCCGGAGATTGCTCCAATCGCTTCTGTTTAACCATTTAAATACCGCTGTCAATCACTGACAGCAGCATTTAAACAGCTAAAATCCAAGCGAGGGGTCACAGCTAGGCGTCTGCTGATGTCCCCCTTTCCTGCTATGTTGACCCTCCTAAAAAACCCTGTTTGCAGCTGGGTTTCATAGGAGAACTTTCAATATTGTGTTATTGCAGTATATAGTATAAGCAATCAAGTGATCTCAGGTTCAAGTCCCCTAAAGAAATAAAACTTTTTTAGAAAAGTTTTAAAAAATAAAATGAAGAGAAAAATATAAAAGTTGAAATCACCCCCATCTTCCCATTTAAAGAAAAAAAAAAGCAATAAAATAAACATATATGGTATTGCCGAATACGTAAAACTCCGATCTATCAAGATAAGATATTATTTTAATCCTATCTTATACACCGAAAAGAAAAAAAAAGGCAAAACGTAAGAATTAATTTTTTTTTTCGCTGCTCTCCTGAAAAAAAAAACAATAAAAAGCGATCAAAACATTCTACGTATCCCAAAATGGTATCAATAAATATCTTTCTGGTCATCATGGCCCCGATTCATCGTTTGTAATTTTTTCTAAGCCACTTTCCTTTTTTGCCTTGTTGTTGTATTTGCCGTTTTTAGCACCAAAGTCATCATAAATGGCACACACGATTCATGAATTTGGCGCCAAGAAAAAAAAATAGGCTTTATTTCTTTCTTAAACTGTTTTTGTGACTTTTAGTGCCAAAAGTTGCAAACATTGCACCAAAAAGAAGTCTGGCATACCTAAAAAAAATACACCTGTTGGAGTGACTGGAGTGGACTTGCACCAAATTTTCCAACTTTTTAAAATTAATCAGGCGAAAACATCTGGAATTGCTAGACTTCACCCACTAAGTGGAAAAACAAAACAGGCGAGCACATATAAGATAGACTTAAAGGCGCAAATACAATAATGAATTAAATGCAAAAAAAGGAGCAAAACACACAAAACTAGACAAAAAACAGGCGGTAAAGGCAATGATGAATCAGGGCCTTTATGAATTGTATCCTGCGTTTTTCACCAGTTTTGCCCTCTGGACACAGCTGCTATGATTTCTCCCATACACAGTGCACACAGACATGAGGGATTCCTGCTCTCCTGTATCCATACAGGACAAGTTCAGAAGCTGCAGCAGTATGGAGGACATTATACTGCAATAATGAGTAGTGTAGCTGTGAATCCAGACCTGGAAGAGATAAAACACCAGCAGCACAGGTCTGTGTGTGTCTGTCTTCCTCTTTCACTTTGCTGCTCCCTCCTCTTCCCCATAGACATCCATAGACAGCTGTAATCTGATCCCTGACAGGTTCAGAAGCAGCAGCATGGAGGACATTATACTGCAATAATGAGTAGTGTAGCTGTGAATCCAGACCTGGAAGAGATAAAACACCAGAAGCACAGGTCTATGTGTGTCTGTGTCTTCTTCTTTCACTTTGCTGCTCCCTCCTCTTCCCCATAGACATCCATAGACAGCTGTAATCTGATCCCTCAGTGAAATGGCAGTCCTTCTTGTTTTGACCAAGATGAATTTCAGTAAATGATGAATGAATTCAGGAGGGGAAATGCAGCAAAGCACACTTTTACTATTGATTTATGCAAAGTTTGCTGCAATGACAGTGACCATTAGCTACCAATTTAGCAGCAATAGTGACTTCCAAGGGGCATTGGGTATCAGGGGTTTCGACCTGCCAGGTGCCACTATTAACTTTGCATACAATAATGAAGTGAGCTGCTCCCCAGCAGAAGAGGAGACGGTAGCCGTGGTGTACAGGGAGCCCGGATTAGGTAAGTATAAGCCTTTTTTTGATATTTTGCCAATGAATGGGGGACATATGAGATGCTGGCTTTGCGGGACATATGCGGGGCTGGCTATGGGGGACATATGAGGACCTGGCTATGGGGGACATATGTGGGGCTGACTATGGGGGACATATGTGGGGCTGACTATGGGGGACATGGGTGGGGCTGACTATGGGGGACATGGGTGGGGCTGGCTATGGGGAACATAAGAGGGTCTGGATGTGGGGGACATAAGAGGGGCTGGCTGTGGGGGAACATAAGATGGGCTGGCTGTGGGGGACATATGTGGGGTTGGCTATGGGGGACATATGTGGGGATGGCTGTGGAGGACATCATATATTAGAGACGGTGGGGAACATTATCCTGGGAGCTGTGAAGGATGTTATACCTAGGCTGTGGGGTCATCATACTATATACGATATGTGGGGGACATCTTTGTATAGGGGGCTGTGGGTGAGAATCAAACCATATAGGGTGCTGAGGTGGACGTCATCTATAATATAACCGGGGATGTGTGCCTCTGTCTGAAGCCTTTATAGACTGCACATGCGTGATGCGCAGTCTGGCTCCAGACCGAAGCACGCACCCAGCCGTTACAGGTAAGAGGAGTGTATGGGGCTGGAGATCACGGTATGCGTAGACACTGAACACATACTGCAATCTCCGGTGCCATACTTAGATACTTACCTGACCGAGAGAAGCGTTGCCGCAGCTCCTCTCTCTTCGGCGGAGACTGGGGCAGGAGTGAGGCGTCGGATCGGCACATGCGCATAGCGCCATTTTACAGAAGACACATTTGCAGTGTGTCTTCAGCAAAATGGTGCCGGACAGCGCGGTGCTCCGGCGCCGCACTCCTCCCCCGGCCTCCAGCAGAACAGGACACAGCAGCGCTGGAGCACAGAGAAGAAAGGTGAGTATAAGTGTTTATTTTTTTGTATGTGTGTACAGTGTGAAAGGGATGAGGGGGCCACACATACCAGGATTAGGGGGTGAGGGGGCCACATATACCAGGATTGTGGGATGAGGGGTACCACACATACCAGGATTGGGGGGTGAGGGGACCATGCATACCAGGATTGGGGGGTGAGGGGACCATGCATACCAGGATTGGGGGGTGAGGGGACCATGCATACCAGGATGAGGGGTACCATGCATACCAGGATTGGGGGGTGAGGGGACCATGCAGACCAGGATTGGTAGGTGAGGGGACCATGCAGACCAGGATTGGTAGGTGAGGGGACCATGCATACCAGGATTGGGGGGTGAGGGGTGCCATGCATACCAGGATTGGGGGGTGAGGGGTGCCATGCATACCAGAATAGGGATGAGGGGTACCATACATACCAGGATAGGGATGCGGGGCACCACGCATACCAGGATGAGGGATGGGGTGCCACGCATACTAGGATGAGGGATTGGGTGAAATGCATACTAGGTTTCTGGGATGAGGAGGCCATGCATACCAGAATTGGGACGAGGGGCGCCATGCATACCAGGATGAGGGGTACCATACATACCAGGATTGGGGATGAAGGGTCCATGCATGCCAGGATTGGGGATGAGGGGTGCCATGCATACCAGGACAGGGGATGAGGGGTCCCATGTAAACCGGGATTGGGGATGAGGGAGCCATGCATACCAGGATTGGGGATGAGGGAGCCATGCATACCAGGACTGGGGATGAGGGGTGCCATGCATACCAGGATTGGGGATGAGGGGTGCCATGCATACCGGGATTGGGGTTGAGGGGTGTCATGCATATCAGGATTGGGGATGAGGGGTGCCATGCATACCAGGATGTAGGTGAGGGGCCCATGCATACCAGGATGAGGGATACCATGCATACCAGGATAGGGATGAGGGATGGGGTACCATGCATACCAGGATAGGGATGAGGAGTACCACACATACCAGGATTGGGGATGAGGGGTGCCATGCATACCAGGATTGGGGATGAGGAGTGCCATGCATACCAGGTTTGGGGATGAGGGGTGCCATGCATACCAGGTTTGGGGATGAGGGGTGCCATGCATACCAGGATTGGGGATGAGGGGAGCCATGCATACCAGGATTGGGGATGAGGGAGCCATGCATACCGGGATAGGGGTTGAGGGGTGTCATGCATACCAGGATTGGGGATGAGGGGTGCCATGCATACCAGGATGTAGGTGAGGGGCCCATGCATACCAGGATGAGGGATACCATGCATACCAGGATAGGGATGAGGGATGGGGTACCATGCATACCAGGATAGGGATGAGGAGTACCACACATACCAGGATTGGGGGTGAGGGATGCCATGCATTCCAGGATTGGGGATGAGGGGTGCCATGCATACCAGGTTTGGGGATGAGGGGTGCCATGCATACCAGGTTTGGGGATGAGGGGTGCCATGCATACCAGGATTGGGGATGAGGGGAGCCATGCATACCAGGATGTAGGTGAGGGGCCCATGCATACCAGGATGAGGGATACCATGCATACCAGGATAGGGATGAGGGGTGCCATGCATACCAGGATTGGGGATGAGGGGTGCCATGCATACCAGGATTGGGGATGAGGGGTGCCATGCATACCAGGATTGGGGATGAGGGGTGCCATGCATACCAGGTTTGGGGATGAGGGGTGCCATGCATACCAGGATTGGGGATGAGGGGTGCCATGCATACCAGGATTGGGGATGAGGGGTGCCATGCATACCAGGATTGGGGATGAGGGGAGCCATGCATACCAGGATTGGGGATGAGGGAGCCATGCATACCGGGATTGGGGTTGAGGGGTGTCATGCATACCAGGTTTGGGGATGAGGGGTGCCATGCATACCAGGATGTAGGTGAGGGGCCCATGCATACCAGGATGAGGGATACCATGCATACCAGGATAGGGATGAGGGATGGGGTACCATGCATACCAGGATAGGGATGAGGAGTACCACACATACCAGGATTGGGGATGAGGGGTGCCATGCATACCAGGTTTGGGGATGAGGGGTGCCATACATACCAGGTTTGGGGATGAGGGGTGCCATACATACCAGGTTTGGGGATGAGGGGTGCCATGCATACCAGGATTGGGGATGAGGGGAGCCATACATACCAGGATGTAGGTGAGGGGCCCATGCATACCAGGATGAGGGGTGCCATGCATACCAGGATTGGGGATGAGGGGTGCCATGCATACCAGGATTGGGGATGAGGGGTGCCATGCATACCAGGATTGGGGATGAGGGGTGCCATGCATACCAGAATAGGATGGTGGGGACAGGATGGGGGCATACTAGCATGGAAGACCATATACCAATGCTCACCACCCGGGCATAGAACGGGTTCAATAGCTAGTAGTGTATATTGGGGGGATGTTGTGGATATCACACTGTATAGATGGTTGAGGTCACCATCATACCATGTAGGAGAACAGTGTGAGGGGGGTGGACACAGTTTGGAGAGCATAACATGAGTGCATAGTCTGAAAAGGGGCACAGAATGGATATGGAGAGGGGCAGCGTGAAATGGGGTCACAGAATGGAGAGAGGTTAGTATGGGTGGGGAGACAGTGTGGAGATATAAGAGAAAACTAGAGAGGAGATAGCCATGGTATAGGCCGTGGTTCATAAGGGTGTGGCGGTTATAGCTGATATATGCAGACAGTGTGGTGGGTGTAATAAGAATAATAATCTTTTTATTTATATAGCACCAACTTATTTTGCAGCACTTTACAATTCAGACAATTTCCAGACATTATGGCCACTGTCCCCATTGGGGCTCACAATCTAAATTCCCTATCAGTATGTCTTTGGAGTGTGGGAGGAAACCAGAGAACCCAGAGGAAACCCACCCAAACACGGGTAGAACATACAAACTCCTTGCAGATGTTGTCCTTGGCAGGATTTGAACCCAGGACCCCAGCGCTGCAAAGCAACAGTACTAACCACTGAGCCACCATGCTAGCTCATTAAGGCGGACAGTGTGGAGGCCATATACCATAGGAGGCTTATTTAGGTAATAAAATGGACAGATATTTTTTATTCAGAGGGCATTTTAATAACACTGTTATTTTTAAAGGGCACTGAGTCAGGATGTGCTGCACAAGATCAGAGAAGAGGGAATATGGAGAGACAAGATATGGATGTGAAAAGTCATCGTGGCGTCTAGACAAGATGAAAAGAGAGAAAAGAGAAGAAGTCACCTATAAGGTACCTGAATGTTAATGTTTACTTGTTGATACTGACTATGTATCATCAGTACTGTGGTTCCTGCGTGGTCTGCAGTCTCGTAATGGCTGATCACAACAACTCCCAGCATCTCCTCATTATTCTTAAGGACATACTGGGTGTTGTAGTTTCATGAGATAATTTATATGGTCCTGACATAGAAGGATTTAGCTAGTCAGTTTTTAATCACGTGATATCAGAGACTTAATGGAAAAGGGAAGAATTATCTGGCTAGAAGGGGAAAATTAGCAATATTAAGTACACAGTATATTAAGAGGATAACAATTTTGATGGGAGGAGGAGGAAGAGTGCTTCTTTAAAAGCAATCATACAATCATAAGTATCCATATCCCTCTATCTATAATGGAGTCTTTTTAGTTTCCATTAGGGCATCTGCCAAATGATGGACACTTTAATTGAAGCCAAACGGCCCCACTCCCTGTTTAGTCTCACCCCTAAAGTACAGTTGAAACCAGAAGTTTCCATACACTTTATAAAAAGACACATATACATGTTTTTCTCAATATCTGACATGAAATCAGAATAAACCTTTAGGACAATGAAGCATACTGCCAAAATGGTAACAAAGTGGCTTAAGGATAACAAAGTCAATGTTTTGGAGTGGCCATCACAAAGCCATGATCTCAATCCTATTGAAAATTTATGGCAAAGCTGAAAGGGCTGCGAGCAAAGCGACCTACAAACCTGGATCAGTTACACCAGTTTTGTCAGGAGGAATCGGCCCAAATTCCACCAACTATTGTGAGAAGCTTGTGGAAGGATATCCCAGACGTCTGACCCAAGTCATTCAGTTTAAGGGCAATGGTACCAAATACTAATGAAATGTATGGAAACTTTTGACTTTGCAGTAAGTAATAAAAATGCCTTAAAACATTCTCTCTCTCTCATTATTCTGGCATTTGGTAAATATTAAACATTATGGCAATCCTAATTGACCTAAAACAGGAAAGGTTTATTCTGATTTCATGTCAGATATTGAGAAAACCATGCAGATGTGTCTTTTTATATAGTGTATGGAAACTTCTGGTGTCAACTGTACATCACTTTTTTTTTATTTTTGCTGGTGTTTTTTGGTGAAAAATGGGGGGTGGGGTACTTTAGGGGTCCTGTTACCTTAGTCTGTGACCCATTCCTTTACTTGGGTGCCGTTATCTTCATCTGCCTAGGGCACCAAAATACCTTGTCCCGACCCTGATGAGGGGAGAATGGAGGAGAGAGAAGTCAGCAGTGCATCAGTTTTGGGTCCCATCAGAAGGTGAGCAGCTTACTTTTTCTCTGTGTATTGTGTAGCGGGAATTAACAAGGATGCTGTTACTGTATAGAGGCACAAAGTGGGCATTATTACCATGATGGAGGCAAAACTGTATTCTTTGGGGCGACTAAGAGGGTACCACTAATGTAAGGGACACTCGGGGGGCATCATCACTGTGTAGAGGCACTATCGCTGTTCTGTGGGTGCCATTCAGTGTTCTGTGTTGCATAACCAGGATTGGAGAACACTCTGATCCCAATTATTGATGCAGCGGTCCATAGCAACTGTGACATCTAAACGGTCTCTTCGTTGGCAAACTGTAACACAATAATGTGATGCCAATAGGATTTCACAGCTATAGAATGTATATCACCCTAGCACTCCTTTTAGACCCTGCCAGGGGCTGGCAGAATAATACACTGCAATATGGAAGTTTGACAATCAATTTTCAAGTCCCCCAGTGAGACTAAAAAGGATTAAAAAGTCATTGTAAAATATTCGGTCAGGTGACCAAAGAACAGGATGCCATTACTTTCTGTCCCAGGGGAGTGGGCAGTGCTGGGGCGACGGGGTCAGAGCTGATGAATATACCTTATTTTAATATTCTGTAACATCCCCTGCCTCCTGTAAAGAATTAGGCAAAGAATAAAGCGGAGGTTGAGCAGGCGCTGCCCCCCATCTGAAAAAACATTTAAAGCGATCAGATATAGTGGGAGTTTGATGGCTGGATCCCCCCACCAGTCCAGAAAATAGGGCTCTGAAATGCAGTTTCAGAATACAACACCTCCACTCCTTCTGGTAGTCCCATAAAGAATTAATGAAGCGGTGTTCCGGATGCGCCGCCACAACTCCATTGTTACGATACTGGCGTAGCACTGCTGGAATCCAGTGGCCGAAGGAGCACGAGCAGGAAAAGCAAGTGGTAGTAGAAGTTCTTGGAGTTAGCAAAGGAGTTGTAGGAAACAATCCGTAGATAGGTGAGAACAGTCTGGGTAAGACAGTCCAGGAGCTGGAGACTGGAGCTAGACTAACAGCTAGACACAATACTCAAGCAATGAGTGAGAGATCCATGTGGCTTTAAGCAGGCCCAAATAGGAAACAAGATGGATTCCACAGGTTCAGAATCTGCCATCTTAGTAAAGGGCAATTGCAAAACACAGCAGCAGTCTCCAGTGGTAAGGAGTGGGATTGCAGCACAGTTGTTAAGGTGAACAATAGCAGCCACTAGTGGTCAAACTGTAGAAGGAAAAAAGGAATCCTGACTTCCATTCCGACAGCATTTGCAAGCCCCGTTCCTGGGATCAGTGGGGGTCATGGCATTTAGACACCCACCAGTCCTGTGGCTAGGTAATTACATTCAATGTTAGGAATAACCATTTAAGTAAAGCTTCAGATTCTAGACTGTCCAACATGGTCGAACTGGCCATTGGGAAAATCTGGCAAATGCTAGAGAAGAGAAGACGGAGATTGTGGTAGACAGGGCATTGGATTAGGTGAGCGTAAGTTTTGTGGTATTTTTTTGGGGGGGGGGGACTGTGGTAACCATCATACTTTATAGATTGCTATTTGGGGACCAGCATACCTTATGGAGGGTTTTGTGGGAAGCAGTATACTCTATGGGGGGCTGGAGTAGAGTACTGGAGTAGACCTGATATGTGGTCACTGTATGGTGGTGACATCATTAGTCCTAGTACAGTGTTTGTAATTAATGATCAGTGTGGCGGTATTATCACTACTGTATATGCTGGTTATGGTCTGATGATAGTTGTCTGCTATATTGCAGTATTCTTATTAAATCTTATATAGCGGTATTATTGGAAACATAGGTCTAGTAGTAAATCTTGATTCCCTCCAGGCAGGGTAATATTAATAATAGAGACCCCAATCTGAGGATTCGGCCGGGGACAGCATGGACCGGTGCACTTTCATATGCCAGGGATGAATTCCAGTCCAGTCTGTCCTTGCTGTCCACCATCCTGGTTGTTAAAAGCGTTGCTAGCAATGAGCTTAAGCAAAGAGTCATCGAAAAGCCGTTCATCAGGACATGTGGCGGGACACCGACGAATGTTTCTAAGTCCAAGGAGAAAATGAAATCTACACCTACAGGCCGGCATGTGTTCGCAGAATCATGGAGTGTGTAGTCGGCATCCGTGCCAACAAGTGGCAGCTGGTGCGATTCCACGGCAGATGGACTGCGCTCGATAACTATGTTAAGATATATGGAATACGAAGTGGAGGTATGTAGAATTTTTTGCATATAAAATACATTTTTTTTCTAGAATTTGCGAAAAAAAAACAAAAAACATAGAATTATTTGTGAAGCATTGATAATTCTGCCTACCTGAAAATGTAATGAGAAATATAGTGATATAACATCCAGTATGTGGGATGCACAACCTGCAAATATAGGACTCAGAAAACATCAGCCCCATGTAAATAACGACCGGCGCTGACAAATCATCAGCCGGTATTCTATACAATGGCGGTGCCTCATCTGTTACACGCCAGGGTATGGAAGGGTTAAACTCGTGGAGGAGAACACAGACCGATCCATGAGGACTCCTAAAGGAGGAATCACCTTAAAACTGATACAGTTCATTATTGCATTTGTGCCTTTTTTGTGATTTTTTTTTTGTGCATTTCATTTTTGCCTTCTTTTAATTTGAGCTTTATTTAGTCTTCTTTTAATAGTTTGATTGTTTGCTTTTAGGCTCGCCATTGTGGGCGAGGTTTGGTTTTTACAGATATTTACGGTTGATTCACCAGTTTAAACTTTTTAAAAATTCACAAAATATTTGTGCAAATGTGAGTGATTTTATATACGTGAGAAATTTTGCAGAAATTTAGCAACATTTTAGTGGAACATGTGACTTATTGAGCAAAAAATCTGTAAAAAAAAAAAAAAGTTGAAAAGGCAAAAATTTTTAGGTTTTTTTGAGTTTCCGCAAAATTCACAAACTGCGGAAAAGTTTTGAAAACTTTGGTGCAAAAAAAAGGTCATCAAACACCGCAAAACAATAAAAGGAAAAAAAAGTAGCTTGAAAAACTGCAAATGATAAATCAGGCCCTTGCTATATGCCTAGTTTCGGACAAAGGGAAGGGCGCAAAAACAGAATGTACAACTTAATTTATGTAACACCCGCCCAAAATTGGGTATTCTGGGGTCGCTTGAGTCTCTAAGCCCAGTGACTGGCTGCAGCGCTGTGGACGTGACCTCACAGATGCAGCCTGTATACAATCACAGGAGCAGCGGTGGAGATGCAGCACTGGACCTGGGGAGGATGAGGACAAGATGATTTTATTATTTTTGTTACGGCCATGATGAATTTGTAAAATAGGGGAAAACCCCTTTAATAAAGGGAAAGGGGGTCACGTTTTCAAATCAGCAAGTTGCAAAAGTGTCTCTTGCTCTGGAGGACCAAAACTGTCCATTTATTACTCGCACTTACATCGATGAGATCTATGCAATGCCTTATTTCTCCTGTGGTGGCGCTGTGTTCTCTGTCTCCAGTACAGAAGCCTCTGACATAATATCATATATGATAATATAATAATGTCACTGTTCTAGTAGCCGTACACATATGTTACTGTATTGTAGAGACCTCTAGTGGTCATATTGCGCATTGCATCAGTATTTGCTGCAGAGGAAGAAACCAAAATCTTTGCACAAGAGTACTTACATTCGGACAAAATAACTGAAACCATAAGAAGATTCACACGTAGAAGAGTTTTTCCACTGTGGATTTTCTTGTGAATCAGAAGGAAAATCCTTATCTGTTACATGCAGATGCTGCATGCTCTCACTTCTGCACTGATTATTTCCACCATATGTGGATAGGAGTTTGAAAAATTCATCAAAATATCCGGTATATGGACAGCTATTCCTGTCTCAGCCATGAAAAGGCTACTATGAAAATAACCCATTAAGAAGAAAAAAAAATCTACTTGCAGCCACTAGATGGTGCTCACTGCATACTGATTAATACGAGTTCAATAGGAGCAGTGTAAATGTCAATTCAGTGAGCACCCTCTAGTGGCCACTGCAGGCAGAAAATGTTCATTTATAAGAAGTTTTTCCAGACCTGATACTGATGACCTATCTCTAGGACAAATCATCAATGACAGATCGGTAGGCATCCGACTCCGTGAACCCCCACCAATCAGCTAAGTGGAGGGGTAGCAGTGCTCTTGCGAGCACCATAGGTTCTTTATTGTTTACCATACATAATACCGTACGTTATTTATAGAGCTCGTGCAGTTCTCTGCAACCCAGTCCAAATCAAATGAATGGGACTGAGCTGTAATACCAGACACAGCCACTATCAAAAGCATGGCGTAGTTCTTAATATAGAGGCCGCATCTCTCGCCCTACCACTACACCGTCCATAACCCCTTTAGGACGCACCCAATTTTAGTTTTTGCGGTTTCGTTTATTTTTTTCCATTGACATAGCTGTATGAAGGCTTGTTTTTTGCAGGACGAGTTGTAGCTTTGAATGACACCATCCACTGTATTATATAATTTCAAGGGAAATGGGAAAAAGTTAAAAGTTGCAGGGAAAAGAAGCAATTTTGCAAATATTTCTGTATGGGCACAGATAAAGGATCTGGCGCGATTAGGGAAGTGGTTTCGGGTGAAATAAAAATTTCTGTGGCGAACAATGCAGTATTTCAAGGTTGATGGTACTTTCCCTGACTATATACATGGAGTTGAAAGCAAAGAGGCTTGGACAGAGTCTGTGTAAATATAGTATAGGAATAATGCTGAGCAGCAGTTGAAAGCAGCTTCTAAAGGAGCAGGAACTCTATATCGAAACAGCACTGAAGCAGGAAAGAAGAAAAAAAAAGAAGGTAATGAAGTATGTTATAAAAATTCATAACTTTGTAATACCTGTAAAATAACTAAAAAAAAGTTTTAAAAAAGTTTAGCTACTCTTTAAAGGCAACCTGTCCCCTCGGAAAATGATATTTACCTGCAGATATACGTTTAATCTCCAGGCAAATAGTGTGATAATGCCGCCTGGCTGCCTTACTAAAAGTGCGACTACCGGGAAAAAATGACATTTTCCTCCCGGTATCTGCCAGCCTTCAGTCATAGGGGCGGGGCACGGAGCAGCTACAGTCACTGCTCACTATACTGGGAGTGGCGGTTGTAATCACTCCCCAACATCTTTATTGACAGCTGGTTGTGCAGCTCAATGTGCAGAGCGAGCTGTCGATTAAAGTGCCGGGGCGAGCTTACAGCCGCCGAGCAGTGACGGTAGCCGCTCTGTGCACATCCCCATGACTGAAAGCCGGTGGCTACCGGAGGAAATAAGTTCATTTTTCCCTATAGCTGCACTTTTAGTAAGATGGCCAAGCAGCATTTTAATGCCATTTACCTGCAAATTAACCCCATATTTGCAGTTAGAGTTTTCTGAGATGACACATTCCCTTTAAGGTATTTTCTGCTCCAGGTGTCTTAACCTGCCGCACCCCCTCTAGTGCTTTGGTAATATTATGGAAAAAGAGCATGGCCTGTAAAAGGTGCATCACTTATGGCTAAATACTTTCTATAGGGTACATATGGAGGTGCAGGCTATCTGTGCGGGTACATATGGGGGTGCAAGCTATATGTTGGGGTACATATGGGGTGCCAGCTATCTGTGGGGGTGCAGGCTATATGTGGGGGTACATATGGGGGTGAAGCAGGCCCAGGCAAGTGCCGGGGCCCTGAGCAGGCTTGGGGGCCAACTCACCATCGGGCTCCCAAGCGCGCTTTGCTTTCCCTTGAGAAAGCAAAGCACAGGCAACGCGAAACGTGCATTGGGAAGACGCCAATCCACCCCAGCTACCGGTCTGAGGGTCTTTGGGACACTACAATTAGGGTAAGTGGTCTTAGGCTTTGTGGTACAATACTCTGGTACTTATATATGTGTTGATGGTGGTCCTGGGAGTTTATATTTTAGCAGCCCACTGTGTGCTTATACTCCTATTACTTGCTTTATATACACTACCTGGATTAAAATGTTATGATTAGCCTTAAATATTCCGCTTTTCCCGGCCCATACCTAGTATACAATCAGAGATAACCTCTGACCAGTTTTTTTGGTCTGTTTTTTTTTTCCCTGACACTGCTCTTTATGCACACTGCTTTTACCCATATTGTCTTCTTGCTAATATGTATACATGTGTATTTAATAAAGATTTTGTTATATTTTTGTACAAGAAACTCCTAGTTTCTCTGTTGTTTTTTTTTCATGTTTTTGGAGTTACATGGGCACACTCTTACTTATGCATGCTGTTGTGCCCTAGTCTAATATGATCTTGGGAAACCTTTATATAACTGTATGGAGGACTATGTAGTGCCCATAATACTGTATGGAGGACTATGTGGGGCCTATAATACTGTATGGAGGACTATGTAGTGCCCATAATACTGTATGGAGGACTATATGGGGCCATTATTCTGTATGAAGGACTGTGTGGGGCCATTATTCTGTATGGAGGACTATGTGGGGCCCATTATACTGTATGGAGGACTATGTGGGGCCCATAATACTGTATGGAGGACTATGTGGGCCCATAATACTGTATGGAGGACTATGTGGGGCCCATAATACTGTATGGAGGACTATGTGGGGCCCATTATTCTGTATGGAGGACTATGTGGGGCCTATAATACTGTATGGAGGACTATGTGGGGCCCATAATACTGTAAGGAGGACTATGTGGGCCCATAATACTGTATGGAGGACTATGTGGTGCCCATAATACTGTATGGAGGACTATGTGGTGCCCATAATACTGTATGGAGGACTCTGTGGGGCCCATAATACTGTATGGAGGACTATGTGGGGCCCATAATACTGTATGGAGGACTATGTGGTGCCTATAATACTGTATGGAGGACTATGTGGTGCCTATAATACTGTATGGAGGACTATGCGTGCCCATAATACTGTATGGAGGACTCTGTGGTGCCCATAATACTGTATGGAGGACTATGTGGTGCCCATAATACTGTATGGAGGACTATGTGGTGCCCATAATACTGTATGGAGGACTATGTGGTGCCCATAATACTGTATGGAGGACTATGTGGTGCCCATAATACTGTATGGAGGACTAAGTGGTGACCATAATACTGTATGGAGGACTATGTGGTGCCCATAATACTGTATGGAGGACTATGTGGTGCCCATAATACTGTATGGAGGACTATGTGGGGCCCATAATACTGTATGGAGGACTATGTGGGGCCCATAATACTGTATAAAGGAGTATGTGGTGCCCATAATACTGTATGGAGGACTATATTGTCCGGTCTGCACTGTGCACTGTGAGGATTCGCCGGTTTCTGAGCTATTTTGGAATTTACAATAGATATCACCCATGTAATGTAAGAAGTGAAATCTTTGCATTGTACTATATATATATATTTCTCTGCGGTATCTGTGCATCATGAATCGTGGTATGTGTTAAAGGGGCCACTGAGACTCTTTCGCCCAGGGCCCACAAAAGCCTGGAGCCGGCCCTGGTGTGAAGGCTATATCTGGGGGTAAAGGCTATTTGTGGGGGCAAATATGGGGTGCATGCTATATGTGGGGATACATATCAGGGTGAAGGCTACATATGGGGGTTCAAGCAATATGTGAGGGTACATATAAGAGTGAAGGCTATATATGGGGGTCCAAGCTATCTGTGGGGGTACATATGGGGTGCAGGCTATATGCGTGGGTTCATATAAGGGTGAATGCTACATATGGGGGTTTGGGCTATATGTGAGGGTACATATAAGAGTGAAGGCTATATATGGAGGTCCAAGCTATCTGTGGGGGTACATATGGGGGTGCAGGCTATATGTGAGGGTACATATAAGGGTGAAGGCTATTTATGAGAGTGCAGGCTATATGTGGGGGTACATATGGGGATGAAGACTATATGTGAGGTTACATATGAGGGCAGTGGTGTACCGCCAATGGCGGCAGACCACGCGACTGCTATGGGGCCCGTGACGCGAGGAGGCTGATGGGGCTGGTGAGAGCAATGATAGGGATGGTGGGGCTGGGGAGAGCAATGATGGGGCTGATGGGGTTGGGGAAAGCAATGATGGGGATGGTGGGACTGGGGAGAGCAATGATGGGGATGGTGGCAATGGGTAGAGCAATTATGGGGATGGTGGCAATGGGTAGAGCAATTATGGGGATGGTGAGGCTGAGGAGGTCAATGATGGGGGTGATGGAGCTGGGGAGAACAATGATGGGGATGGTGGGGCTGGGGAAAGCAATGATGGGGCTGGGGAGAGCAATGATGGGGATGGTGGGGCTGGGGAGAGCAATGATGGGGATGGTGGGGCTGGGGAAAGCAATGATGGGGATGGTGGGGCTGGGGAGAGCAATGATGGGGATGGTGGCAATGGGGAGAGCAATGATGGGGCTGGAGAGAGCAATGATGGGGGTGCTGGGAGAGAGCAATGATGGGGGTTTCACTTTGCTTGTACTGCAAAGCCTTGTATATTTTCCGTGTGCACATAGCCTTACAGTTAATTGGGGAGAGTCACAGAGACTGAATAATTTATATTATTGGGCGGCAGAGATTATAGTTAATGGGAGGTACAGTGCTGCTGATCACTTTGTATTTTGATTACTAAGTGACTAATAGTATATTAATGGTGGGGTACATATCTATTCAGGGGCGCAGAGTGGGGGAGACGCAAGTATATATACAATATATGTGACCTTGTTATTTTTAGGGCTGTACTGATCGTGACAAGACGAGTCGTGGCTGGGAGATGTCGACATGAAGGTCTGACCAGATGGAGAAGAAGCAGCAGAAACTGACTCTGATCAGATGAGACGTCAGCGGTAAGTTCCTGGATGTAAATATTATTCTGTATCTGCAATGTGTGACTTGGAGTGATAATGTTATCTGTACAATCCCTTAGGATTAGTGATGAGCGAGTATGTTCGGTTAACCCTTTCGCTGAGTATAGAATGCTCGGGCTTTAAATTTTCATCACTCCGTGAATATGATTTTTATTATTATTATAGCGCCATTTATTCCATGGCGCTTTACATGTGATAGGGATATACATAGCAAAAACAATTACATAATCTTAACAAAACGAGTCAGCGACTGGTACAGGAGGAGCGAGGACCCTGCCCGCGAGGGCTCACAGTCTACAAGGGATGGGTGTGGATACAGTAGGTGGGGGTAGAGGAGGTCATGCAGTAATGTGGTGGAACGGTGGTTACTGCAGGTTGTAGGCTTGTCGGAAGAGGTAGGTCTTCAGGTTTCTTTTGAAGGCTTCCATGGTAGGCGAGAGTCTGATGTGTTGGGGTAGAGAGTTCCAGAGTAGGGGGGATGCACGGGAGAAATCTTGTATGCGATTGTGGGAAGAGGAGATAAGAGGGGAGTAGAGAAGGAGATCTTGTGAGGATCGGAGGTTGCATGCAGGTAAGTACCGGGAGACTAGGTCACAGATGTATGGGGGAGACAGGTTGAGGATGGCTTTGTATGCCGTGGTTAGGGTTTTGAACTGGAGTCTCTGGGCAATGGGGAGCCAGTGAAGGGATTGACAGAGGGGAGAGGCCGGGGAATAGCGGGGGGACAGGTGGATTAGTCGAGCAGCAGAGTTTAGGATAGATTGGAGGGGTGCAAGAGTGTTGGAAGGGAGGCCACAGAGCAGGAGGTTGCAGTAGGCAAGGCGGGAGATGATGACGGCTTGCACTAGTGTTTTTGCAGAGTCTTTGCTGAGGAATGCACGGATCCGGGAGATATTTTTGAGTTGGAGTCGGCAGGAAGTGGAAATGGCTTGGATATGTGGTTTAAAGGAGAGATCAGAGTCCAGGGTTACCCCAAGGCAGCGAGCTTATGGGACTGGGGAGAGTGAACAGCCACTGACGTTGATGGATAGGTCAGATGGGGGGGATGAATGAGAGGGTGGAAAGATGATGAACTTTGTTTTATCCATGTTGAGTTTTAGAAATCTGGCAGAGAAGAAGGATGAGAATGCGGGCAGACATTGTAGGATTTTGGTTAGTAGGGAGGAGATATCGGATCCAGACAGGTAGATCTGTGTGTCATCAGCATAGAGGTGATACTGAAAGCCGTGAGACTCTATGAGCTGTCCCAGGCCAAAGGTGTAGATGGAGAAGAGCAGAGGTCCTAGAACTGAACCTTGGGGGACACCAACAGATAGGGGGCGAGATGAGGAGGTGGTGCGTGAGTGGGAGACGCTGAATGTCCTGTCTGTTAAGTATGAGGAGATCCAAGATAGGGCCAAGTCCGTGATGCCAAGAGATGAGAGAATCTGTAGTAAGAGGGAATGGTTGAGTGTGTCGAAGGCAGATGACAGGTCCAGGAGGAGGAGGATGGAGTAGTGTCGCTTGGATTTGGCGGTTAGTAGGTCGTTGGTGACTTTGGTCAGGGCAGTTTCAGTCGAGTGATGCAGTCGGAAGCCAGATTGTAGGCGGTCGAAGAGGGAACAGGAGGAGAGGTGGGAGGACAGTTCAAGGTGGACATGTTGTTCAAGTAGTTTTGAGGCAAAGGGGAGAAGTGATATGGGGCGGTAGCTAGTCAGAGAGGATGGGTCAAGGGAGTGCTTTTTGAGGATGGGTGTGATTGCGGCATGTTTGAAACATGAGGAGAAGACACCGGTTGTTAGTGACAGGTTGAAGAGGTGGGTTAGGGTTGGGATGAAGACTGTGGTAAGTTTAGGGATGAGGTGGGATGGGATTCGGTCAAGTTCGCAGGTGGTGAGGTGTGATTTGGAGAGTAAAGAGGAGACTTGACCTTCTTTAATGGTGGAAAAGTGGGGTTTGGAGAAGGAAGATTGAGTAGATATGAGGGGCTGTGCGGACTTTAGGCAAAAGCTTTGTCTGATGGTGTCAATCTTCTGCTTGAAGAATGAGGCAAAGTCTTCGGCTGAGATGAGAGAAGAGGGATGAGGTGCTGGGGGACGAAGGAGAGAATTGAAAGTGTTAAATAGCTGTTTAGGGTTGTGAGACAGGGAGGATATAAGAGATGAGAAGTAGGTTTGTTATGCTGTAGTGAGTGCGGACTTGAAAATAGTGAGGGATTGTTTGAATGCGATGAAGTGCTCGTTTGAGTGAGACCTTTTCCATCTCCGCTCCGCAACCCTGGAGGCCCGTCGCAATTCTTTAGTAAGTTTGGTGTGCCAGGGTTGCCTGTTGATTGTGCGAGATTTGGTATGTGTGAGAGGGGCGATCGAGTTGAGAGCTGCAGCTATTGTGGTGTTATATGAAGCGGCAGCAACATCTGCATTGTGTAAGGAATTTATGTCTGTAAGAGGGAGGAGGGATTCAGAGAGTGAGTGTAGGTAAAGGTGTTTGAGGTTTCTGCAAGCATGTGTAAGTTTGTGGAGTGGGGATTGGGCACCTGGAGAGGAGAGGGTAGAGAATGTGAGGAGGTTATGGTCAGAGAGACGGAGAGGTGAGTTAGAGAGGTTAGATAGGGAACAGAGGCGGGTGAAGATGAGGTCCAGTGTGTGGCCATCTTTATGAGTAGCTGCAGAAGACCATTGAGCAAGGCTGAAGGAGGAAGTGAGGGATAGGAACTTAGAGACAGACGAGAGGGAAGTGTCAATGGGGATGTTGAAGTTGTCCATTATGATAGTGGGGATGTCAGCGGAAAGGAAGTGAAGCAGCCAGGTGGAGAAGTGGTCTAAGAAAGTGGTGGCTAGCCCTGGGGGTCGGTAAATGACGGCCAGTTGGAGGTCAGAGGGGGAATAGATGCGCACACAGTGCACCTCAAAAGAGGGGAGTGTAACGGAGGGTGGCAGTGATATTTGGGTGAAAGCGCAGGTATCTGACAGGAGAAAACCTATGCCTCCGCCATGTTTGCCATTGGGGCGGGGTGTGTGGGAAAGGTGGAATCCGCCATATGAAAGTGCAGCTGGGGAGGCTGTGTCAGAGGGGGTGAGCCAGGTTTCGGTGATGGCGAGGAAGGAAAGTTTGTTAGTAATTAAAAGGTTGTGGATGTAGGAAAGTTTGTTGCAGACGGAGCGAGCGTTCCATAGAGCTCCTGTTAGTGCAACTAAGGAAGTGGGGATTAATTGGATGGGTATGAGGTTAGAAGGGTTGCGACAGTTTGTGGAAGGTCGTGGATAGGAGGTAGAAGTAACTGTGGGAATATGGCGAGGAGGACCAGGATTTGGAGAGATATCTCCAGCAGTGAGGAGGAGCAGAGAAAGTGTTAGCAGGTGGAAGCAAGAGAGAGCATGAGGTGGCTGTCTGTGTTTGGAGATCCAGGATTGAATGTTGAGGAATAATTCTGAGGAGGAGGTGAGATGAATGGGGAGGATGGAGGGAGAGATGAAGAGTTTGCAACTGTTTGACAGATTTAATACATGTGAGGAATGCTGGAAAAACAGGCATTCCTCACATGTATTAAATCTGTCAAACAGTCGCAAATCATGTTCACGGAGCGACGAAAACTTAAAGCCCGAGCATTCTATAAATACTCGGTGCTCGGCCAAGTACACTCGGCGAAAGGGTTAACCGAACATACTCGCTCATCACTACTTAGGATGCATTCTCACATTTGTGTGAAATGTCCGTGTGCTGCCAGAATTTTTTATCACATGGTCCACGGACTCGTAGAGTTTTATAGATACATAACACATCCATGAAAATCACGGATCTGAGAATGAGATCTGTGAGGGTCAGAGACTGTCCTGTTCTGATCCGATTTTGAGGATCAGAATAGGACATGCTCAATGCGTCTGTAAAAATGGGCAGCACACCGACACTGCACACAGATGCAGGAATGTAGCCGTATTATGTATAGCATACTCAGTATATAGTGTACTCACTTATTATGTATAGTGCCGCCCTTAGTTATATAGTTTCACCTTTTTTTTATGTATAACACCCTCCCTTATTACGTATCATCCTCTCTAGCTCTAAGGGGTCACAGTTGGGGGATCATACTGTGTTGGGGTCACCATACTTTGCCCTGGGAGTTGAGGTAGGGTACAGTAGGGACATTATACTGCGCATGTGGAGGAATTCACCATGGGGGTATCATACTGTGTTTGGGGGACACTTTTGTTGGCATGACACTTTATGGGGCAATGAAAGAGGGATCTAGGACTACAGCAGGGGGAAAATTACTATGTAACGGATGGAAAGTTGTGAGATCTGTTCTTCTGTGACCACGACAATTATTTACTTTTTTTTTTGGGGGGGGGGGGCCCAGTTAGAACTTCAGCTATGGGGCCCCATGATTCCTATGTACACCCCTGTATGAGGGTGAAGGCTATATATGGGGGTGCAGGCTATATGTGAGTGTACATATAACATTGTGTAGGCAGGGACGCTGTTCCCCTCACCTCTCCGCTCCGTGCCCGGCGTCCTCCTCCCGCTCTGCTGGCAGAGCGCGCTGCTTCCCGGCCACTGTGGTTAGGGCGCGCGCGCTCCCCCTCTCTTAAAGGGGCCGCGCGCGCCGTCCTAAGGAGTCCCCGGCCAATGGCCGGAGGACCTCACCATATATAAGGCACCTACTCCAAAATGGAGGTGCCCGAGCAATGTTGTTGCAAAGCCTTCACTCTGCTTCAGCCCTCAGGTCCCGTTATCAGTTACCTGCCAGTCACCTGCCAGATTCCTGCTTGTTACCTGGCAGTCACCTGCCAGATTCCTGCCTGTTACCTGCCAGTCACCTGCCAGATTCCTGCTGGATACCTGCCTGATATCCGCTTACCTGCTTGCAAGCCTGCGGTCCGACGGTCTGCCTTCCGACACCTGTCAGTCTGTCTATGGACCAGCCTGCCCGCTCACCTGGGAGCGCTCACCTGCTACCTGCCTGCTAGCCTACCTGGAGGCTCTGCCATCACTTGCCGTGACCACCTGCCTGTCCAGAGACTCTTGCCCGCTCACCTGCTACCTGCCTGCTAGCCTACCTGGAGGCTCTGCCGTCACTTGCCGTGACCACCTGCCTGTCCAGAGACTCTTGCCCACTCACCTGGGAGCGCCCACCTGCTACCTGCCTGCTAGCCTACCTGGAGGCTCTGCCGTCACTTGCCGTGACCACCTGCCCGTCCAGAGACTCTTGCCCGCTCACCTGGGAGCGTCCACCTGCTACCTGTCTGCTAGTCTACCCAGAGACTGTCCCTGTCACTTGCCGTGACTACCTGCCCTTCTACCCAGAGACTGTCCCTGTCACTTGCCGTGACTACCTGCCCGTCTTCCCTGGGAGCCACCCGCTTCCTTACAAGGACTGCCCCCTTGTATAGTTGCTCAGAGGTTCCGCCTCCCAGACCCGTTACACATTGCATGTACAGGCAATAAAGACATAATAGAGTGACACATAATTCAACACAAACCAAGAGGCATGAGGTCCCTGCTGCTCGCAAGATTACAGTTTATGAAGAAATAGGGGAGACACAAAAGGTAAAAAAGTCCTTGTATTGTACTGTCCAGCCACTAATATAACAAATATGGTATTCACATAACGCTGCATGAACCAGTCATCAGCCAGTGTGTGTATAAGTATTGAAATACAGTGCTACTGAGTGCATGGAGCGTGTGAGAACAGATAATACAAGGGACCAGATTTTGGGGAAAGTTTAGGAAGGGAGAACAGGAATAGTTGCATTAGTGAGGTGAGAAGATAGGGCAGTCTAAAGAGATGTGTTTTTAGGACTCGCTTAAAACTGTGTATATTGGGAATTAATTGTCCTGGGTAGTGCATTCCAGAAAACTGGTGCAGCACAACAGGAGTCCAGGAGATAGAAGTAAGAGGTTCGGATTATTGAGGATTTTAGTCTTAGGTCATTAGTGGAAAGGAGAGAACGGGTAGGGTGATAGACAAAGATGAGGGAGGCGGTGTAAAGTGGAGCAGAACTGTGGAGCGTTTGTGGGTGAGAAGGATACGTTTATATTGAACTCTGTAGCGGATGGGTAACCAGAGCAATGACTGGCACAGGGTGGAGTCATCGGTGAAGCAGCTGGATAAAAATGTGATGCGGGCTGCTGCATTCAGGACGAATTGGAGAGGGGAGAGTTTAGAAAGTGGGAAACCGATTAGTAGAGAGTTACAATAGACCAGATGAGAATGAATCAGAGCTACAGTAAGAGTTTTTGCAGAGTCAAAAGATGAGAAAAGGTCGAATTCTGGAGATGTTTTTGAAGTGTAGCTGACATGAGCGAGAGAGTGATTTGATGTGAGGAGTGAAGGAAAGAACTGAGACAAGTATGACCCCAAGACATCGGGCTTATTGCTGGGGAGTAATGGTGGAGCCACACACGGAAATGGCAATATCGGGCACAGGTAGGTTAGTGGAGGGAGGAAAGACGAGGAGTTCAGTTTATGACAGGTTCAGTTTCAGATGCAGGGAGGACATAGTGTTAGAGACAGCGGAAAGACAATCACTGGTGTTTTGTAGTAATGCAGGGGTGATGTCCGGAGCAGAGGTGTATAACTGGGTGTCATCAGCATAGAAATGGTGCTGAAAACCGAATCTACTGATGGTTTGTCCAATAGGGAAGTGTAAAGGGGATAGAGGAGGACTGAACCCTGAGGAACCCCGACAGTAAGGGCAAGAGGAGAGGAAGAAGAGCCAGTAAAAGGCACAGCGAATTAGCGGTCAGAGAGGTAGGAGGAGAATGTGCCCACAAGAAATATTGCTCCTAGTGAAGCCTATTAGTGTTTCCCCTATCATTGCCCCGCAATTCCCACTGCACACAGCATAATGCCCCAATAGTACATTCTCACACCCAGAGTTTGATGTCCCCTCAGCTGCCTCCAGGTATAATGCTCCCAATAAAAATAGTTTTGTTTAGTTTGCTTTTTTTTACAAAATTCTGAATTTCCCCATTGAAATAAAAAAAAAAACTATACAAGTTGCCTAGGTTACCGGCCACCTCTGCTCCAGGTGCTCTGCCTACCTCTTCTCCTTAGATCCTCTATTCCAGATCCCTATCCGCCACACTAAAGAGTGCCACGTGCTACACCCCGTCATGTTGGGGGCTACCTTTTTGGTCCTGCCAGTAGCATATGCTTCATCCACGCACGTGCGAGTACAGACGGACGGTGCAGAGAAAACCAGATTCTACGGCTGTGGAGAATATACCATTGGTATTACTTATTTCATCACTTCTATATTTTAATTATTCACCTTTTTAAAAAAAATCTGGTTCGAGGTCATTTTATTTCGAGGAATTCTCTCGATTTTATAATTAAAATATAAGGAAATGATAAATAAAATAATAATTTACCTTTTACTGAGAGATTCTTACTTGAACTTTCATAAATCCTCCACTAGGGGCCACTCTCCAGGCACCAGCCTCCCTCCACTGCAGAGCGACTGATCACATGATCGTCACGTCACCTCTGCTGCTGTGGGTTTCCTGTCCCTCTGCTCATGTGATTGGTTACGTGCTCATATTGTCACCACAGGTCCTTGAGCCCACGGTGGTCCTTCAGCATTTACCCACTGCTGTATGGACCCAGCGACATGAGAGAAGGTGACGTCGCCCGTGTTACATCGTGACGGTATCTGTACCATTGCTTTAACCCCTTAATAACCATGACTCTCCGACTTTTAGCAGCCAGAAGGTTTTTTTTTATTATTATTTTATTTTTTTTTCAGCACTTTTTGGGGGAATTCAAATATATATATAAAATTGTGATGCAAATAAAGAAGTTAGCGATTTATGAGACTAGTCATTTTTGTTATATAACACAATTAACCCTTTCCTGGCAATTTTTTTTTTTCCCATTTTTGCGCTTTTATTTATTTTTTCTCCCCTTATTCCAATACCTCCTTTTATTTTTTCATCCACATCGGCGTTCGAGGGCTTTTGTGTTTTACAGGATGAGTTGTAGTTTTGAATAAGATCATTCATTTTATCATATAATGAACTTAATTATTTTTTTTTAAATATTCCAAGCGTTGTGAAATATTGAAAAAAAACATCAATTCCGCCATTGTTTTTTTTTTTTTTAAATATTCATTATGCGGCTAAAATGACCCGGGGACATGATTATTCAGTTCATTACCATTATAGCACTATCATACTTATATAGTTGTTTTTTTTTATATTTTTTTGTCTCCATTTTTTTAGGAAATTTTTGAATATTTTTATTAATTGAGCGAGGGCTTGTTTTTTGCATGCTGAGCTAACATTTGCTTGATACCACTTTGGGCATTTTAATAATTTTTTTTATTGTATTTTTGGGGAAAACTATGGTGATTGAAAAATTGCAAACCTTGTGTGTGTGTGTGTGTGTGTGTGTGTGTGTGTGTGTGTGTGTGTGTGTGTGTGTGTGTGTGTGTGTGTGTGTGTGTATATATATATATATATATATATATATATATATATATATATATATATATATATATATATATATATACACATACACACACCAGTACTAAGAGGGCGGTGACTGGGGCATTCAGCCATGTTAATCAATAGGTGCCTCATGATTGCATCTCAGGGGCCAATGGATGCTGGCGATCACACTATTTAATTGCTGCCATCAGTGATTGGCAGTAGTGATGAGCGAGCTTGTATTGTTAACCCTTTTGGCGAGCACGCTCTGGTGATCGCCGAGTATTTGCAGCGTGCTCGGCATTGATGTTAGTGTCGCCGCAGCTGCATGTGTCATGGCTGTTAGACAGCTGTGACACATGCAGGGATTTCCTGTTTGTTAGGAGAATATCTATGTCAACAAAGCAGTATTTAGGAAAGCCTCAAAATAAAAAAAATAAAAACCTTATAAAATATTTAAGCTTCCCCCATCCCCTGGAAAAAAAGGATGCTGCCTTATACGTAACGATTGAGAGAATATGCTGCATGGTGTCACTGCATAAAAAAAATCCCAAATCCCTCTCTTATAAAGAGAAATAATCCATATAAAATAAGAAAAAATGTTAAAATTTGAATTAGTTAATATATTCTATGTAACCCAAAACGATACTAAAAGTAAAAATACGACCACCTACAAATAAGTCCTCATATGGACTAATATGCTATATGTACTGCACAGTAAACAGCATAAAACAATGGCAGAATTACTTTTTACATTTTTCCTTCCTCTTCTCACGCCCCCACAAAAAAAAAAATCCAAAAAGTACATATGTACCCACAATTAATATAGAGTAAAAAAAAATAAACAAAAAAGGAAACTTGCTGGTTTAGCACTGAAAAAATAAAAATATAGATGAAAAAAAAAATTGCTCAGTTGGTTCAGATTCAGGAATAATGTCGCGCATGCACATCCACAACACTCAATTTCCTGTTAGTGGCCCTGGCGTGAATGAGGCAGCCCACTCACACAACTACCGCCGGGGACCAGCTTACAATAACATCTATGCCATTACACAAATTAATATATCCGTTTATCAGATTTACAGTATTAAGTAATTGCAAGAACACTTGTACTTCTTGGAACTGTGTAATAGTAATTGCTGCAAGCTTCACCCACAACTAGCACACCCCCGCAGAAACCCTGCACATCTAGATACTCACACACTCTCTGACACTGTTCTACCACTGACATCCATATCCTCACTCCATGACACAGACAGCGCCACTGCTTTCTACAATGCCACTTTCGCATCAGCTATTGACTCGGTCGCCCCTCTTGTGGATGGCAGAGTACGACTAGTCAATAGGCAACCCTGGCACAACAACCTCACTAAACCGCTTCGGCAAGCATCCAGGGTTGCGGAGCGACTTTGGAAGAAAACACATTTGCAAGATGACTCAACTGCATTCAAACAAACAACACTCGCATTCAAATCAGCTCTCACCTCTGTTGAACAGGCCTACTTCACAACCCTCATATCTTCCTTATCCTACAAACCCAAACAGTTATTCAACACTTTTAACTCTCTCCTCCGTCCTCCACTGCCCCCTCTGACCTCTGTCATCTCTGCTGAGGAGTTTGCCACACACTTCAAAAACAAGATTGACCAAACACGGCACTTTACTGTCCGACCACTACAACCCCTTTGTTTCCCAGACCATTGTCCTTCCCCCCATAACCTTACTCGTCTTCTCTCCAAATCACACCTCACCACTAGTGTACTCGACCCCATCCCACCTCCTCCTCAACCTCACACCCACACTCATCACATCTCTTCACTCTCACTAAATTCTGGTACCTTCCCTGCTGCATTCAAACATGCCACAATCACGCCCATCCTCAAAAAAACATCCCTCGACCCAACCGCCTTGTCTAGCTACTGCCCCATATCGCTGCTTCCATTTGCCTCCAAACTCCTTGAGTTCACGCTGAACTTTTCTCTCACTTGTCATCTAACTCTCTCTTCGACAACCGACAATCTGGCTTCCGCCCCCACCATTCCACCGAAACTGCCCTTACCAAAATTACTAATGACTTACTGTCACGCAGGGTGTGGGAAAGACTTAGTGCAACACAGAGGGAAGAGGGAAAGGGAGCCCAGACACTAGGGAAAGGGGGGAGTGGAGACCTCCTAGTCTGGTCTAGTGTCACTCTGTTTCAACTACCATCCCTATATTGGCTCTTCACCAATCGCTGCACGCGTGCCTCGCCCTGAGTTTCCCTGGCGTATAGCTAAGGCTAGGGATGGGAGGAGATGAGCACTAGTCAATCTCCACTAAATTCTATAGACAACAAGGGCAGACAAACGGGGTTGCTTAGCTTTAGACAACTCCAGACAAATGCGCACATGGCCTCAAGCTCCAGAGAGGACGAAGTACTGCTCTTGCTAAAGCCTCACAAGTAGTGAGGCACCTCCCTCTCAGACACACCAGGTATTTATACACCAAGGCCAGGGAGCTAATTAGCCAGAGGGAGGTAGCTGCTGGGTCCTAGAGACAGCCAGCCTCTAAGAAGATGTCTGTAATGCCAAACGTAGAGATCTCCTGCAACCAACTGTAGGGCAACTGTCTGTCACCTCTGATACACCCGTGACACTTACTGACAGCCAGGGCCGGCGTCAGCACCCGGTGCACCCGGGCAAGTGCCGGGACCCTGAGCAGGCGGAGGGGCCCACTCACGGTCGGGCACCTCGCCGGGCTATGGGTGGAGAAAAGCGGTGCCAGCGCCCGCCCTTCTCCCCCGCTTGCTCAGGGCCCTGGCAGCCGGATACTTACTTCTCCCCATGCCTCCGCAGATCCGCTGTCTTCCTGCTGTGCGTTCCCTGTGACGTCTCAGGCCAGAGGGTGCGGTGATGTCTTTCCACCGCAACCTCCCCTAAGCAGTCACAGGCAGCGCAGAGCAGGACGACGCCGGCGACGCTGGAGTCCGGACCTGAGCAGCGGCAGCAGGTGAGGAGGAGTGAGGTGAGTGTTTGATTTTTTTTTTTTTTTTTTTTTATGTATGGAGGCATGGGGCATTATAAGGGGGGTGACATCCTGCATGGGGCATTATATGGGGGGGGGGGAAGTGACATCCTGCATGGGGCATTATATGGGGGTAACATCCTGCATGGGGCATTATATGGGGGGTGACATCCTGCATGGGGCATTATATGGGGGGGCAGAAGTGACATCCTGCATGGGGCATTATATGGGGGGCAGAAGTGACATCCTGCATGGGGCATTATATGGGGGGCAGAAGTGATATCCTGCATGGGGCATTATATGGGGGGAAAGGGACATCCTGCATAGGGCATTATATGGGGGGGAGAATTGACATCCTGCATGGGGCGTTATATGGGGGGGGGAGAAGTGACATCCTGCATGGGGCATTATATGGGGGTAACATCCTGCATGGGGCATTATATGGGGGGTGACATCCTGCATGGGGCATTATATGGGGGGGGCAGAAGTGACATCCTGCATGGGGCATTATATGGGGGGCAGAAGTGATATCCTGCATGGGGCATTATATGGGGGGCAGAAGTGATATCCTGCATGGGGCATTATATGGGGGGAAAGGGACATCCTGCATAGGGCATTATATGGGGGGGAGAATTGACATCCTGCATGGGGCGTTATATGGGGGGGGGGGGAAGGGACATCCTGCATGGGGCATTATATGGGGGGGGGGGAGGGACATCCAGCATGGGGCATTATATGAGGGGTGACATCCTGCATGGGGCATTATATTGGGGGGGGAAGGGACATCCTGCATGGGGCATTATATGGGGGGGGAAGGGACATCCTGCATAGCGCATTATATGAGGGGGAGAAGTGATATCCTTCATGGGGCATTATATGGGGGGGGGGGAGTGACATCCTGAATAGGGCATTATATGGGGGGTGACATCCTGCATGGGGCATTATAAGGGGGGGAACAGCCTGCATGGGGCATTATAAGGGGGGAACAGCCTGCATGGAGCATTATAAGGTTACCAGTATCCTGTACGGAGCATTATATGGGGGCCAGTATTCTGTATGGAGCGTTATATGGGGGCCAGTATTCTGTATGGAACAGTTTATGGGGGCCAGTTTACTGTGTGGAGCGATTCACCGGTTTCTGAGCTATTGTGGAATTTACAATAGATATCGGTCATGTAATGTAAGAAGTGAAATCTTTGCATTGTACTATACCTATATTTCTCTGCGGTATCTGTGCATCATGAATCGTGGTATGTGTCAAAGGGGCCCACTGAGACTCTTTCGCCCGGGGCCCAGAAAAACCTGGAGCCGGCCCTGCTTACAGCCAAAGCTAACAGACAATTCTTTGTACTGCTTCTTCTAGACCTGTCCTCTGCCTTCGACACAGTTGACCACTGCCTCCTACTACGAATCCTCTCTTCCTTTGGCATCAAAGACCTTGCCCTATCTTGGATCTCCTCATACCTTTCTAACCGCACATTTAGAGTCTCCCACTCCCACACTACCTCCTCTTCCCGCCCTCTCTCTTTTGGAGTCCCTCAAGGCTCTGTTGTATGACCCCTACTCTTCTCAATCTACGCCCTTGGCCTGGGACAGCTCATAAAATCCAATGGCTTCCAGTACCATCTGTAAACTGATGACACCCAGATCTACATCTCTGGACCAGATGTCACCTCTCTGCTGTCCAGAATCCCAGCATGTCTATCAGCCATATCTTCCTTCTTCTCCTCTCGCTTCCTCAAGCTCAATGTGGACAAAACTGAACTCCTCATCTGTCCCCTATCTCGCATATCTTCCCCACCTGACCTTTCTATCACAATAAATTACATCACACTTCCCCCTGTACCGGCAATCCGCTGCCTCGGAGTAACCCTTGACTCTGCTCTGTCCTTCAAATCCCACATCCAAGCTCTCGCCACCTCCTGTTGCCTCCAGGTCAAAAATATTTCCAGAATGCATCCTTTCCTCAACCCTCAATCTACTAAACTGCTTGTGCATGCCCTCATCATCTCCCGCCTCGACTACTGCAACATCTTCCTCTGCGGCCTACCTGCTAACACTCTCACACCCCTCCAGTCCGTCTTCAACTCTGCTGCACGACTCGTTCATCTCTCTCCTCGCTACTCCTCTGCTACCCCCCTTTGCATATCCCTTCACTGGCTCCCAATTGCCCAGCGTATCCAGTTCAAACTACTAACACTGACCTACAAAGCCATCCATCACCTTTCTCCTCCGTACATCTCGGAACTAATCTCCCAATATATTCCCTTACATAATCTCTGATCCTCCCAAGACCTCCTTCTCTCCTCCACACTTATTTGTTCCTCACCCAATCGTCTCCAAGATTTCTCCCGAATATCCCCCATCCTCTGGAATTCTGTGCATCAACACGTCCGATTATCCACCACATCCGGATCCTTCAGACGGAACCTGAAAACCCATCTCTTCAAACAAGCTTACAGCCTGCCATGACCTTGCTTGCTGCCACCTCAACACCGGAGCTGCTGCAACCCCCAACCTACTGTCTCCTTCCCCACTCCTGTAGAATGTAAGCCCACAAGGGCAGGGTCCTCTTCCCTCTGTACCAGTCTATCATTGTTAGTTTGTTTACTGTAAGTGATATCTGTATTTTGTATGTAACCCCTTCTCATGTACAGGACCATGGAATCAATGGCGCTATATAAATAAATAATAATAATAATAATAATAAAGTTTACAGTGAGGGGAGGTAGCTTCTCTTGTAGAGCCTTTTCCAAGGTGGACTACCCCGTTAAAGGGATAACGTTATCATCACATTACAACAAAGAAACAATTTTTATTCACAAACTTTATCTTCACGAACATAGAGTCCCAGCATTCAGGATGAACGATGACAGTGGTCACCTGTCTCAGGAGATCCTAAAACTAACCCTGGAGATCATCTACCTGTTGACTGGAGAGGTGAGGGATTCGGAGAATGTGACAATGAAGCCACTACTGTCTCCTACATCAGTATTTTATAACTTGTATATTTTTTAATACTTGATATACAGGACTGTATCGTAGTAAAGAAAACACCAGAAGAACCCATCACGACTCCTCAGCCGGCCTCCGTGATACAAAGGGAAAATTACGATAAAAAGATTCTACAAGTCACCAACCGGATCAGTCAGCTCATTTCTGGAGAGGTATAAAAAGAAAAACTTTTCTAAAGTCAAGAATAATTTTTTCTATCGAATTTCCGAGACTTGACCACCTTGGAAATAATATTGTGTCAAAAATAAACTAAGGGCCCAAATAATTATTTTCTCTTTTTTATTTAGTTTTTTTTGCTGTTTTTCACCTTTTTTTCATTTTCTCCTTATTCTTCTTTTTCTATTTTATAAGTTCGTTAGGGGTTTTTTTTTGGTCGTCATTGGGATTTCCAGATGTTTTCGTCCAATTCATCAATTGCGACTTTTTCCCCCTCCCACACCTTCCTGGAGCGATATTACATACATTTGAAATTTTTGCTGTAAGTTGTGCAACATTTTAGAAGAACGTGTAACTTTTTGCACTAAAGAGTGGCAAAAAAAACAACGGAAGACAGAAATAAGGAGCATTTTTATTTTGCGCAATATTCACGAACTGCGTGCGTCATTTTGAAGGATTTGCCGCAAAAAAAGGCAATGAATACCACAAGACAAAAATAGAAAAGTAACTTAAAATACCTAAGTGATTTCCACATATCCTTTACGTCCCTGATTTAATATTTTAGCGTTCTGTTTTTGCAGGTTCCTCTACGATGTGACGATATAACAGTTTATTTCTCCATGGAGGAGTGGGACTATGTAGAAGGACACAAGAATCTGTACAAGGACATAGTGATGGACAATGACCAACTCTCCACTTTGGGTAATGTTGTGTGCCAATTACTCTCCAAACTTCCTACACATGTGAATTTTTAAACCTGTTATCCGTATTTTTTTCTGAAGTTTGCCATAAGTTGTTCCCATGCTTAGAGATGCATTAAAATGGTTCGTTCACAATCTACTGATGTGAAACCTACAGTTCTTAGGTTGGTGTTATATAAAGGTGTCCCATGATTTGCACTTTTTTTGTACACAGTCTATTTTTTATTTTTTCAGGAAAACATTACAGCATGAAAACCAAGGAAGATAATGAGATTGTGAAGGCTGATCATGCTTGGGAACATGAAGAAATGCTCCAAGAATTCCAGGGAGAAGACTTTAACATTCCTTTTCCCACCACAACATTTTTTTCCACAGATTTTTCCTTGGATTCTTCTGAATGCATGGGTCCTTCACTTGATGCCTTGGACAGTATTCCTATAAGTGATGGAATATTTACTCATCCTGAACCTAATAATTGTGTCATCCTGAACTTAACAGATTTGCCTTTAGATTGTCTTCCAGACCAGAGAGCTTCACCAGATATTGCAGACAATATTCCTACTGTGCATCCTAAATCCAATGAATTAGTCATCCAGAATCCAAATTTTATATCCAAAAACACAATTTATACTTCTAAGAAAACCTGCCCATGTCCTGAATGTGAAAGAAGCTTTACATGTAAGAAAAGCCTTGCTACGCATATGAAAACCCACACAGGGGAGAAACCGCTAACATGCTTCGAATGTGGGAAACACTTCATCCATTACCGCAGTCTTTTTGATCACCGAAGAATTCACACCGGCGAAAGGCCGTTTTCTTGTTCCGAGTGTGGAACATGTTTCAGACATTACCGCAGCCTTCTTGATCACCAACTAATTCACACCGGAGAGAAGCCCTTTTCTTGTTCCGAGTGCGGAAAATGTTTCAGACATTACCGCAGTATGGTCGATCACCAACGAATTCACACCGGAGAGAAGCCGTTTTCTTGTTCCGAGTGTGGAAAATGTTTCAGACATAAAGTCGGTCTTCTAAGACATAAGAGAACTCACACGGGGGAGAAGCTGTATGGTTGCTTAGAGTGTGGAAAACGCTTTGCTCAGAAAATCAGTCTTGATCGTCATATACGGACTCACGCTGGATTTGAGCTATTTTCAGGTAATAAACGCAGCTTAAATTTCACACAGAATGAATCTCAGTGAACATCAGAAAAATCCATAATGGTGACAGATCATTTTCATGTTCCTGCTGGCAAAAGAGTTTTGCCCAAAAATTCCAGACAATTTGCATTTAAGCATTTTAAAAATAAAAATTAATTACAGAAATGCATCCACTTTCATGGGCAGCTAATCAAATGAAGGTAAAATGAAAACTCACTCTGGTCAGCTTGGTTATTTTTTTTTAACAGTGTAAAAAATGAATTTTGGGCCAAAATGTTTTCGTTATTTCTTCAGCTCAGACGACTACACCATTTATTACTCAGGCAACGAAAGGGAGTTGCCATTGTGGCCAATAACAAAAAATTGCAAAGTGTGTAGTATCAATGATGGGGTCATGTCCATCTTCCATGTCTATGCATTATTATTTATTATTATTATAGCGCCATTTATTCCATGGTGCTTTACATGTGAGAAAGGGGGTATACATAGCGGAAACAATTACAATAATCTTGAGCAAAACGAGTCAGCGACTGGTACAGGAGGAGCGAGGACCCTGCCTGCGAGGGCTCACAATCTACAAGGGATGGGTGAGGATACAGTAGGGTAGAGCTGCATCAACAGTAGATGAGTCAGAACTGGTCATTGAAGACTTCTATGTCCAGGTCCAAAGTGCATTCAACAGAGACTCAGAAAAGGACATTATTGGCAACTCCACACCAAAGTTGGAGAAGGATAGGATGTAGGAGTGATCGGCAGACATAGCCTAGAAGAGTTGTATCATGAGAACAAGCTTAGAATCACTAACACGTTCTTCATCCAACCACCTCTTTCCCCAAATGGACGGCATCACAAACAGATCAACTATATCCTCTGCCAGCAAAAATGGAAAGGATCAATTTTCTCTGCAAAAAAACTACCAGGCGCAAACTGAGGGTCTGATCACCAACTCCTTTTAGTCAAAGTCAGGGTCAGACTATGCAACATCAATGAAGCCGAAGAAGTTTGATGTCAGTAAGATCCCTGTGCAGTATGCAATTGAAGTGAGTGACAGGTTGAACCTGCTCAGGAAGAAGGGTCCCAGAGATCAAAGGAACCATCACTGAAATTACTGAAGAGTATGTGCCATTCAAGTCAATACATGGTGGGAATTGTTAGCTGCGACCACGCTCCAGATCGCTAGTAACCGAGGCCAAAGCTGAGGGCAAGTTGAATTAGGCAATGCGACTCAATATCAACTTCCAAAGAGAAGTCAGGAAAGACCAGACGAGAAAAAGACACTCTGCGATCCTGAATAGCCGAGAGGTCACATCTGGGCCAGACACGTAGATTTGAGAGTCATCAACATATAGGTGGTAATAGAAGCCACAGAACTTTATGAGATGCCCAAGGTCAAAGGTATAGATAAAGCAGAATGGGGGTCCCATTACAAAGTCTTGAGGGACACCAACAGAGAGAGTGTGGGAATGGGAGATGCTAAATGTGCTGTTAGAAAAGTATGAGGATATCCAGGAAAGGGTCAGGTCTGTGATGCCAAGGGATGAGAAGATATGTAGAAGAAGGGAGTAGTCTAGGAAGTGAGTCAAATGTTGAGGACAGGTCTAGGAAGAGAAGTACTAAGAATTGTGTGCAGTCAGCAGGTTGCATCAGTTGAATGGTGAGGACAAAAGCCAGGTTTCTGTGGAAGGGTGTAAATTGTTGGACTCGGGGTGCAGTTGAAGAGAACATGGATGAGAATGTGAGTAGGTGGTGGTCTGAACTGCTCAAAAGACTTTACAATAATGATTAGCAAGAGTATTGCAAGTGATTTTTGAAGAGATTTTTCAGGCTTTTTTTTTTTTTTAACCAGACCAGCTAATAAAACCTCTTACTTAGGGTATGTCCACATGAAGTCTTTAAGACATTGACAGACCCATGCAGTTTTTCAAGGCAAAAACGCTTCCGGAAAAAACTAGTGGGAGAGCTCTGAGAGAGGTTCGCGTGCCACATCCAGCTGCTGCCCCAGTCACAGTAGTGACAACCAGAGCCCCCATTACTGGTATAATGACAGCCAAAGCTTTTCCACTGAAACCACACCAAGTCCATATGTAATGCTCTGGGGTTTCCTATGTTAGCACCATTCAGATCTGCTGTTCTGTGCAGGGCTATGCACAAAAGTCACCATCTAGAGATCTACTCTTAATGGCTGTTTGCTACACCTGGTGCTAATGCACCAAGCTGGCAGACAGCCGCCACACCTCACGGGCCCGCGAGTCACATGTGGCTCTCGAGCTACAGGTTGGGGACCCCTGCTCTATACTGTCAAATATATAGAACCTGCAGTTTCCAAACCAAGCCACCCAAAGAATGAACGTTACTTCTTTGAACCATTTCAAGGTTTCCGAACCTCGAAGCGGTTACAAGAAGTGACATAAAATGGTACATGTACACAGCAATGTTGTTTTTACATTGCTGTGCGTTATATTCATACTTTGTGGCTTACTATGTGCTGTGTGCACAGAGCCTGATACAGGTTCAACATATCTTGTTTTGCTGAAAAAAATCAGACAACCTATAAATGACCCACATTTCATAGCATCAATGAATGAAATCGAATTAAGGGCCTGCTCTTCATTTGTTCTTGTTGTGCAGACAACTCCACACAATCAGTAGCGGATATGCTCTTTCATTTTACCAGACTTGCCTGCAACATGAGTGTTAACGTCCATTATATACACAGTCACTTCGATCGTTTTCAAGAAAACCTTGGTGACTTAAAGAGAATCTTTCTGTAGCGTCCAGTCAACCCTTCAAAGTCATCTATATGGGCTTATAAATCATAGGAAGCTGAATAAAACAATACCTTAATATCTACGATCCAATGTTTTGTCCCAGAGTAATCTGCATTTTTCTTAATATGTAAATTAGCTGTTAAGATCTATGGGCCGGACATAGATCTCCCGAACAGTTAATTTACATATTAAGAAAAATGTGGAACAAAACATTGGATCGCTGACATTAAGATATCGTTTTATTCAGCTTCCTATGACCTACATGCCCATATAGACGGCTTAGGAGGGTTGATCCTACTGACAGACTCCCTTTAAGCACAAGAGCAAGCAGGATGAAAGATTTCACTAAGGCCACAGCCCCACTATCAGTATTTGGTCAGTATTCGGTCAGTATTTTTTCTCAGGAGTGGGAGCCAAAACCAGATGAGGAACAATCAGAGAAAAGGTATAATAGAAACAAGTCACCAATTCTGCATTTATCATCCACTCCTGGTTTTGTTTCCCACTCCTGAGAAAAAATACTGACCAAATATTGATGGCAGGGTCGTGACCTAACTGAAAAGATGGTAACAAATTGCAAGCTTTCGAGACTACTCCGGCCTCTTCATCAGGCTAGTATAACACAAAATCTGAAGAATCACATATTTATACACAACAGGGCACAAGAATAATGTAATAGATGAGACAAGTGACGTGAAGCAGAACTATGAGTATGGGAGGGGGGAGAAAGAGTTGTGGTCGTAAATACTGGAGCAGTTCATAGATAAGGAGTGTGAAAGTTTTATTGTCCTATGATTGAAATCTGGTCCATGGTTGTGATGACCGCACAGGTCTGAGGAGCACATTCCTTAGTTTATGTAGAATGACATAAATCCATGCATTCATTCCTGCACTGAGAGTGTCAAAGTTTGTCATGGGCCAGAAATGACCAGAAGGTACAAGTAACTATTATAATTGTTCTTGGTTTCTCTTTCTCACACTTAAAGGGGTTGTCCAGTACTTATTATTACCCCCCCCCCCCCCCAATGTATTCCCCCGGGGCCACTAAGGGTTTTTGCAAATACCTTCTGTTGCAGTTACTGCCTTTGAGTGGCGCTATCACGTAACTCCCGGCTGCAGCCGGCTCTGACATCCGCTGATGTCATGTCATGGTTCCGGATGCAGCCGGGGGTCCCTCTTTTGCATTCCACAGGTGGTTGCTGGGTTGTGGGCGGGGACACCCCCTACGTCACACACAGCATCCACCGCTCGCTCTCCCTCTCCCCATTCATTGGGAAAGCGCGCGGTGGATGCTGGGTGTGACGTGGGGGTTAATTTATTGTATCTTCCCCGCTGCTTTCAAACATGCCACAATCACGCCCATCCTCAAAAAGCCATCCCTCGACCCAATCGCCTTGTCCAGCTACCGCTGCTCCCATTTGCCTCCAAACTCCATGAGCAACACGTTCACGCTGAACTTTCCTCTCACTTCTCATCTATCTCTTCGAAAACCAGCAGTCTGGCTTCTGCCCCCACCATTCCACCGAATCTGCCCTTACCAAAATTACTGATGGCTTAGAGACAAAGCTAAGAGCCAATTCTCTGTACTCCTTCTTGACTTGTCCTCTGCCTTCGACACAGTTGACCACTGCCTCCTACTACGAATCCTCTCTTCCTTTGGTATCAAAGACCTTGCCCTATCTTGGATCTCATCATACCTTTCTAACCACACATTTAGCGTCTCCCACTCCCACACTACCTCCTCATCCTGCCCCCTTTCTGTTAGAGCCCCTAAATGCTCTGTCCTAGAACCCCTACTCTTCACAATCTACGCCCTTGGCCTGGGACAGCTCATAAAATCCCATGGCTTCCAGTACCATCTGTACGCTGATGACACCCAGATGTCACCTCTCTGCTGTCCAGAATCCCAGCATGTCTATCGGCCATATCCTCCATCTTCTTTTCTCGCTTCCTCAAACTCAATGTGGACAAACTCAATGTGGACAAAACATCTTTCCCCCATTTCGCATATCTTCCCCACCTGATCTTTCTATCACAATAAATGACATCACGCTTTCCCCTGTATCGGCAATCTGCTGTCTCGAAGTAACCCTTGACTCTGCCCTGTCCTTCAAACCCCACACCCAAGCTCTCACCACCTCCTGTTGCCTCCAGCTCAAAAATATTTCCAGAATCCGTCCTTTCCTCAACCCTCAATCTACAAAACTGCTTGTGCATGCCTTCAACATCTCCCGCCTCGACTACTGCAACACCCTCCTCTGTGGCCTCCCTGCTAACACTCTCGCACCCCTCCAGTCCATCCTTAACTCTACTGCGCGACTAGTTCATCTCTCGCCTCGCTACTCCTCTGCTACCCCCCTTTTGCAAATCCCTTCACTGGCTCCCAATTCCTCAGCGTATACAGTTCAAACTACTAACACTGACCTACAAAGCCATCCATAACCTCTCTCCTCCGTACATCTCTGAACTAATCTCCCGATATATTCCCTTATGTAATCTCCGGTCCTCCCAACACCTTCTCTCCTTCCACCCTTATTCATTCCTCACCCAGATTTCTTCCAAATATCCCCCATCCTATGGAATTATGTGCCTCAACACGTCCGATTATCCGCCACATTTGGTTCCTTGAGATAGAACCTGAAAACCCATCTCTTCAAACAAGCTTATAGCCTGCCATGACCTTGCTTGCTGCCACCTCAACAACACCGGAGCTGCTGCAACCCCCCAACCTACTGTCTCCTTCCCCCTTCCTGTAGAATGTAAGCCCACAAGGGCAGGGTCCTCTTCCCTCCGTACCACTCTCATTGTTAATTTTGTTTACTGTAAGTGATATCTGTATTTTGTATGTAACCCCTTCTCATGTACAGGACCATGGAATCAATGGCGCTATGTAAATAAATAATAATAATAATAATGAGTTTGTATTCCCAAATGTTTCTGTCTCTCTGAGATTTGAAGTTACCTTTTAATACCAGTGACTTCATGATTGCAATTTGTTATCATCTTTTCAGTTAGACATTGAAAGGTATCAACCGCTGCGGACTCTCACATCTAAATATTGTTCTATCTACTGGCCAACACGTTACAAAGAGATATCTTTTCCCTCTATCTAATCTCTACAAACATTTTTTAAATCCTCCACTAGGTGCCACTCTCCAGGCACCAGCCTCTCTCCCTCCACTGCAGAGTGACTGATCACATGATCGTCACGTCATCTCTGCTACATGTGATTGGTCACATGCTCGTGAAGCCACCACAGGTCCTCCAGCCCCCGGAGGTCCTTTAGTTGTTACTCTGTGACTGTCGTATGGACCTAGCGTCATTACAGAAGATGACGTCGCCCGTGATGTTCCCTGGCATGTAACGCACACAGCGGACTGTCCGGTAATATACACAATGGCGGAATGTTTCCTATTGCTTAATGTCAATTCCTTATATAGATATTATGGGATTGTTTACATCCGTATTCTGAGGAATTGCATCGATAGCAGTCCCATTAACCCCTTAGTGACTGAGCTAATTTTGACCTTAATGACCAGTCGAAACTTTACAATTCTGACGAGTGTCTCTTTACGTGATAATAACTCTGGAACGCTTCAAAGGATCCCAGTGATTCTGAGATTGTTTTTTCATTACATATTGTACTTCATGATAGTGGTCAAATATGTTCGATATGACTTGCATTTATTTGTGAAAACATCACAATTTTGTAAAAAATTTTGAAAAAAAAAAAATCGCAATTTTCAAAATTTCAATCTTTATATTTTTAAAACCAGTTAGCCATGCCGTCCAAAATAATTAATAAATAACATATCCCATTTGTCTACTTCACATCTGCCTCATTTTTTCAAACGTCATTTTGTTAGAGGGGTTAAAAGTTTAGCAACAATTTCTCATTTTTTCAACAAATTGACAAAATCTAGTTCTTTCGGGACCTATTCAGATTTCAATGGACTTTAAGGGGCCTAGGTATTGGAAACGACTCAAAAGTGATATCATTTTAAAAACCGCTTATACTTCAAACCGAAATACTTTAAAACTGCTGTCGGAAATTTTTTTTAACCGTTTGGGTGCTCCACAGGAATCAATGCAAAGTGGAATGAAATTTTTTTATTTAATTTTTCCTCTAAAATGTTGCTTTAGCCCCAATTTTTTCACTTTTGCAAAAGGTAACACCAAAAAGTGGACCCCGCAGTTTGTTACCCAGGTTTCTTATGAGCACAGAGATACCCCACATGTAGTCAAAAAGTTCTGTTTGGACAAACGGCAGGGCTCAGAGTGGAAGGAAGAATATTTGAATTTTGGAACACAAATTTGTCTGAAAGGGAAGGCGGGCACCATGTCGCATTTGCAGGGTCTCTGAGGTGCCTAAACAGCAGAAATCCCCCTCAAATGACCCCATTTTGGAAACTACACCCCTAAAGATTTTATCCAGGGTTATAGTGAGCATTTTGAACCCACAGGTACGACACAGAATCTGATAACATTAGGTCGTCATATTGAATATGTCGTCATATCGTCGTCAATATTTTTTTTGTAACTTTTGAAAAAACCCAAAGCCCATCTGCGACCCTAACCCGAAGCCCAACCCTAACAGCAAAGAATGAAAGAAATAAAAATTCTAAAAAAAATGAGGATGACACAGGGGTATGATCAAGGGGGGCACAGCGAGGCACAGCCCAAGTTCTAATTGCTAATTATTGGACTTTTAATCACTGTGATAGGGTCTATCACAATGACCAAAAGTCAGCATTGCCTGTCATTTTGCTTCAGGAGAAGAAGGGCCGGGGGATCGCGGATCTGGTACTAAGGTACCATGGGGCCTGCGGACATAATTTCTCTGTTATTCAACGAATAACGGCGATCACGTAAAAAAAATGTGTAATCCGGTTTAAAAATCATTTCTCTCTCCTCTGACACAATATAACATGTCAGAGGAGAGCGAAATGATTTTTAAACCAGATTAAACTTTTTTTTTTGCGTGATCGGGGACCGGAAAAAGCGGCACTGATAGTGTTCCCCGGGGTCTCAGCTTCCCTCGTTAGCATAAATCCTGGAGATTTTCCGACTCTGGGAGGGCGCTATGCACTTATTCCCGATCGCCGTTTCAAAACAGTAATGAGGTAATCAGGTCCCTTAGCGGCCGCTGTTTTAGTGTGTATCAGCAGTCGTTAAGGGGTTAAACACATCTGCATTGCAGGACCCATCCCATTCTATGTATGCATTGCTGTTATTTCCAACTTCGTAAGATACAGTAGGTAAGAGAATCACGCACTGTATGATGCTCTGACTGTGACCCCTGCACAGTATGATACCCCACAGTGACCATCACACAGTATGATGCCCGCCTGTGACCTTCACACAGTATGATGTGACCCCCATACAGTATGATGCCCCCACAGTGACTCCCACACAATATGATGTGCCCAGAGTGATCCCCACCACATAGTATGATGACCCCCACAGTGACCCCAAAGTAGTATGATGCCCCAACAGTGACCCCCACACAATATGATGCCTCCACAATGACCCCCACACAGTATGATGCCCACACAGTATTATGCGCCTACAGTGACCCCCCCACTATACAGTATGATAACCCCACAGTGACCCCCATATATTATTATGCCCCCAGTGACCCCGTACGACACAGTATGGTGCCCTCACAATCATCCCATATAGTATGATGCACCCATAGTGACTCCCACACAGTATAATGCCCCCAGTGACCCCTATACAGTATAATGCCCCCCACAGTGACCCCTACCACATAGTATCTTGACCCCCACAGTCCATACCACATAGTAAGATGCCCTCACAGTGAACCCCACACAGTATGATGCCTCCACCAAAGTGATCCTCAAACATGAATCCCACCAATGTGTTGCTACGCATGTGAGGTGTAGTGCCGGCATCCCTGCCCTCTGCTAGGCAGGGACGCTGTTCCCCTCACCGCTCTGCGACGTGCCCGGCGTCCCTCTCCCGCTCTGCTGGCAGCGCGCGCTCCTTCCCGGCCACTGTGCTTAGGGCGCGCGCGCGCGCCCTCCCTCCCTCTTAAAGGGGCCGCGCGCGCCGTCCTAAGGAGTCCCCGGCCAATGGCCGGAGGACTTTACCATATATAAGGCACCTCCTCCAAAATGGAGGTGCCCGAGCAATGTTGTTGCACCGTTCTACTCTGCTTCAGCCCTCAGGTCCCGTTGCCAGTTACCTGCCAGTTACCTGCCAGATTCCTGCCAGCTTGCTGTCCTAATCCTGCCTGATTTCCTGTTACCTGCCTGCCTGCCTGAGGTCCGACGGTCTGCCTTACAACTCTGGTCAGTCTGTCTAAGGACCAACTTGCCCGCTCACCTGGGAGCGCACATCAGCTACCTGCCTGCCTGCCTGAGGTCCGACGGTCTGTCTTACAACTCCGGTCAGTCTGTCTATGGACCAGCTTGCCCGCTCACCTGGGAGCGCTTCTCCGCTACCTGCCTGCTTGCCTGCCTGGAGGCTCCGCTGTCACGTGCTGTGACCACCAGCTATTCCAGACTCTTGCCCGCTCACCTGGGAGCGCTTCTCCGCTACCTGCCTGCTTGCCTGCCCGGAGGCTCCGCTGTCACGTGCTGTGACCACCAGCTATTCCAGACTCTTGCCCGCTCACCTGGGAGCGCTTCTCCGCTACCTGCCTGCTTGCCTACCTGGAGGCTCCGCCGTCACGTGCTGTGACCACCTGCTATTCCAGAGATTCTCGCTTGCTCACCTGGGAGCACACATCCTCCATCTGCCTTGCTAGCCTACCTGGAGGTTCAGCCATGACAGGTCGTACCTACCCTTTACCTAGAGACTGCCCCGGTCACTTGCCGTGACCTCCAGCCCGTTCTTCCAGAGACTGCCCCGGTCACTTGCCGTGACCTCCAGCCCGTTCTTCCAGAGACTGCCCTGATCACTTGCCGTGACCTCCTGCCCGTACACCCAGAGACTGTCCCGGTCACCTGCTGTGACTGCCTGCCTGGTCGCCACCCGCTCCCTTACAAGGACCGCTCCCTTGTATAGTAGCCCAGAGGTTCCGCCTCCCAGACCCGTTACAGTTTGCTCGGGCCATGGAACCCGGTGGCACCCAAGCTCCCTCGCTCTCGGACCTGTGTCATGAACTGTCCCGTCAAAGGTCCCAACAGGAGTCCATCCTGGGTCACCTGCGGAATGTCAATACTCGCCTGGACACTCTGACTGCTCCACCAGCAACCTCCGCCAGTGCCATGTCTCGCAAACCGGCAGCTCCGCTGTCCACTAACACCATGATATCCTACCCCGGACCTCGGCTTTCTGCACCTCCTCGCTTCGGAGGCGACTCAGCCCAGGCTCGGGGCTTCATAAATCAGTGCACCCTGCACTTTGAACTATTGTCCCACCAGTTTAACTCCGACCGAGCCAAAATTGCATTCATCATGTCCCATCTCACCGGGGAGGCCCTGGCCTGGCTAAATCCTCTATGGGAGAGAGGAGACCCCCTGGTGTCCAACTTGCCTGCTTTTCTCACGGCTTTCCGGAAAGTCTTCGACGAACCCGGACGGAAGACCTCATCCGCATCATCGTTGCTACGCCTCCGTCAGGAAAGTCTCACCGTGGGCCAATATGCCATACGGTTCCGTACCCTTGCCTCGGAGCTGGCCTGGGATAACGACGCTCTGGTTTCCGTCTTCTGGGAGGGTCTGTCCGGCCGTATTAAAGATGAACTTGCCGGTCGGGACATTCCTACCACTCTCGATGACTTAATAACTCTTGCCACCCGGATTGACCTACGGTTCCAGGAGCGTGCCAGAGAGGTCACCCGTGAGAGGAGGTTACCACGTCTAGCTCCTACTTTTCAGAAACCCGTCACTCCTTCTGTCTCTAACCAGGTACACCCTCCTGAGCCTATGCAGGTCGACCAGACCAAGATGGTCAAGATCCGTCAGGACTTACACCGTGCCGAGGGGACCTGCTTCTACTGTGGCAGTAAGGAGCACCGGATCCGTGCCTGCCCGGAGAGGTCGGGAAACGCCTGTGTCTAGGTTCGCTCAGAGAGGTCCACCTAGACAAGAATAAATCCTCTCCATCCCTGCTGTTGTCAGTTTCAATCGTCTACGGGGAGAACCGTTATTTCGAACTAGCCCAACTGGACTCTGGAGCAGCCGGGAATCTTATTTCACAGTCCCTGGTAGAGAAATACCGCATCCCCACCAAACCTCTGGCTGTACCCTTGTCTGTTGCTGCCGTGGATGGGGGGCTCTTACCACGCCCCATCCAACTCATCACCGAATCCATTACTCTGCAGGTGGGAATGCTGCATTCTGAAAGTATCTCCTTCCATGTTCTGCCTGGACTTTCTCACGCCCTCTTGCTAGGCCTACCTTGGCTCCAGAAACATGCACCCGTTCTTGACTGGCAGACCGGAGAAGTCCTTCGCTGGGGACAGGGCTGCCATAAGACCTGTCTGGTCCCCGTTCATCCCGTCCGTCCTTCTCCTACCCCAGCTAATCTACCTGGACTTCCGATTCCTTATTGGTCTTATGCTGATGTCTTTAATAAAAAGGAGGCAGAGACACTACCCCCTCATAGACCATACGACTGCCCTATCGACCTGTTACCTGGTACTTCTCCTCCCCGTGGGCGTATTTATCCATTATCCGCTGCTGAGACCCGGTCGATGTCCGAATATATTGAGGAGAATCTGGCCAGGGGATTCATCCGGAAATCTACCTCCCCGGCGGGAGCAGGCTTCTTTTTCGTCAAAAAGAAGGACGGCTCTCTCCGTCCCTGTATAGACTATAGAGGCCTTAACCAGATCACGGTGAAGAATAAGTACCCCCTTCCGCTCATTCCGGAGTTATTTGATCGTCTGAGGGGGGCTAGAATCTTCACCAAACTGGACCTCCGTGGGGCGTACAACCTGGTTCGTATCCGTCAGGGGGATGAATGGAAGACGGCATTCAACACCCGGGACGGCCACTATGAATATCTGGTAATGCCCTTTGGCCTCTGTAACGCTCCTGCCGTCTTTCAAGAGTTGGTCAATGACCTCTTCCGGGACCTTCTCTACTCCTGCGTAGTGGTGTACCTGGACGACATCTTGGTCTTCTCTCCGGATCTCCAGACTCACCGGAGGGATGTTCGTCAGGTCCTGCTCAGGCTCAGGCAGAACCATCTCTACGCTAAATATGAGAAGTGCCTCTTTGAGCAGACCTCGCTTCCGTTTCTGGGCTACATTATCTCTCAGACCGGCCTACAAATGGATCCTGAGAAACTGTCTGCCATCGAGAAATGGCCCCGACCAGAGGGGTTGAAGGCTATTCAACGGTTCCTGGGCTTCGCCAACTATTACCGCCTCTTCATCCCGCACTTCTCTTCCCGGACTGCCCCAATTTCCGCGCTCACCCGTAAGGGTACTAATCCCAAAGAGTGGCCGCCCGAAGCAGAGGAGGCCTTTCTTTCCCTAAAACAGGCCTTCTCTTCCGCCCCGGTGCTGCATCGCCCGGACGGCAACAAGCAGTTCTTCCTGGAAGTTGACGCCTCCTCCTCTGGAGCCGGAGCGGTACTTACTCAAAAATCATCTTCCGGGAGAATGGTAACTTGTGGCTTCTTCTCCAAACTCTTCTCCTCTTCTGAGCGCAACTATTCCATAGGAGACCGAGAGTTATTGGCCATCAAGCTGGCGTTGGAGGAGTGACGTTACCTACTCGAGGGGGCTCTTCATCCGGTAATAATTTACACTAACCACAAGAACTTGGCTTACCTCCAGCATGCCCAGAGACTTAACCCGCGCCAAGCCCGGTGGTCCTTGTTTTTTGCTCGCTTTGATTTTGTTCTTCATTTTCTCCCGGCTGACAAAAACATCAAAGCAGACGCCTTGTCCCGATCCTTTCTGGTGTCCGATCTCGAGGAAGAACCTAAACATATCATCGATCCCGCCAGAGTAATGCAGGTGGCTCCCGTGAGTCTAAATCGTCTCCCTCCCGGTAAGACGTTTGTTTCAGTACCTGATCGGGAGAAGATCCTACACTGGGGCCATTCGTCTAAACTAGCTGGCCACGCCGGTCAGAAAAAGACCCTCCAGCTTATTGCCCGGCACTATTGGTGGCCTACCCTGCACAAGGACATAATAGACTTTGTTTCTGCCTGTGTGTCCTGCGCCCGCAACAAAGTCCCGAGACATCTGCCAGCCGGACGCCTCCTTCCGCTTCCTGTACCTGCTGCCCCCTGGCAGCATATAGCAATGGACTTTATAACTGATCTCCCCGTCTCTGCCGGTTGTACGGTCATTTGGGTGGTCGCTGACCGCTTTTCCAAGATGGCTCACTTTATTCCCCTGCCAGGCCTTCCGTCTGCACCCGAGCTGGCTAAAGACTTTATCCGCCACATCTTCCGTCTTCATGGCCTGCCCCTCCACATCGTGTCGGATCGTGGGGTACAGTTCACCTCACGTTTCTGGAGAGCCACTTGTAAACTACTAGACGTCACCCTGGACTTCTCTTCTGCTTACCACCCACAGTCCAATGGTCAAGTGGAGCGGATCAATCAGAACCTGACCAGTTACCTCCGGCACTTCGTTAATGCCCACCATTCTGACTGGGTGGATCTCCTACCATGGGCCGAGTTCTCTTATAATAATCACGAGAGCGAATCCTCCTCCAAATCCCCGTTTTTTGTAGTCTTTGGTCAGCATCCTCGGATTCCTTTTCCTGTCTCCACCTCTGTGGACAACCCGGCTGCGGAATCTCTCGTTAGCAAATTTTCCTCCATATGGGAGAGTACCCGGTCCGCACTCCTTCTGTCATCCGAGCGTATGAAAAGACACGCTGACAAAAAACGCCTGGATCCTCCACAATTTCGTCCAGGAGATAAAGTCTGGCTCTCATCTAAATATGTTCGACTCAAGATACCTTCTTACAAGTTAGGGCCTCGGTTCATCGGTCCTCTGGAGGTCATCAGTCAGATCAACCCGGTGGCCTATAAATTGAAACTCCCGGCCAACTTACGGATCCCTAACTCCTTCCATGTATCTCTCCTCAAACCCGTGGTGCTTAACTCTTTTTCCAAGTCTACAGGTACGCCTCCTGCTCCGGTTTCTGCTGAGGACGAGTTTGAGGTAGAGAACATTCTTGCCACCAAAAGGGTAAGAGGAAAGACCTTTTTTCTGGTAGATTGGAAGGGGTTTGGTCCTGAGGAGAGAACGTGGGAGCCCCGGGAGAACATCCATGCCCCTCTCATCCTAGCTAAATTTCTATCTGGCCTAAAAAAGGGGGGGCCTAAAGGGGGGGGTACTGTAGTGCCGGCGTCCCTGCCCTCTGCTAGGCAGGGACGCTGTTCCCCTCACCGCTCTGCTCCGTGCCCGGCGTCCCTCTCCCGCTCTGCTGGCAGCGCGCGCTCCTTCCCGGCCACTGTGCTTAGGGCGCGCGCGCGCGCCCTCCCTCCCTCTTAAAGGGGCCGCGCGCGCCGTCCTAAGGAGTCCCCGGCCAATGGCCGGAGGACTTTACCATATATAAGGCACCTCCTCCAAAATGGAGGTGCCCGAGCAATGTTGTTGCACCGTTCTACTCTGCTTCAGCCCTCAGGTCCCGTTGCCAGTTACCTGCCAGATTCCTGCCAGCTTGCTGTCCTAATCCTGCCTGATTTCCTGTTACCTGCCTGCCTGCCTGAGGTCCGACGGTCTGCCTTACAACTCCGGTCAGTCTGTCTAAGGACCAACTTGCCCGCTCACCTGGGAGCGCACATCAGCTACCTGCCTGCCTGCCTGAGGTCCGACGGTCTGTCTTACAACTCCGGTCAGTCTGTCTATGGACCAGCTTGCCCGCTCACCTGGGAGCGCTTCTCCGCTACCTGCCTGCTTGCCTGCCCGGAGGCTCCGCTGTCACGTGCTGTGACCACCAGCTATTCCAGACTCTTGCCCGCTCACCTGAGAGCGCTTCTCCGCTACCTGCCTGCTTGCCTGCCCGGAGGCTCCGCTGTCACGTGCTGTGACCACCAGCTATTCCAGACTCTTGCCCGCTCACCTGGGAGCGCTTCTCCGCTACCTGCCTGCTTGCCTACCTGGAGGCTCCGCCGTCACGTGCTGTGACCACCTGCTATTCCAGAGACTCTCGCTTGCTCACCTGGGAGCACACATCCTCCATCTGCCTTGCTAGCCTACCTGGAGGTTCAGCCATCACAGGTCGTACCTACCCTTTACCTAGAGACTGCCCCGGTCACTTGCCGTGACCTCCAGCCCGTTCTTCCAGAGACTGCCCCGGTCACTTGCCGTGACCTCCAGCCCGTTCTTCCAGAGACTGCCCTGATCACTTGCCGTGACCTCCTGCCCGTACACCCAGAGACTGTCCCAGTCACCTGCTGTGACTGCCTGCCTGGTCGCCACCCGCTCCCTTACAAGGACCGCTCCCTTGTATAGTAGCCCAGAGGTTCCGCCTCCCAGACCCGTTACATGAGGTCAGTCATTGATGTTGGGGAGAGGTCTCCATTCTAGTTTATCCCAAAGGTGTTGGATGAGGTTGAGGTCTGGACTCCATGTCTGTGATGACCTTGTGCACTAGGCACAGTTATGGGGAACAGAAAGGGTCTTCCCCAAACCTGACTTCAATAATGAAAAGGTGAATCTTAAAGTTTTTGTCCATATAGTGTAGGTTATACTTGTCAACTCTCCTGGAGTAGGACAAGATGTCAAGGATTTCTGGAAGAGCAAGTAAAGATCCCGGTGTGGTGGAACCACTGCGCCTTGGTCCGAGGAGAGCCTGGAGGGGCATAACTAGGTGAACACCTGACTCTTCATTAGAGCCCCAGATGGTGGGGTTAGACTTGGCTCCAGGAGGACACCAGGTGCTACTCCAGGATGGACCTCGGATGTACTTCTGCTGACCCCTAGAGCACACAGCTGGAATGGCCTAGAAAGGGGAAGCTTGGCTGGTACAGGCAGGCACGGCTGGAATACAGGAGCAGCAGGTTCTGGCGGCCATGGCTGATGTACAGGCGGGTACTGGCAGGCGCAGACAGTAACGGCTGGTGTACATGATGCGCCCCCTGGGGCTGTGGGGTACTCGGTAGTCGGGTCGGTCCTGTATTGGGGTAGTCACGGTGGCAGTGAACGGTCCGTGGCCCCGGGCGGTCAAATAATTAAAGAAAAAGGGGAATAAAGATTTTGGGATAATGTTCGTGATGCCACCCGTGGTATGCGGCTATGTGGAAATCCACTGGAGCTGATGTTGACGCAGCAAAATTGGTTCAGCTCTCCACGGGCAGAGCTAAGCTCCAGGGCAGTGTAGATGATTTGTAGAGGTAGATGTTGTTGGTGTGGTGTAGTGCCGAACTGGTGATGGCGCAGCAATTGTTCAAGAACACAGTGGGGTGCAGTCTTCAGGTTTTACTCACAGTTGTTCAGTTCTCCAGGTTACAGTTACCGGTGTGTAACCGCCCACGTCGCCCTGTGTTCTCCGGGGAAGTGATCCAGCAAACTCTCAGGTATCTCAGCAGCACTTGGACGAGACCCCTTTCTGTGTACCTCTCCAGGTTGTCTCACTGCGCTGGCTCTCACCCTCCTGCCCTGCGCTTCACACCCAGTGTCCCAAGACAGTGGCCGCAGGCCTTGTCGGGCGACGTCCTCTATGGCCACTTTTTCGTCGATTAAGTGTGGAGTGTGGCTACAGCACCTGAAATGCTGCAGCCTCCGGTTTGCTAGCTGAGACCTAAAGTATTCCACTAGGCTGGGGCCGGTCCCCTACTGCGGCCTGATCCCTCCACGTCAACGTGAATTCGGGCGCACGGGTGGTATCCACACTCGCCGTGTCCCTGGGATCCCCTCTGTCTCTCCGGAGCCTTTCTCACTCCTGCTGTCTTCTCTCCTCACTTTCCTTCTGGGCCTCCCTGACAGGGCCCGACTCCTCTCTCCACTCCGTCCTTGCTCTCCTGAGCAGAGCTCCCAGCTCCAACTCCTCCGAGACTCCACTCTGAACTCAGAACTCCCAACTCCCTCTAGAACTTTCTACCCTCCTTTTTATACTCCTACCCTCTCTGTGCTCCACTGAGCTACTTCCTCCACCCACACCCACTACATGGTTCCCTCTCTTTTGGTTCCCCCCCTTCCAGCCAGGGACAGGGCTCAGCGGTGACCAAGTGCATCTTGCCCCGTCTGCTTGTCTGGAGTGGTGTAGTGTTGGATGTAGGTGTGTGGGTCCCGGGTAGTCCTCCCTCCTTACCTTAGAGTGGGGTACCACACCTCTGGGTGAGATGCAGTACCTCTGTGGCAACTGGACCCGCAGAGGTGCCACATACAGATGGTCAGCACTGTTGTAGACTGGTACGTCTGGTATACAACTGAGCATGGCAGATGCAGACTGGCATGGCAGGTATACAGGCGGGCACAGCAAGTGAAGGCAGGTACATCAAGTACGGCTGGTATACAGGTGGGCACAGCAGGTGCAGGCTGGCACGGCTGGTATACAGGAGGGCACAGTAAGTGCATGCAGGTATGGCAAGTACAGCTGGTATACAGGCAGGTACAGGTATGTACTGGAAGACAAACTAGAACAGGAACCTAAGAACTAGCAAGCATGCAACTAGCAGAGATTACACATTGCTCAGGCACCTCCCAACATGTGAAGGTGCCTTAAATAATAAGTGTCTAACAGCTATTGGTTGGGGACACTTTAGGGCGGCGTGCACTGTCCTTTTAAGAGGGTGGGAGCACGCGCCCTGAGCACAGTGCTCGGAAATCTGCCAGCCATGCACAGACCCCTGGCTGCAGCAGCAGGAGGAGGAAGTGCGGGGCGGGGGCCGCAGTGGTGAGTGAGTCGGCGTCCCTGCTGGGAGAGGGAGGATGCATGCAGGGATGCCGGCACTTCACTCGGGCACCTCACATACTTGTCTCTCCCAATTCCTGCTCTTTCTCTGCTGCATCACCGGAGCTAAAAATCCTAACACTGAGCGATTTTGGCCTGAAGTGGTTGGAAGCTCAGGAATGGGAAGAGCTGAATAGCTGAGTGTGGTATGAAGTAAGGTGAATGTCAGGGAAGCAGGTTGCAAGGCTGTGAGTTCATCACCCCATTGTTCCATTGGGTGTTACCTATGTCTCTTCCACAGATAAGAATCTACCTTAATATGAGTATGTGTCACAAGCTACTCTGACTTTCCCTCCTTTTTGCCTGTATAATCCATGTTGTTAATGTGGACACCTTACCATTATGCATTCTTACCACCACCACCTTTATATCACACATGCTCTATCCATTTCCTATCCAGTGGCCTAACTTGCAGCTCGTGGGCTCCAATGCAAAATTTAAAATAGGACCCCCAACTATGACAGGTTTATAATAGAATTTGCCTTCACATATGGGTCAAAGCGACCTTTTCGTGCTCTTTTAATCTCCAAGACCCAAACGCGACTGCAGCCCCTCCCCAAATATATCTTTCTCTTTCATATTCATATACATATCATGTATTTGACAATAATCCCAAATCATGGTAGGCTCCTTGAAACAGGAGACAGCCCCCAAAAAAGATTTCAGATCTCTTGGTCGCCTCGCATTCTTGCGTTTCCTTCCTCTTCTGGGCAATGCCGCAGTCACTGAGCAACACAGGACCCTTGATGCAATGGCATCGGGCACCTGTGGGAAGCTCGAAATTGAAGAGGTGACTTTTGAGCATCTTCTGGAGTGAGTTCAAGTTGGTAAAAGTTTAGTTTGAGAACTGATCTGGGGTCTGTTAACAATTTATATTGTATGTATTGATCTTATGCAGCCCCCTCCAGATTTGCAAAAAAACAGGAAATCTGGTCTGCACATAGACCTATGGTATATATTCCATGATGGTCCGGCCAAGGGGAAGAGCCTTGTCTGATGACTATATAAACGAGGTGTCATCTCTTACCCAGTTGTAAAGGGCACCAACGTTGAGTTCACCCCATTCCTCTTCTGTATATTATACTTTTTCCATGATTCCTCTGACACCAGACATTGCCTCTATTTACAACTGTCCATATGCCCCTCTACTACAAACCTTTGCACCTGATTTTCAAATCTTTAACAAAGAAACCCTTTAAAAGTGGAAATACTTTAATTTATAGGAGAATTTACAGTTATCATCACAGATAAACAATTTCTATCCACAGAATTCAACCCTCGAAGACCACCGTTCATTTACCAAAATATTCAGGATGGACAATGACATCGGTCACCTGTCTCAGGAGATCCTAAAACTAACCCTGGAGATCATCTATCTGTTGACTGGAGAGGTGAGGGATTCGGAGAATGTGACAATGAAGCCACTACTGTCTCCTACGTCAGTATTTTACAACTTGTACTTCTTTTAATACACAATATACAGGACTGTATCGTTGTAAAGAAATCATCAGAAGAACCCGTCACGACTCCTCAGCCGGCCTCCGTGATGCAAGGGGAAAATTACGATAAAAAGATTCTACAAGTCACCAACCGGATCAGTCAGCTCATTTCTGGAGAGGTGAAAAGAGTATTTTCACCATTTCGAAAGGCTGGAAGAAATTCGCCTATTATCTCCAAGACTTTTCCACCTTACTTTTATTTTACCGATTTATTATTTTATCATTTTATTACTGCAGGTTCCTCTACGATGTGACGATATAACGATTTATTTCTCCATGGAGGAGTGGGACTATGTAGAAGGACACAAGAGTCTGTACAAGGACATAGTGATGGACGATGACCAACTCTCCACTTTGGGTAATGTTGGATGCCAGCTTCTGTCCAAACTTCTTACAAATACAGATTTTTAAACCTGTTCTCCATATTTTTCGCTAAGGTTTTGGAATCTTCCATTAATTTCTCCCATGCTTGGAGATGCATTAAAGTGGTCCGTTCACAATCTACAGATGTGAACTCTACAGTTTTTAGGTTGGTGTTGTATAAAGTCTCCTCATGTTGTGCAGCTTTTAATTAATAGAAAAAGAATTTCTTAACTCCATTGCTTGCTCAGGCCTTAGAATTATGTCATCAATTCCTCCAATGGTTGAAGATGCTTCAGATTCGTCCATATTCGAGTTCTCTAAAAAAGAGAGTTTTACGTAAAAACACAATCTACTTCTTTTTTCCAGGTCAACACTGCAGCAGGAAAAACATGGAAGAACATTTGATTGTGTCTCCTGATTATAAATTGGAAGAAGAAGAAATGCTTCAAGAATTTCCGGGAGACAACCTCAATATCCCACTTCCTTCTATTTTTGGTACAGATTTGTCCTTGGATTCTCCTGAACACTTGGAACCATCACTTGATACCTCCAACAATTACACACTTACACATTGCGAGTCCAATGAATATCACACTCAGAACCCAACATTTGTACCGCAGAAAACAATTTTCACATTGAATAAGACATTTCCATGCCCCGAATGTGGGAAATCTTTTAAGCACAAAAATAGTCTTTCAATACATATTAAAACTCACACGGGGGAGCGTTCGTTATCGTGTTCTGAATGCGGGAAAAGCTTTATCCACATGCGGAGTCTTCTTGACCACAAAAGAATTCACACCGGAGAGAAGCCGTTCCCTTGTCCTGAGTGTGGAAAATGTTTCAGACACAAAGTGGGTCTTCTCAGCCACCAGAGAACCCACACGGGGGAGAAGCCGTATGGTTGTTCAGAATGTGGGAAATTCTTTGCGGGGAAAACAGCTCTGAAACGTCACCGACGAGCGCATACTGGAGAGAAGCCATTTTCATGTTCCGACTGTGATGCAAATTTTACACGAAAGGAATATCTCACTGAACATCAGAAAATCCACACTGGCGAAAAACCATTTTCATGTTCTTACTGTGAGAAGAGTTTCACCCATAAATCCACTCTTATTCAGCATGAGTGTGTCTGCCCAGCACAGAATTACACCAGTAAGTTAAAATATATATATATATTAGGAGCATGATCAACTATTTTCATAAGTCCATTAATTCTGGCTGTCTCATCTGATGAGATTGAGGACCTGGGAATCATGTTTTCAACACAGATACAGGGGTGGGATGTGCTATAAGTGTCAGAGATAGAAATACTTGAACTCATTCATGAATTGAGGATTTTGGGCCTTGATGACCAGAGAAAACCTTTCCTAACACTACACTTTATTTGTCATAAGACACTAGTGGCTTCAATGCTTCCTTAAAGGCAACTAAAGCTTCAATTTATTATTTTTGGAGATTTTTTTTAAGTTGATCGGTCCATTGCGACTTTATTTAGCCAATGAGCTAGTTCACATAAAAAAAAATGCAGCGTGCGCTAGACTAATATTTTTTGGGTCAGACTAGCCCATTAAACTCAATAGTTGTGTAAAATAAAAAAAAAATGGATGCCTTACTGACAACATCCGCATAGAATCCATTTTTAACACATCCATTCCATTCATTACTTAGGAAACGGCATTTATTATTTTTTTTGTAATAATTGATGTAAAAAAAAAGGTGATAAATGGACGTGAGAAACAGACAAACGGAGCAACATATGGATAAAATATAGTTGATTTTTTTCTGTATGAAAGACAAATGATTTTTCATATGCATGTATGAACTTGGCCTTAGGGAAACATTGAAGTCACCAAACTGTCTTAATATTACCAACAATTCTGAGAACTCCCATGTTTGCCAGACAGTTACTTTACAGATAGTTTAAAGGAGTTGTCTGCGGTTAGGGTACAAGTCTGCAGTCACTCTGTGTGACTGCAGATTTGTGAATCCTCACAGTGTGGGCTGTCAGGATTCTCCGATGCCGGGAGTGGTGGGCGCGTGACCGCATGTATGTGATTTGCTTGCATGTGGAAATTCAAAGGAGCCAAGGCACCAAGGCAGCAGGTTCTTGATAAAAAAAAAAATATTTTTATTCCATATTAGTTAAAATCATATTGCGTACATGCCGACTAGACGTGTGCTGCCTCGCTTAATGCAAGTGTATTGAGCACAGCCGGACAAGTCTAGTCGGAATGTGAACGGAATTATGTGATCACATGACCACCCGCTCTCTGCGCCATCACCGGAAAATCCTCACAGCGATGTAAGTATCCACAAGTCTGTAGTCACATAGTAACTTGTAGCCTAAGGCCGGAAGATCTCTTTAAAGCCAGCCTCCTTTTAAGACAATGTAGTAAGCTTACAAAAAAGTTTAACAATAAACTTTCGAATGAACAGTTCTATATTGTTTTGTTTTTTGCTTTTTTTTCAGTTTTGTACTGTGGTTGTTTAGCATTAAAATAAGAAAGTAACCATAATTTCTAATCCCCTTTAAGAACCAGATCTTCATGGGTAATATTAAAATGAAGCTCATTATAATTTTTTTTTTTTATTTCATTAGTGCAACCTGAGAAATCTGTGGAGAATCATGAAAATGTCTCTACTGACCCTTTAAACGAAAATATATTAATCACGCCAGAATTTGAAGGACAAATCCCCAATATCCCATCATTCTATCCCGCAACTTCAGATTCAACTCCACACTGGAGATCTCTACCGGGTATTGTTGGAAATACTAAACTGTATCCTAAATCCGATGAACGTGTTGTCCAAAATCCCAATTTTAATTCTGAGAACACAGTTTATGCTGTTAAGACTTTTCCATGTCTTCAGTGTGATAAAAGCTTTAAACTGAAGAAAAGCCTTGCCACTCATATGAAAACCCACACAGGGGAGAGACCGCTGGCGTGCTCCGAGTGCGGGAAAAGCTTCATCCATAAGCGGAGCCTCCTCGATCATCAAAGGATTCACACCGGTGAGAAACCATTTCCTTGTACTGAGTGTGGAAAATGCTTCAGGCATAAAGTCGGTCTTCGAAGCCACCAGAGAATCCACACGGGGGAGAAACCGTACGGTTGTTCGGATTGCGGGAGGCATTTTGCCACGAGAACTGCTCTCATTTGCCACCATAGGTCTCACACCGGAGAGAAGCCTTACTCGTGTTCAGATTGTGGTGCTAGTTTCACGAAGAAAGATTATGTTATTGAACATCAAAAAATTCATACCGGTGAAAAAACGGTTTCATGCTCCTACTGTGGGAATAAATTCATGCATAAATCCACTCTTATTCAGCATCACTATTTTTGCCCTGCAAAGAAAATTCTTCTAGGACAGAAAATACTTTAGTGATAAATACAGTATACATTTTTACCCAGCGCTGTTGTGACTCCGAATACTAATACAAAGCTTTCATCACACTACCCTCCACCTATGGCTCTGTCCTTATTTCCCAATTCATTCATGTTCCATTAGTGTCTGTTACTGGTCCTTCAGGTCTTGTATCCGGTGGACCCTTGGTAGACCATTACCCATATTTTCGGTCTGAGTGTTGTGCATGAAAAAAAATGACCTCACATGGACGATGCTCGTACCAATGGTATTCATTTGGACCCTTCAGATGAGTTTTTCCACTCGATCTAAGGGTCTGTGTGGAAAAAAAAATTCCAGCATGTGCTATTCTCTTCCGTATCTCAGATAAGACTCACCCATTCAAGTCTATGGTAGCACAAAAAAAATGGAATCATCAATATAGCATCCGATTTTTGTGGGTCCATTGCCATTATTAACGCCATCCTGCGAATGGACATGTTATTCATGTCCTGGGAAGGGGTCCTCACATCAGGAGCTGAGCCCCCTCCACACACGGCATATATTGGCTATATTAAATAGCCGGCATCGGTCTCTATCAGACATGGCCGGCGCCAAGTTTCGGTCGCGGCTATTAACCATTTAAATATACTGCTGGCAATCTCTTTCAGTGTCATTTAAATGGAACGCGTCGCTGAATGGAAGGTGATCGTGGGGAACCGATGGCTTACTATGACAGCCACAGATCTGCTGAAGAAGACCCCCATTGCTGTCATCTTGGTTCTCCTGTGAAGCTCAGCTCTAGGCATAGGAGACCGAGATTGCAGATTTATGGTATTGCGGACTTATGCTGTGGTATTGCAGTATATTGTACAAGCGATCAGTTCAAGTCCCCTAAGGGGACTAACAAATAATGTAAAGAAATAAAGAAAAAAAAGTTTTTAAAAATAAAAAAAAATTCAAATCATCACACTTTTCTCCCATTAATTATAAAAAAAGAATACATATATTTGGTATTGCTGTGTTCGTAAAAGTCTAATCTATTAAAATATAAAATTAATTAACCCAGTTGGTAACGCCATAAAGAGAAAAAAAAATCAGAATGGCAGGATTGCGTTTTTTTGGTCACCAAACTGTTAGGGAAGTCAGTATAAGAGCGGTTTCACACGTCCGTATATTTACGGTACCGGAAAAAACAGTACCGGAGATATCCGTGTCCGTGTGTGTCACATGTGTGGGAACCGTGTGCCGCATCAGGATCACACGGACCGGCACCTGGGAATCAGCTCTACAGTTAGCGCTGTTCCCAATCGCCGGGTGCTGAACGCTGCCCCCATCATTGTTCCTTGCTCGCACTGTGATCAGCACAAGCAACAGACAATGTTGGGAGTAGTATTGTCTGCTCCCGCAGTGTCCCTGTGTAAAAATAAGAATAAAATAATAAAATGCTTATACTCACCTGTCCAGAGATGTCCCCCGCTGTAATCCTCTGACCGTTGACGCCGAGGAGCCGGGAAGAATCTCTGGACAGGTGAGTATAAGGATTTTATTCTTATTTTTACACAGGGACACTGCGGGAGCAGACACTACTACTCCCAACATTGTCTCTTGCTCGTGCTGATCAGAGCGCGAGCGAGGGACAGTGATGAGGGCACTTGGGAACATCACTAACTGTAGCGCTGATTCCCAGGTGCCGGTATGTGTCACACGGATGACATCCGTGTGTGTTCAGCATGAGACATTTTGCAGACCGTGCATCTGGAAAAAAACAGACATTTCAGCGTGTGGAGCACACAGACACACGGTCCGTGGAAACACACTGACATGTGCGCAGACTCATAGATTTGAATGGGTCTGCGTGTGTCTGTCTCCGGTACATGTGGAAACTGTGGAAAGAGAAACGCAATGCTCGGACTGGCAGTCGGTTCTCCCGACCTGAGCGTGACATCTGCATATGACGCGCCCCCCTGGGCCGTGGGGTAGCCGGGCCGGTCGATGCGGGGGGTGTCACGTGACCCAGGGCGGTCAATTAAAGGGAAAGGTAGAAGGGGAATAAAGTTTTTATATATAATGTTCGTGACGCCACCTGTGGTATGCGGCTATATGGGGGCCGCCGCTGCAGTGCTGATCCACTGGAGCTGATGGTGACGCAGCAGAGTTGGTTCAGCTCTCCACAGGCAGAGCTCAGCTCCAGGGCAGGATGTAGTGATACTATAGGGTAGATGTGGTTGGTGCGGTGTAATGCAGGTGATGGCACAGATAATGACCAGTCCACAACTTAATGGCGGTTTCCTCTTATCTTTACTTGCGGTGGTTAGGCAGACCGGGGCACGGGTACTAGCTGGTAGTAGAGGTCAGGGTGACCTGGAAGCAAGTTGGGGATCCACCTCGCCAGGTGGAGTTGTAGGCCTTCCCTCTGCACTAATCTCTTTGGCTCTGCTGCTTGTAGCTATTCTGTGGCCCTCGTCCCTGAGTAAAATGTCTGTTCCTCACTCCTTAGGGCAGGCTGCTCGGGCCTTCTTGGAGTGTCGCTCCCACGTGGCAGTGCTGGGCCCTATGGTGCTGCTGAGCCTCTGGGCGTCTGATGGGGCCACGAGACCTGCAGTCTCCTGCCCTCCGGTTTCGGCTGCTGGGCCTTCAGGGCCCCCACAACCTCGGACTCCGGTGTCCGGTTCTTCTGCGCTTCCCTCTGTGGTGAGCTGACTCACAGCTCCATTCCCCAGGTCCTTCCTCGTCGCTGTCCTGTCTTCAACTCCTCTCAACTGACTGTTACTAACCCCGCCTCCAGGTTCCAGTGTCAAGGGGAGGAGCTCCTCTTGCTGGTCTGGAGCCCGGAAAGTGTTGTATGCTAGTATACCTGATTAGGGGACCTCTCCTTGCTTCGAGGCATGGCATCACCCCTTGTGAGGGAGGCAATGCCACTGTGGCAACTGGACTCCTGGGGTGCCACGCATAGAAATAAGTGCTTTCGCGCTCGGGTCGGGAGAGCCAACGGCCAGTCCGTGTATTGCAATGCGATCCTCATCCAAGTTATACCTCCTTCTGATTACACCCTAATAATAAGCAATGAAAGCATTGTACATACATAGAAAATTGGTATCAACAAAAAGGTCAGCTCGCCCTCATTTAGCCCCACTAACAAAAAAAAAAAAAGTTACAGAAAATAGCAGCACAAAGCAAAAACTTTTTTTTTATAATCTGAATTTTTTTTGATCACTTAAATAGAGAAATAAATTCAAAACATATTTGGTTTCACCATAATCAGACATATATGGATGATCCTGTTTCCAGGTCATTTTTTTACACACAAGGCACGCCATATAAATCCCCCCAAAATGGCGGAATTGCGTTTTTGAAACTATTTCAAACTATTTAAACTGAAGTTAGTCATTTCAAAGGCGGCAACCAGATTATTACAAGGGATGGAAGGCCTTGCATATGATGAGAGGTTGGAAAAGTTTAGCTTAGAAAAACGACGCCTTAGAGGGGATCTCATTTGCATGTATAAATATATGTGTGGTCAGTACAAAGGACTAGCACATGACTTATTCCTTCCAAAGACCATAATAAGGGCCAGGGGTGGAAGAAAGGCGGTAGCTAAACAGGAAAGGGTTCTTTACAGTCAGAGCAGTCAGACTGTGGAATGCCGACCACAAAAGGTAGTAATGGCCGACACTATAACAGCTTTATACAAGGGCTGGATGATTTCTTCAATACACATAACATTGTGAGTTACAGTTAAATTAGACAAAATGTATAATTGGGGGAGAAAGGTTGAACTTGATGGACCGAGGTCTTTATTCAACCTACGTTACTATGTTCCTTGGAGTTTTTGTCATTTTTCAGTACTTTATATGGTTAAAAGAAAGGTGCCATTAAAAAACATAACTCGTCTTGCAAAAAACAAGTCCTCATGCAGATGTTTCAACAGAAGAATAAAAAAGTTATGGCTCCTGAAAGAAGGGAAAGAAAAAATTAAAGTTAAAAAAAAAAAAATTCCTATTCCTTAATGTGTTAACATAGGAAACTTTATTTGGTTTTGTTAATATTATTAACTGCTGACATATAAAAACGGGGGCAATACGGATGTAAAACAAAACAAAACAGGCATTTGGATGACAATACAGATGAAAAATCATACATTTTTTTTCCGGATGATTTTTTATATGCTCGTGACTTGGCAAAGAGAGAGATCACAGGTGAGTATAGAGATCCTGACCACATTACATTATGGCTTGTGAAGGATTCTCTTGGGTTAGATAATAGCATAAAAACAACCTGAACCTTCCTATAGGGTGAGAAAAGCAGCTTCCAATATTAATTGGCATCTAAAAAGCCTCAGAAAAGTGCAAATAAAGAAATGTACAAAATAATTTGTTGTAAGTCATGACATTTCTACCTATGATATGTACAGTGTATTCTCCCATTTTATGCTTTTTTCACCTCATACTATAAAAATAAACCTGAAGGTTAAGTAGCTTCCTATGGAATATGCCTTAGAGTGGGTTCAGATTGGTGTACATACAGAACCTGGATACACAGGATCTATGTACATGATCAGTATATAGCAGAGGGATGGAGCCTGTACACAGATCACACATATAGTGAGAATAACCTGGATACACAGGATCTATATACATAGTAACATAGTAACATAGTTTGTAAAGCCGAATAAAGACTTGCGTCCATCAAGTTCGACCTGTTAGTTCTGTAATTGCTAAAGTTGATCCAGAGGAGGGCAAAAACCCCAAATGATTTAGCCAATCTTCACCTGAGGAAAAATTCCCTCCCGACTCTGAAACCAGCAGTCAGAATAAATCCCTGTATCAACTTACTATTTTATTTTATTTTTAAGTATATGCTGAAATCTGCCTGGTATCTAGAAATGCATCCAGTCCCCGCTTGAACTGGTGTAGTGAATCCGACATTACCGTCTCCTCACTCAGTGAATTCCATATTCTCACTGCTCTTACCGTAAAGAACCCCTTCCTATGCTGGTGCTGAAACCTTTTCTCTTCCAGTCTTAGTGAGTGCCCTCTTGTTACCGTAATATCCCTCCTTTTGAACAAATCCCGGGCAAGATCTCTATACTGTCCCCTAACATATTTGTACACATTTATTATGTCCCCCCTCAACCTTTTCTTTTCCAGGCTGAATAGTCCTAGTTTTGCCAACCTCTCTGGGTATTGCAGTCCCTCCATTCCCTTTATTAATTTTGTTGCCCTCCTTTGTACCTTTTCAAGCTCATTTATATCCTTTCTATATATTGGGGCCCATAACTGAGCACAGTATTCCAAGTGTGGTCTGACCAGTGCTTTGTACAGTGGAAGAACAATGTTCTCCTCCTTTGCAGCTATACCTCTTCTGATACATCCCATTACCCTGTTTGCCCTTACAGCAGCGGCCTGACTTTCGGCACTCCAATTTAGTTTGCTATCAATCAAGATGCCCAAGTCCTTCTCCATCTCTGAATTCCCCAATGATTTCCCATTCAGTGAGTACTGGTGACTTCCATTTTTCCTTCCCATATGTATGACCTTACATTTCTCCTCGTTAAACCTCATTTGCCATTTAATGCTCCACCTACCCAGCTTATCCAAATCCCTCTGTAGGTCTGCACTGTCCTCTTTTGTATTAATTGTTTTACATAACTTTGTGTCATCTGCAAATATTGATATTTTACTATTTATCCCGTTGACTATGTCATTAATAAAGATATTAAATAACATTGGGTCTAGTACAGACCCCTGTGGTACCCCACTAGTGACGCTTACCCAATCTGAGTATATTCCATTTATAACCACCCTCTGCCTTCTCTCCTTTAGCCAGTTAGCTACCCACTTGCAGACATTTTCGCCCAGCCCCATCATTCTCATTTTGTATACCAACCTATTATGCGGCACGCTATCGAACGCTTTTGAGAAGTCGAGATACACGACATCCACTGGTTCCCCCTGATCTACTCGAGAGCTAACCTCCTCGTAGAAGTCAATCAGGTTTGTTTGGCAGGAGCGATTCCTCATGAATCCATGTTGGTTCGGGATTAAAAGATTATTAGCATCAAGATGCTCCGTAATTGCCTCTTTAATGAAGCTTTCAAAAATTTTGCCCACAACGGATGTCAGACTCACCGGCCGATAGTTTCCGGCGTCACTTTTCGCTCCCTTTTTGAATATTGGCACTACATTCGCCTGTCGCCAATCAAGTGGCACAGACCCAGTCTCAACAGAGTCCTTAAATATAAGATATAAGGGTCTGTCTATCACATTACTTAGTTCCCTTAGTACCCGTGGGTGTATGCCATCAGGTCCTGGTGATTTGTTTATTTTAATGTTACTGAGGCGTTTCTGTACCCCAGCTTGGGTTAGATTTGTCATACTTAGTGGAGGATTAAGCTTGTCACTTCTCATTTCTCCTGTTAGTTCTATTTCCTTTGTGAAAGTTGTTGAAAAAAAATTATTTAATAGATTAGCTTTATCCTCATCTTTCTCTATGATTTTGCCTTCCTCACTTTTTATCGGTCCAATATTATCCGATTTAATCCTTTTACTATTTATATACGTAAAGAACAGTTTGGGATTTGATCTACTTTCCCTAGCAATACGTCTCTCTGTTTCCTCCTTCGCTATTTTTATTTGTTTTTTGCAGGTTCTCGTTTTTTCCTTGTAACACATTAGTGCTTCCTTACTGTTTTCCTGTTTTAATCTCTTGAATGCCTCTTTTTTGCTATTTAACGCCCCTTTTACGTTCTTGTTCAACCATATTGGTTTCCTCTTATTTCTGGCCCTTTTATTCCCATACGGTATATATCTCTCGCACTGAGTATTCAGAATTCTTTTGAAGGTTTCCCATTTACTATTCGTATTCCTTTGATTAAGAACTTTGTCCCAGTCAATAAGTTGAAGGCTTTCTTTCAGCTGATCAAACTTCGCCCTCCTAAAGTTTAATGTTTTTGTTGTTCCCTTATTGATAACCCTACTGAAGGGCATTTTGAAGTCGATAATATTATGGTCGCTATTACCTAGGTGCCCCCCTATCTGTACCTCAGTTATTCTATCAGGCCTATTAGTCAATATTAAGTCCAACACGGCCTTCCCTCTCGTTGGTTCCTGCACTAGTTGGGAGAGATAATTATCCTTAATATTTGTCAAGAACCTTTTTCCTTTCTGAGATCTACAGGTTTCTGTTTCCCAGTCAATATCCGGGTAGTTGAAATCCCCCATTACAATCACTTCATTATGTTTTGCTACTTTGTCTATTTGTCCTAATAGCAGATTCTCATTCTCCTCTGTTATATTTGGTGGCTTATAGCAGACCCCCAGTAATATTTTATTATTATTTTTAGTTCCCTCTATCTCTACCCACATGGACTCGACCCCCTCTTCTCCCTCTCCTATATCTTCCCTTAGTCTGGGTTTTAGACATGACTTTACATATAAGCAGACTCCTCCGCCTTTCCCCTGTTTCCGGTCCCTTCTAAATAAACTATAATCTAATAAATTTACCGCCCAGTCGTAGCTATCGTCTAGCCAAGTCTCTGTTATACCTACGATGTCATACCTCTCCTCCGATATAAGCACCTGCAGCTCATCCGCCTTATTGGTCAGGCTTCTTGCGTTGGTCAGCATGCAAGATAAAACTTTGGGGTTATTTAGCATCCTATTCTTCTCTAACGATCTAACTGTACTATCCCCACCCCCCTCTCCACCCTCATTATATTCACTTCTCCCCTTCCCCCTTGCTTGCCTCACATCCCACCTATTTCCTTGGTTTCCCCCCCCCCCGTCTCTAGTTTAAAAACTCCTCCAACCTATTAGCCATCTTCTTCCCCAGCACCGCTGCACCCTCCCCATTGAGGTGCAGCCCGTCCCTACGGTAGAGCCTGTAGCCGACCGCGAAGTCGGCCCAGTTCTCCATGAACCCAAACCCTTCTGCCTTGCACCAACTCTTTAGCCACTTATTCACCTCCCTAACTTCCCGTTGGCGCTCCTGTGTGGCTCGCGGGATTGGTAGTATTTCTGAGAAAACTACCTTGGAGGTCCTTGCCCTAAGCTTCCTACCTAGGTCCCTGAAATCATTTTTAAGGACCGTTCGGCGATCCCGGTCTTTGTGACAGATTGCCCTGTCTGTCCCCCTAATAATAGAGTCACCCACTACCAGAACCTGTCTTGCCTGCCCTACACTTCCCCCCTCCCCCTCATTACTGGAGCATACACTCCCCCGGCGGTCAGAGGATCTGTCGTGCTCCAATAATGTCGGTTCTGAACCAGCCTTCCTATACTTCTTCCCTCTATCCCTCCTAACTGTTATCCAGCTCCCTGCCTGTTCAGCCTGCACTTCCCCTCTATGCTCCACCCCCAGTATTGACCCATTGAGTGTCTGCTCGGTGAGCAGCAAACTCCGTTCCATGTTGTCGATGCTCCTCAGTACCGCTATCTGAGCACTTAGATCCAGAATTTGGGCTTCCAAGTGCACGATATGCTCACATCTCCCGCAGCAGTATGGATCCTCGAGCGGTTGCTCACGGAATGCATACATTGCGCAAGATGTACACTGCACGGCTCCGGCCAACATGGGCGTCATTCTAAATATGGGGATACAGTCAGTATATATATACAAGTACAAAACACAATTATTTATATATAGGTGTATGGACGGGGATCAGTATATAGCAGAGGGATGGAGCCTGTACACAGATCACACATATATACTGGAGAGAATAACCTGGATACACAGGATCTATATACATGATCAGTATATAGCAGAGGGATGGCGCCTGTACACAGATCACACATATATACTGGAGAGAATAACCTGGATACACAGGATCTGTATACATAATCAGTATATAGCACAGGGATGGAGCCTGTACACAGATCACACATATATACTAGAGAGAATAACCTGGATACACAGGATCTGTATACATGATCAGTATATAGGACACAGATGGAGCCTGTACACAGATCACACATACTGTATATAGTGAGGAGAATAACCTGGATACACAGGAACTGTGTACATGATAAGTATATAGCACAGGGATGGAGCCTGTACACAGATCACACATACAGGTGCTTTTCACAAAATTAGAATATCATCAAAAAGTTAATTTATTTCAGTTCTTCAATACAAAAAGTGAAACTCGTCTATTATATAGAGTCATTACACACAGAGTGATCTATTTCACATGTTTATTTCTGTTAATGTCGATGATTATGGCTTTCAGCCAATGAAAACACAAACATCATTATCTCAGTAAATTAGAATAATTAACAAAAACCACCAGCAAAGGCTTCCGATGCATTTAAAAAGTCCCTTAGTCTGTTTCAGTAGGCTCCACAATCATGGGGAAGACTGCTGACTTGACAGATGTCCAGAAGGCAGTCATTGACACACTCCATAAGGAGGGTAAGCCACAAAAGGACATTGCTAAAAAAGCTGGCTGTTCAGAGAGTGCTGTATCCAAGCATATTAATGGAAAGTTGAGTGGAAGGAAAATGTGTGGTAGAAAAAGGTGCACAAGCAACCGGGATAACCGCAGCCTTGAAAAGATTGTTTAGAAAAGGCCATCCAAAAATTTTGGAGAGATTCACAAGGAGTGGACTGCTGCTGGAGTAATTGCTTCAAGAGCCACCACCCACAGACGTATCCAGGACATGGGCTACAAGTGTCACATTCCTTGTGTCAAGCCACTCGTGACCAATAGACATCGCCAGAAGCGTCTTACCTGGACCAAGGAGAAAAAGACCTGGACTGTTGCTCAGTGGTCCAAGGTGTTGTTTTCAGATGAAAGTAAATGTAACATTTCATTTGGAAATCAAGGGCTCAGAGTCTGGAGGAAGAGGGGAGAAGCCACAATCCAAGCTGCTGGAGGTCTCGTTTGAAGTCTCCACAATCAGTGATGGTTTGGGGAGCCATGTCATCTGCTGGTGTAGGTCCACTGTGTTTTATCAAGACCAAAGTCAGCGCAGCCGTCTACCAGGACATTTTACAGCACTTCATGCTTCCCTCTGCCAACAAGCTTTTTGGAGATGGAGATGTCATTCTCCAGCAGGACTTGGCACCTGTCCACACTGCCAAAAGTACCAATACCTGGTTTACACAACAGTATCACTGTGCTTGATTGGCAGCAAACTCGCCTGACCTTAACCCCATAAAGAATCTATTATAGAGAATCTATGGGGTATTGTCAAGAGGAAGATGAGAGACCCCAGACCCAACAATGCAGACGAGCTGAAGGCTGCTATCAAAGCCACCTGGGCTTCCATAACCCCTCAGCAGTGCCACAGGCTGATCACCTCCATGCCACATTGCCGCATTGATGCAGTAATTGAGTGCAAGTATTGAGTGCATTCACTGAACATACATTTCAGTAGGACAACATTTCGGATTTTAAAATCATTTTTCAAGCTGTTGTTATAAAGTATTCTAATTTAATGAGATAATGACTTTTGTGTTTTCATTGGCTGTAAGCCATAATCATCAACATTAACAGAAATAAACACTTGAAATAGATCACTCTGTGTGTAATGACTCTATATAATATATGAGTTTCACTTTTTGCATTGAAGAACTGAAATAAATTAACTTTTTGATTGTGAAGAATATTCAAGATGTCTATCACTGTGCACTGTTTGGTGGTGATTATATAGAACTCCAATGTACAGTGTAATTCAACACTTCAGCTTGCAAGGGAGGGGGCTGAGAGGCAGGGAGTGACATACCAGCTGTGAGTGACACAGGACGACCCCTCCCCAGGCCATGCGGTCTTTTGTGTAAGATACTATAATTCAACACCAAGTTATGGGTATACGATACATCCCAGTGATGGGAAACCCAAAAGAACGGGGAATGTCACCCTAGCTTTCAGCATAGTCCAGCGCGTAGGGATAGGGAGATACCCGGCACTCCCTAGGGCCCCGATGCTTGGTATCCACACGTAGCAGGGGCCCGGCTGGGACCGATGACACCAGAACCAGCCCTCTAGGGCTGTCCATTAAGGAAGTATAGCCCATTGTAGTTTTCAGGAGTTTAGACCAGGGGTGGAGACTTGAACTCAACCAGGGGCCAGTAGTGGGAGTGACCCAGAGAGTTTAAAGGTCCCTGCAGCTAGAGCCCAGTGTCTTTTTTCCTGGGGAGGCCGTGACGTGACGTCGTGTGGAAGGAGTCCGTCAACCAAGAGAGGGCCCACAAGCAGCCCTTCCCCCGAAAGTTCATCTGACCGGTAACTGACTCTCAATAACTGCTTTATATCTTTTGTACCCCTACTATTGTGTCTGCAACTCTGACCATTGTGTATGTATAACCCTTATGTATATAGTGTAACATCTAGTGTGCCCTTACGGCGATTAAATATATAATTTAACCCTGGGCTGTTCTTTTATCTCGATCCACGAACTCTCACGTCCGTTATTCGGTCCAACGAACACTCTACCGGGTGGATTTCTAGCCCGATATAAGTCCATTATATGTAATAGAAACTGGTGGCAGCTCTCCCAGGCCGACCGGGCTGTGCTTCACTGGAGCTAGTGAAGGACCCTCTCAGCCTGTCAGGAGTGTGAGCGAGTGTGGTGCCATGTCAGTGACTGAGTGGGCCACCTCTTCTCCCTCCCTGGTGCCTTCCTGTACCCGTGTAGACAGAGGGTGTCTGTGTAGAACTGTACCAATCTGATCTTATGCGTCCTCGAGGGGGTGCGGAACGTCACGTTGGTGTAAAGGGCAGATCCGTATCACGTGATCCGTCTGACGTAATAGTGACGTCGGGCGGGTGGCGGGGTGTGGATCCATCACAAGGGGTGGCAGCGGTGGGATTCTGCGGGGTCCCTTGGTGCCATTTCTTCACATAGATGGCAGCGGTGGGATTCTGCGGGGTCTCTCTGTTGCCATTTCTTCACATTGATTATATTCTAATTTTGTGAGAAGCACCTGTATATAGTGAGGAGACTAACCAGGATACACAGGATCTGTATACATGATCAGTATATAGTACATAGATGGAGCCTGTACACAGATCACACATATATACTGGGGAGTATATAACCTGGATATATAGGATCTGTATACATGATAAGTATATAGCAGAGGGATGGAGCCTGTACACAGATCACACATATAGTAAGAATAACCTGGACACACAGGATCTGTATACATGATCAGTATACAGCACAGGGATGGAGCTTGTAAACAGATCACACACATATAGCAAGTAGAATGATCTATATACAGTACATAGCATGATTAGTATATAGCACAGAGATGGAGGTCACCAGACTCCCTAAATGGGAAGGGGGACTAATCAGCCCACAGCAGGGTCAGTATACATGGCACTGACATGAAGAGTAGCCTCTCCTCATCATAGATATAAGATCCCCTTCCCCGGCTGCTCCCCTCTCACCAGTGTCTTTAGTACATGTGACTAACCAGCTCCAGCATCGCTACCATAGTAATAACAGACGCTGTATGTGCCCATGCTCTGTCCTCCATTATTACATTGATGGCAGATATTTGCTCACAGCCCTTGTTCCCCATATAATACAGTCACCAGCAGCCAGAACTCATGAAGAATCTGTATAATACGGCAGTAATGTGTGATATATCAGCCATGTCTGCAAGGAAGTCACACAGGAGCTGCTGCTGCAGTGTGTGAGGTAAGTTGTAGCAGACACAAGAGGGGACATGGCGGCTACATGAATTTCTGAGGTAATATTGATACCATATATGATGTAGGAGCTGATACTACACCAGTACATGATGTCTGAGGTGAATGTGGTCATGTCATCTGTAATGCGAGGTGATAAACTCAGTATTTTACTCCCTGACACTGAAGACATGTTTCCTCCAGTTCTGGTGAGAGAAATGGAGTGAGATAAGACAGAGCGTTACCTCCTCTATATAAGCCGGACCCTCCTCACAGTAAGACCCCAGGCACAGGCAATACTGTGCTCCTTCTTCTTAAAGCTGAATCACTTTTGCTTATAGTCTACACAGATATACAAAAAAAGTTGCAGGAGTTAAAGCTCCACTCCTCTCAAAGTCATGTCCCCCTCTGCTTAGTGCTCTGGGGTCTTTACATGTACTGTAGGTTGATATAATTCCCATCGTCACTATGGACGCCTTACTTCAGAAACTGCTCATGCACCCATGGCAAACTTGTTAGCTTGGAGACCGGGGCAATTCTCTTTCAGGAGCAGACATTCACTATAGCCAGGTGCAGCTGGGGATTTGGTCCTTAATCCTCCTTTTTCTTTAGAATGGTTCTTCACGCTGAGCTTTATTCTCTCGGCTAGATCTGCTGTGTCGGCCTACTGGAACAGGGAGAGCTAAATCTCCTTACATCTTGGCTGTGGCTGCTCTCTTGCTGCTCTTTTGCTGCTCTTTTGCTACTCTCCTCTTGCTGCTTTCCTGCTACTTTTCTGCTGCTCTTCTGCTGCTCTCCAGCTGCTCTTCAGCTGCTGCTCTCCTGCTCCTCTTGTGCTGCTGTCCTGTTGCTCTCTAGCTGCTCTTCTGCTGCTCTCCTGCTCCTCTTGTGCTGCTATTCTGTTGCTCTCCTGCTGTCCTCTTGTGCTGCTCTTCTGCTGCTCTCCTGCTTTCCTGCTGCTGTTCTCCAACTGCTCTTCTGCTGCTTCCTTGCTGCTGCTCTCCTGCTCCTCTTGTGCTTTTCTTCTGCTGCTGCTCTTCTGCTGCTCTCCTGATGCTTCCCTGCTGTTGCTCTCCTGCACTCTTGTGCTGCTGTCCTGCTGCTCTTGTGCTGCTTTCCTGCTGCTGCTCTCTAGCTGATCTTCTGCTTCTCTCCTGCTCCTCTTGTGCTGCTATTTTGCTGCTCTCCTGCTGCTGTCATGCTGTCCTCTTGTGCTCCTCTTCTGATTCTCTCCTGCTTTCCTGCTGCTGCTCTCCAGCTGCTCTTCTGCTGCTTTCCTGATTCTTCCCTGCTGCTGCTCTTCTGCGGCTTCCCTGCTGTTGCTCTCCTGCTCCTATTGTGCTGCTGTCCTGCTGCTCTCCAGCTGCTCTTGTGCTGCTTCCCTGCTGCTGCTCTCTAGCTGCTCTTCTGCAGCTCTCCTGCTCCTCTTGTGCTGCTATTCTGCTGCTCTCCTGCTGCTCTTATGCTGTCTGCTTGTGCTTCTATTCTACTGCTCTCCTGCTTCCTTACTGCTGCTCTCCAGCTGCTCTTCTGCTTCTTTCCTGCTGCTGTTCTCCAGCTGCTCTTCTGCTCCTCTTGTGCTTTTCTTCTGCTGCTGCTCTTCTGCTGCTCTCCTGATGCTTCCCTGCTGTTGCTCTCCTGCACTCTTGTGCTGCTGTCCTGCTGCTCTTGTGCTGCTTCCCTGCTGCTGCTCTCAAGCTGCTCTTCTGCTTCTCTCCTGCTCCTCTTGTACTGCTATTTTGCTGCTCTCCTGCTGCTGTCATGCTGTCCTCTTGTGCTCCTCTTCTGATGCTCTCCTGCTTTCCTGCTGCTGCTCTCCAGCTGCTCTCCTGCTGCTTTCCTGATTCTTCCCTGCTGCTGCTCTTCTGCTGCTTCCTTGCTGCTGCTCTCCTGCTCCTCTTGTGCTTTTCTTCTGCTGCTGCTCTCCTGATGCTTCCCTGCTGTTGCTCTCCTGCACTCTTGTGCTGCTGTCCTGCTGCTCTTGTGCTGCTTCCCTGCTGCTGCTCTCTAGCTGCTCTTCTGCTTCTCTCCTACTCCTCTTGTGCTGCTATTTTGCTGCTCTCCTGCTGCTGTCATGCTGTCCTCTTGTGCGCCTCTTCTGATGCTCTCCTGCTTTCCTGTTGCTGCTCTCCAGCTGCTCTTCTGCTGCTTTCCTGATTCTTCCCTGCTGCTGCTCTTCTGCTTCCCTGCTGTTGCTCTCCTGCTCCTATTGTGCTGCTGTCCTGCTGCTCTCCAGATGCTCTTGTGCTGCTTCCCTGCTGCTGCTCTCTAGCTGCTTTTCTGCTGCTCTCCTGCTCCTCTTGTGCTGCTATTATGCAGCTCTCCTGCTGCTCTTATGCTGTCTGCTTGTGCTTCTCTTCTGCTGCTCTCCTGCTTCTTTACTGCTGTTCTCCAGCTGCTCTTCTGCTGCTTTCCTGCTGCTGTTCTCCAGCTGCTATTCTGCTGCTACTCTCCTGCTCCTATTGTGCTGTTCTTCTGCTGCTCTTCTGCTGCTTTCCTGATTTTTCCCTGCTGCTGCTCTTCTGCTGCTCTCCTGCTGCTTCCATGCTGCTGCTCTCCTGCTCCTCTTGTGCTGCTGTCCTGCTGCTCTTTTGCTGCTCTCCAGCTCCTCTTCTGCTTCTCTCCTGCAGCTCCCCTGCTGCTCTCTAGCTGCTCTTCTGCTGCTTTCATGCTGCTTCCCTGCTGCTGCTCTCTAGCTGTTCTCCTGCTGCTCTGTTCTTTCTCTAAGGCCACGACCCCACTATCAGTATTTGGTCAGTATTCGGTCAGTATTTTTTCTCAGGAGTGGGAGACAAAACCAGGTGAGGAACAATCAGAGAAAAGGTATAATAGAAACAAGTCACCAATTCTGCATTTATCACCCACTCTTGGTTTTGTCTCCCATTCCAGAGAAAAAATACTGACTGAATATTCATAGTGGGGCCGTGGCCTTACAACCATGGTTGCAGTATTTTATGAACTAAACCTCCAGCCAAATAACTATCTTTCTTCTAGCAGTGGTGGGATTAACTCCTTAGGATATGTGCACATATTAAGTATTAGGTGCAGAAATTTCTTCCCCATTGTCTGCATCGATTGGCAGGAAAAACACTGCATAAAATAGGTGAGTTTTCGCTGCGTTTTTTGCCACATTTGTCTGCATTTTTTACATGCATTTTTTTGGTTTACATTTTTCCCCACTCATTAGTATGGGTGAAATCTGCACAACATCCCTGAATGAATTGACATTCTGCAGATATAAATTTTCACCACATCTGCAAGTCAAAAAAAATAAGCAGTGTGTGCATGAGACTTCAAGAATCTCATTCACTTTGCTGGCATCAGGAAACCCTTCAGGTTTTGTTACAAACCTGCACAGAAAAAAAAAAAGCGAGAAATCTGCAACGAGTGCACAGGCCCTTAGTGTGTACTACGTATTAAATATGAAAACAACAGTTCAAGTATTCAAAGGCATATATAAAATATAATTCACATTATGAAACATTAATGTAATTCCCAGGTCTGAGGTATTACAGATCAAACTCACTCTCACGGATTGAGATAACATTCACATGTACAGATCCTTAGGCTAGCGCTGTACGGCGATGTATTGGGGACATTGAGATTGCGGTGACACTTTGCAACATCACATCTACCGGTAATTATTTTCCACGGTGTCACATTGCTACATACTGTAACTGTGACGCAGAGATGCAAATGTTTCCAAATATGTTCGATTCTCTGTTGATGGCCACAAGTTGCACGTGACTCACTTGCCATAGACTTCATCGCAAGTCACATGCAACTGCTATTTGTCTGCACTTTGGTTGTATATTTTTACAGGAAAATTACAACTTTAATACAGTCACGAGACAGCAAGTTGCAAAGAAGTTGCACAAACATTATTGGTCAAGTGAATTGTTGTTGCACGACATGTCGCCGCGTAGCCCGAGGCTGATTTCACACATCAGTTTTTTGGGTACATGTATTATCCATTAACGTTGCAAATGGATCACAAACCCAATGCAATGTATTTGCCTTAACGCGCGTCCTTTTCTTTTACATTGTTCACAAAAAGAAAATTGAAACGTCCTACTTTAATCCATGTTGAGAATCAAACTCATCTGTGCAAGTCAATGGCCCAGTAAAAAAAAAAAAAAATGGATTTCTTTGGTGTGCTGTCTGTATTTTACTGGTTCATGGGTAGGAGAAACTCAGTTGTTGTTTTTTTCATACGTGTAAAACTGATGCAACAGGGATTGTGGAAACTGACACACGGACCAAGAATAGGTCCAGAAAAGAAAAAAACTCGGAACATTTTTCACCAATGAGAAAAAAAAAAAGGGTGTGTGAAACCGACCTTAGGACTCGTACAGATGAGTGCACAATTTGTCAGATCACATACGGACAATGCAAGGACCAATGCAAGTCAATGTGTTTGGTCACATGAAGATCATTACACACAGACTGATGGTCACAGCATGCTCTACTTTGATCCATATTTCAGATCAAACTTGCCCATTATAAGTCAATGGGGGCGGAAAAGACGGATCACATACGGATTATTATCATCCATTGCAATCATTAAAACAGGAAACTGTATTTGGTCTTTTAGTATATTTTAGATTGTTGATGTATAAAACAAATGTAATATGGATATGTAGAGTGAACACACGGATGGGATACAGATGACGAGATGGATGAAAAATTGACAATTTTTTCTGGATGAAAATCAGACAATTTTGCATACACTTGTCAGAATTCAGCCTGAACTTTGCACTTCACAGCAATGCAGCAGCTTGCATTAATTAAGGGCCATCTATAAAAAGTAGGCACACCCGGTATCCAAAGTTCTTAGAATTGCACCATTGCTGTAAGGTAAGACAATGCTGAGGAGATGACTCTAATGGTTCAGCAGTATATCTGCAAAAATAAGGCCATGTTCATTATTTGGTCGGAATTTGTAAGCCAAAATCAGAAGAAAATAGAAACGTCTCCATTTATCACCCACTCCTGGTTTTGGCTTCCAAATACTGAATGTGGCTTAAAGTGATAAAAAGTATGTAAAGTTATCAAAGCTGAGTAGTTTGTGGGCTGTATACTAAAACAGTCTTCTTAAGGTGGTGGTGGGGGGTGCTTGTTGCATTGTACATTGTGTTATGTGCAAATTAAATATTATTTTGTATTAGCTATTTAGTGCTAATTGTATATTACAAGTTAAATACCCTCCCCATATTCCAGCATATGGTATACAGTGTAGTTGGTCAGTATTTATAAGCCAAAACCAGAGGAAATGTATAATAGAAACACCTCACCACTTCTACATTCCCCCCCTCCTGGTTTTGGCTTGCATATACTGATAATGACATTGTAGCTTAAGATCTGAAATAATTGATTCTAATTTCTCCAGCTAATGCAGAACTACTCTGCTGTCCGTTTGTATACTGGGGGTTGTAGCTTTGCAAATGATACTGAGCCGTGGTATGGCACCATGCAAATGGCTTGTAAAGATTAGGATAAATGACTGTAGACTTTTCTACCTTACATGGGGAATTTCCATATATTTGTATATATGTAATTTTTAAAGCTGTCAAAATTGCTGCATCTTAAGCTTATTTTGCAAAAAAACAAACTACTACTGTAAGGCTAGGTTCACATTAATAGTGTTCTGTCAAACCCTATGCCAGGGCTTGTGTTGGAATCCCTGAGACCTGAATCCTGATGGAGCCATTCACTTGAGAAGTCGCAGACCGTCACTATAGACAGCATTTGTCTTTTTCAGATCTGCATAAAAAGAGGCACTGCCAGGATGGCGGTCAGACCGTGTCCGCTTTGTTCAAGTGAATTGCTCCTTCAGGGTTCCTGGTGGAATAACTCCTTTTTTTTTTTTTTTTTTTTTTTTTTTTTTTTTTTTGGGGGGTGGATTTCCAACAGAAACCCTGTTTTCAGTGCTCGCTGGAGAACTGCATTAATGTGCACCTAGCCTAAATAAGCGGTGAGGTAGCCGCCTGCTCAATGGCATGTGATGCAGTCCCATGTAGATTTATAATGTGGACTCGGGTTTCCTTGGTACCATGTAGAGATAATAATAGATTCTTATTACCCCAGTCCAACTACCACTTCAGTACTCCATTGCAAACTTCCTTGGCTGGCACTTGAGTGCCGGTATCCTGAGCACCTCTTGCGTTTACCAGACCTCCATGACGTCCTGTGAGGTCTGGTAATAACAAGAAGCACTCCGGCTGCCCTGATTCCAGTGCTGACTGTCCTGGTTCTGACTTCCATGGCGTACCACAGTGGACCCCAGACTTGGGTAGTTGGCATCTTTTTGCTCCTGTAGTGCCATGCTGAATGAGGGAAGGGTTTCCCCAGTGGATGCACAAATGTGTAATAAAAATGGCTCAGTAAGGCTCCATGCACCTCTATGGGGGTTGATGGCTACTGCATCTCTGCAAGGGGACATTAATCTTCTTTATTTGCTCTGAGATGGAGGCTTCTGTGTAGAATCCCTAATAAAGGTCAGTCTTTTGTTATCCTTGTTGACCATAATGTGCAATTTAAAAAATATATATTTTTTTTAAATTTACAACTTTGAACACATGCACTAAAATCACTTTTTTTCCATTTCTATATATTTTTTTCTTCCCATCAGATCTCTACTTACAGAAGTGATAGGTTCAGCTTAATTAGGTCTTTGAGATGGATTATGACCTTGATAACCTGTCTAAAAAGATAATAAACCGATCAATTTACCTGATCTATCTGCTGACTGGAGAGGTGAGAAAATCCAATATTATGTGTAATATGGTCTCATTCATTGCGTTTTAAACAGTAGCCATCATTTTTAATTTTTATTAAATCATGGACATGAGATAAGTTACTTATTTTCAACAGAGAAATCTGCTTCTTTCTCCTCTTGGACTGATCTCTTAATTTACAAGTAAAATCTGTGTTTGGTGGAAACAGATTTTCATATTACTTAGATGACAGTTGGTGCTTTTAAAATCCTACGCAGGCACTAAAGACATTCTGCTGCACGTTCTCTTAAAACCAGTCGAAGTTCACAATAGAACTTCATGAGCACCAACTGTTTATCTTGGTAATGGGGAAAATCAGCATTCACTGAATACAGATTTTACCCATGAATTGAGAATAAAAGATCAGTCTTGGCAAAAGGGGCAATTTTCTCTAAAATGTATTAAAAGGTTTCAAATGTACTACAGTGTCCCACCCCACTCTCCATAAATCAACGGTTACTCTGAAAGCCAAAACAAGTGTATTCATGTTTTCACCTGTCTTAATATACAGCAATACATGTTGGTGAAGCAAACAAGCAATGAACAAATATTTGGGCAAGATCGTTCGGAAACCTTAGTGGGAAGGAAAAGGAGCATGATGTCTCAGATACTTCCACCTATACAGGATAACTCCGAAAAGATTCGGGAAGTCAACAATCAAATAACTCAATTTCTTTCTGGAAAGGTGAATATGGGATTTTTTTTTTTCCTTAACATGCCATACTCTCCCTCCCCTGGAGCAGTGGAGATCATTGAGTACAATGCTGTTGAAGTGACATCAGGGCCGAAGACGATAAAACCTCATTCACACATGCATGCTGCATATTTTTTTTTTCTTCTTTCTCTCTTGTAATGTGTGAATGAGGCCTAACATACACCAGGAGAAGCAGCCTATACTTGGCACTGGACCTGGGGAGGGGGAGTAAAGAACGGTTCTCAAAAGGGAAACTTTGGCACAGAAACTCTCTAAATGAGCAAAGAACTTTTTTTTTGTTTGCACATAGCTTACGTACCCATAAATCCAGTAAAGTTTGTCGTCCCCCACTCCAACTTCCAAACAAATTTTTCTAATCTCTCAGCTAGAAGATCGTGGTTCTTGAATACATTAGCTAATCAATATATCCTGTTTCTTAACAGCTTCCTTTGCATTATGAGGGCTCCCCTGGAATTTTCTCAGCAGACGAATGGGAATTCTTAGAAGGTCGCAAGGATTTTCACAATGCCATTCTGAAGAATAAATACAGTCACTTAATAGGTAATGCATTTGTTGGGCTAGACGGTAATCTAGTCTTGTAAGTAATAAATTTAAGCTGCCCATACATACTATAGCAATGATGGCAGAACCAGCCAGGCTTTTTGGGACCTGTTCACAATTTAGTATATGGGAGACCTCTGACAGATTGGTAGGGGCAGTGATACCTGAGGATCGGGTTAATCTGACTTTTAACCTGTTTTACCAATAGTAGAGAAGCAGCTTCCCCCCCAATTAAATAGCATTTGGGCTAATCATGCATGTGTGGGGGTATGGCATATTTTAAGACAATTCAATCATACTTTCTGCCATCATGCTGACTTTAGCAATATAAAATCTCCTTTGAATTAACTTAAAGTTTTAGCGGATGCATGTTGAAAGTTGACAAAGAACCCTGCGCTCTGACTTTGTTCTGTGCCCTACTCTTTTTGTTCTGCGCTCTGACTTTGCCCTGTGCCCTACTTTCTTTTTTTTTTTTTTTTTTCTTTATTGATCTACCCCTGAACTGACTTCCTCAATGTGTCAAAAGTTACATTGCTGATCAATGACTGATGCTATTACAGGAGGCTGTCAGGGGGTAGCATGAAATGGGGTAACTGTTAAAAAAAATTAAATAAATAAATAAATCCTTTACCACCAGATTCATTCAGACCAGCCACATGTCATTTTTTTTTTTTTCCACAAATGTGTTCCTAATAGAGTAAAAATTCAGCTTGTGCTTGGTTTTACACCTACACATGGGTTCTAAATATTTCCTTTCTTTTTCTCCCCACTTCTATCAGATATACCAAGAGAAACTGCGATTGAACCTTTGGCTGCTGCGAAAAAGCAGATCCTGCAAAAATTCTTTGAAGCAAGTTGCCAAACACAAGTTAAAGATGCGGAAGGTGGTAGCAACAAACTATCTTTTGGTCCTCCTGCAAGCTCTCAATCTTTACCTGACCTCCCCACAGAGCAAAAAACAAGAAATGAGGAATTTTTTTCATCTCCTGAAAAAACAAATAGTTTGGGTGTAACTATCCCACGCTTCACCCCAGTGAAGCTTCCGCAGAGTTTCTCCTGTGCGGTGTGTGGAAAGAGCTTTCCACAGAAAAAAAATCTTAACATACACAAAAAAATACACACCTCTCCATATACTAAAAGTCCAAGTGACCCCAAGTCTGCCTATCGCCCAAGTTACACCCACCGAGACTTTGCTAAGAATTACCAATGTCCTGACTGTGACTTTCAATTTGCCTATAAAGAGAGCTTACTGCTGCACATGAAAACTCACGAACCAAAAGAATTTCCATGTCTTGAATGTGGTCAAATCTTTTACTCAAACAATCTTCTACGCCAACACCAAATGAACACCACTATTGGTCAAATGTATCCATGTATTATATGTGGGAAAATCTTCATCTATAACAAATGTCTTACTTACCATCAGAAAGGCCACAAGGGGCAGACACATTTCCCTTGTCCTCAGTGCGAAAAAAGTTTTGCAACCAAAAATGGTCTACTGAAACACATCCAGAAAGTCCATGGACAAAACGTGCAGTTGAGCAAAAATAATGCATCAGATGATGATCATGATGAAGATGATACCCCAGCTCTGCCAACAGAAAAGTAGGTGAAGCTGACAAGGAAGGGGGCATGGGTCAAGTGAGTCTGGACAAATTCATCATTTTATACCACAAGAAGTCTGACTTATGACAGCAATGAACTCTAATCCATGACGTTGCCATTTGTTATGGTTGTTGAAATATTTGCCAAATTTGTAAAGGGGCAAACTCCTCTTAATGAGTTTGCTGCATCTTATTTCAGCAGACACTTAAGCAAACACTCATCTAGATGGTGGCAATCTATTTCCAGGACTTGGTCCAGCTGGCACATCTGTAATTTTGCCACCAGTTGAGGGCCTTCAAAGCACCTCTTGCCAGCTGGCATGTGGCTCTCGATGAGCTGCCCAGCATCACACAGCTATGACATTGCGTGCCAGACAAGCTAATCAAAAGGGCCTGGATGCCAACAGGTCACCTGTCTGGTGGTAACAGATCAGTGTTATAGCCAATGGTTGGGGTCCAATTAATCGAGTTCTACCATTTCTAGGTCTTGATGAGTCCGCACCATTCTCTTCCTCAATTTGGCACTTTTAAAACAAAAACACAAATTCTTGAATTCCATCCTGGCTTTGAGTCCCATGACCCAAATGGACAGCATCGTCTGCCAACTATGCTTTTAGTTTGGGTCATCAGACTTGTGGTTGGGCCAAAACTTGATGCTAAAATGTGGCCCTATAACAATTTAAATAGGGCTTTGTTGGCATTTTGTAATTATGGCCAAAGCTCCACTGGTCTATCATAGAATTTATCTGAACTTAAGGCCCAATAAGCACTAAATATAAGCGGTCTGAACCCAATGACTTCTAATGTCTGCAGGAGCCTCCTGACTTTTAATGACCAGTCCTCTACTCTGGCAGAGTGACAAGCCACTGCCGAACTGATCTCCCATAAAGATCACCGGAACACTCCTGTGCATGAGGAAGTCGGGAGATGTGGCCGTCAGCGCTGATGGCTTTCTAATCTGTATGGCCAACTTTAGACTTCCATTGGGTGATCTAAAATGAGGACCCCAGAATGAAGCCATATTGGTTGCCCGAAAATGGCTAAAGCCTGATTTCACATGGCTATAATATGGATGTAACAACCAGACATCCTAATTTTCTATGGTCCTCTACACTTCCTTAACTCTTATGTTTTCCTGTGTGACACTCTGTAACCTGTCTCCAAAAACCTACTTGGATGGCTGTAGTTTACTTGGTCACCAGGTTAAGTGTCCAGTTTTTTTCTCTATTCCCACTGCTCCTGAGTAAGGGATTTTTAAAAAGAAACAGTTGATGTGGGCTCTTTATTTGTTGCTAATTGTTAGTCTCAAAGAGGGGGTGTGGCTTACAGGATCCTCAGGGGTGTGTTTAGGCTGCTGTGGACAAGCCACACCCACTTGCTAAAAGACCTTAAATTGACACAATTAAAAAGCTCTAGAACTGTCACATAATAGATGGGAACAAAAGGGTAAAATCTCCACTTTTGGCCTGGTGACAGATCGTCTAAGAAAAGTAGGATCTCCTTCAGTCTGCTGAAGTTTGACTAAGTGGAAGACAATGGGCTGTTAGATTTGGTTTGTGTCCTTTTAACTGTTCATATTCCGGGTAGGTGTCATTGCTGCCATTAAGCCGATTCTTTACTTTTTTTTTTCTTTTTTTTTTTTTTTTAACTTACCCTTGTTTGACAAAAAAAGCTATAAATGTAACATGGCTCAACAAGAAACCTACTTGAGTCATCTGTTTTTGACTTGTATTGCCAAATATGCATGTGTCTAGCTTGCCCCCCCAGTACTATTTTAAACCTTGTGTTTTGGTCTGTTATTTACTAAAATACCATTTTATTGTCAATGGTTTAATAAAGTTGAATGTAGTAACGATATTTGATGTCCTTCAATTTGTTTGTTCTGATCCATGTGCAGAAATGCATCCAAATTTTTAAGTTGTACAAATGCTAAAAGTGGAGAAATTTAACTTTTAAACCCCCATAAGACCCAGAAAAAAAGGAGGCAGTGTGGTCAATAGTAAATCAACCCATGGCAAATTATAATCAACAGAAAATATAAGCTCATCAAATGGAAGCACAACACTTACACAAACTAGACAATCTAATAAGCCTAGGACCTGATCATATAAGTAACAGCTATTGGTGGAGGAGACACCCTTCAATAATAGAGGCCCCTTTTAAAGAAATGAGCAGAAAGCAATACCAAAGCATACTATAAAAAGTAAATCCAGAAATATTTGTAGAATCTGAGGATGACCCCCTTCCCACCAGAGCACTTGGCAAAGTGCTATATTACAGAGGCACCCATACCCACCACAAGCGGTCAATTGACCAAATGACAGACCTCACTGCCCAGTACCCTGATGTTTCATGTATGGCTCCTTCAGGGACTTGCATGATATTGTGTATAAATAAATACTTGCACAGTAGTCTTCAACTGCAAAAATAAAATCTAACTTTTTTTTTTTTTTTTTTTTTTTTTTACTCCACTAGGATACTGTAGTAAAATTTTAATGTTTTCTATAATTGTGTTTGGTCTCTGAGAACTACTTTATTTAGAGTCTTAAGGTAAAACATCTTGGCTAAAAAGTATTACATTTTTCTCAACAATTTACTTATTTTTCATAGTACAAATATAATTTCTCTCAAGAATCGCATCTTATGGTATTTGAGTTGCATTTATCACTTTTTGGTCAGTGGATCTCACACAAATGACAAAGGACTTGGACTTCTTCCAGAACAAGAAGGCTCGGTGTCATCATTGAGCCATCTTTTTTGGGAAACGTGGACATTTCTGCTCATACTTTAAGGAGCTCTTAAGAGTTTTGTCCAACAAACGTTTCAGAATCTGTCTTGGGGTAACTTTTAGTCCTGTTATAAATATAAGTGTG